>NC_068920.1:154429621-154736621 GCF_023091745.1 Budorcas taxicolor | reverse complement strand
GAAGGTGATACCCAGGTAACCTTTGGTTCAAAACCTGGGGGAGGCAAGATGGGGTTTAGGGGGCTGCAGAGGGGGATACAGGCACTACTGGGGCCCCATCTCATCCCTGGGTCCCTGCTAACCCTGGGAGGCCTGGGAGAGGCTTGGGCTTTCCAGAGCCTCAGCCTCAGTTCCACCCTGGTGTGCATCTCAGCTGCCATCCTGGGCAGGATGGAACAGTCATTTAGTGAGCATCCACTGAGTGCCACCCATCATTTCACTGTTCCTCCAGGAGCCCCGGGAGGCAGGGGTTATAATCCAGAAGAGGGCAAGGGACTTTAGCCGGCCACCTGCTGGGGCCCACCTGCCTTCAGGGCGCTGGCCCTTTCTGTCTGCCAGCGGCCACCCACAGGCCCTGGGCCTGGCCCCTCTCACTGATTCCCCGACTCCCCCTAACCCAAGCCACCTGGTGGCAAAGTGAGCAAGGCCCCCCTCTGAGGACTGCTTCCTCCGGTCTGCTCCAAGCGCCCTTCCAGGGCTTCATCTGCCTTGTCCATTTGTCCAGTCCCATCCACTCTTCGCAGTCACTTTGGTAGGTGGCAGTCCCAGATTACAGACGAGGAAACTAAGATGAGTTGTCCTCTCCAAGGTCATACACTGAGAAAGGCCAACCACAGATGCAAGCTTCCATCCTAATTTACTCCCAGTCACTCCTGCTCCACCCATGCCTCTGGACAGATTAGGAAAAAGCACTTCTTTTAGGGCGAGCCAGCCTGAGGCAGACACCTTGGCAGTAGCACCTTCAGACACCCTGAAGTAGATACCCTGGTTCCTGCCCCTGGGGAATGTTTAGTCTTGTAGGGGAGATTGTCTTAATCAGATAATCCAATGTGATACATCGTGTAACTGCACAAGATAACAAAATGGTTGATTCTGCTCCTGGGGGGACAGGAAGTCTTCACAGCAGAGGTGTCCTCCAAACTGTGTTTTGAAGGATGTCCAGGGGTTTGCCAGCTCGACAGGAGTTGGGGGCAGTCCAGGCAGAAGGAACAGTGTGAGCATAAGGATGGAAGGGTGCCAACCAGCAGTGTCTGGGGACCTAAGTGAAGTGGGTAGCCTTTCTTTCTCTTCTCCAGGGGATCTTCCCAACCCAGGGATCGAACCCAGTTCCACCCTGCAAAGGTTACCTGCCCGCACTGCAGGCAGATTCTTAAACAGCTGGGCCATAAGAGAAGCCCAAGAATACTGGAGTGGGTAGCCTATCCCTTCTCCAGCAGATCCTCCCAACCCAGGAATCGAACCAGGGTCTCCTGCATTGCAGGCAGATTCCTTACCAACTGATCTATGAGGGAAGCCCTTGAAGAGCTAAGAGGTTATTTTGGCTAAAGAGTGAAGACAATGTGTTGGGGGGAGGAAGTGGAGCAGGGGGTGGGGAGACTGGAAAGGACTCCTTGGTCCCCAGCCATGACCGCCCCCCCTCCCACCCCAACCCATTCAGTTAGTTTGTGGGGAGGCAGAGGCCCTCTGGAGGTGAGTGAAGAGTCAAGATACTGCAAATACAGGCAGTAGGGGCTACCAGATGCCCCGTCCAGTTCAGTGCCACCCTCTTGCTGCCCCTCCAGGGTCCGGCCCCTTCACTCCTTTCTCACAGTAGTGGGCAGCAGGCTCTGCCTAACAGGCCAGGGCTGAGTGCCCTGGTGGTGAACCTCAGCAGTGATGCCCGGCCCGCCACTCCTCCTGGGGTCCTGCTGGATCCTCCCTGGGCAGGCAGGAACTACACTCCTCCCCACCGAGGCTGCTGTCTTCTCTCTCTGCCTGGGACCTTCGGGACCTTAGACATCGCCGCCCCTGGGCTGCAGGGTCTGTGTGCCCACGCTCTCCGTCACATCCTTCTTTGGCAACGGCCAACTATTCCTGAGTGCCTTCCGTGCCGGGCACTGGGGCTGACACACAGGATGCTCCATGTCCCTGCGGAGTGGGTCTGATGCCCCCCATTCTGCAGATGATGGACTAGACTTCCAGGGGTTCACCCCCAGCCCCAGAGCGAAATACCCAGCCCCCTGTGTCGTGTGGTGGGTTAGCTACACCCTGAATAGATTTTTCTCTCAGACTTGATGCAGGCAGGGCCCAGGAGGAAAGTGACCCTGAGGTCACAGAGGGAAGTGGGTGCAGCTTGTACCTTGCTGGGTCTCGGCCTTCTTCTCATGCAGCCCTGCCCCACCTCCACTCACCTGCATCGGGAGTGGCTGCCTCCCCACTTCCAACCAGCGGATGCTCTGATGCCCCTCAACTGCGCCATGGCCTCTGGCCCAAGAAGTGCTGGAGTCAAGCTGAGGTCAGCAGGATGCTGTTAACAGCCTTGCACCCCAAGACCAGACCCTGGGCCTCTCCATCACCTGGCCCCTACCTTGGGGCCCACCCAGGTGCCAAGCCCTCACCATTCCGGCTCACCTTCGCTCTGAAACTGGCTCCGCCCAAGAGGAGACTGGGCCTCAGAAGAGAATCTTGCCCGAGGCCACAGAATCAGTGATGCCAAGACTAGTCCCATAGCCCGATTCCGAGTTGGGGGTCCTCTCACAGCCCTGACACATCTGACCTGAAGCCACCCCACCTGCCCTGGTGCCTCCTCTGAGCAGGCTGCCTGGATGGCTCCCACTCACAGCGACTGCCACCCCTCACCTGTATGTCACCCAGCCTAGGAGACCCAGGTATGAGTCATGGAGATCCTCCCTGAGTGTCAGAGTTCTTCTCTGTACAATAGGGGTGATGGTGGTCTCAGGGCTGAAGTAAGGACCTGTAACTCTGAAGTGGTTTGAGGCTCAGCACCAGCCAGGTACACAGTAGGTGCTAATTAGTGTTGGCCACACCTACCCTGATGGTGAAATTGGGTCCATCTTGAGTCGCAAAATCAAAGCAGTAGCCTGTTCCTCCCTCCTCCCAGGGAGCCTGGTGTCCTGTCTGCCTCCCCAGGCCAGGGTGACCCCAGAGAAGGAGAGGTCACTACAGTACCGTTTATTACCAGAGACACCACGGGGCTGTCGGAACTTCGGGGCAAGAGGGGCGGGGTAGAGGGGAGGGGCGGTCATGGACAGAAAGCTGGGGACAGAGCTGTGGGACCTGGCGGGGTAAGTGGGAGCTCCGGGGCCAGGGGTTCCCCTGGCAGAGGGGAGAGGCTGAGGCCGTGGGAGAGGGTGGTGGTCCACACGCAGGTGGGCAGGAGCCCCCAGTGGGCTTTCAGAGGTCCCCAGGAGGAGCTTGCAGGAAGGTCCCCACGCGCTGTCTCTAGAAACCTAGGAGGCAAGTGTACCCTGTGGGTTGGGCTGGCAGAGAAACCAAGATGGGGACCCACCCTTCCAAGATGGGGAGAGGGCTGGGAACTGAGGCTGGGGGGAGACTTTGGGTGGGATTCTGGCCTGGGTGACCCTGGCAGTCTCCCTCAGCCTCTCTCCAAGCCTCAGTTTCTCCCTCCGGAGAACACCTGCAATGCCGGGGTGCGGGGTGTGTGTGTGGCGAGGGGCGGGGGGGGGGGGGGGGGGGCGGCAGGCGCTTTCGGGAGGGGCGGGGGCAGGCCTGGGAGGGACATCCAGCAGGCAGCCTTCACTTCCCTGCACCTCTTGCTCGGGCCACCTGAGTGGGTCGTGTGGTGGGGTGGGGGGCCCTAGGGCATCTGGAGGGCGGAGCGGGATGGGGGTCCCTCCGAGGCCGAGGTGGAAGTGGCTCCGTTGCTACGAGGGGCCTTAGCAACGCACCCATTCAGCGGAGACAAAGGCGCTGTCACTTGAGCGCAGAGGCGCCTCTGCCGCTCTCTTGTTCCCACAGACGCTGCGCCTGCGGGGGCGGGTGCTGGGGGGCTGGGAGCCGAGGTGTGTGGCGGGGTGATGGGTGGGGAGGGTAGAGTGGGGGGTGCCTTTCTGCCTGCTCGGCACGCCCCCCATCTGCAGGACGCCTGCGCCCTCCCGGCAGGCCTGCAGGGGGCGCCTCCAGCCCATTTTGCAGAAGGGGAAGCTGAGACACGGAAGGACTGGGACATCCGCCTGGACGCAGGTCGGCTAGGAGTTTGGGGTCATACAGACCCAGGCTCAGATGGCCTAGGCTTACCCCCACGTGACTCCTGCTGCCTCAGTGTCCTCCCCTGGCTCGTCAAGGGCTCCTCTCTGTGCCTCAGCGTTCTGAGCAGCACAGAGGGAGGGTGACCACACCCCTGTTTTCCGCAGTCACCTCATGAAAGGAGCCACCAGAGCTCCTAGGTTTAGCACAGAGCTCAGCCCCACCGAGAGCTCCATAGACCTGCCTCTGGCCCTGGCTGGAAAGAACCCCGAGCTTTCGGAGGCCGGGCAGTGCTGAGTCGGCCCCTCAGAGGCTTGTCTCCGGTTCAAGACTGTGGGAACTCGGGCTTAGAGAGGCTGCCAGGGACCGCGGTCCCCGGGTCTTCCCTCGGGCCAGGATGAGTGCTCCTTGAGCAGGTGGCCCCGGCCCTGCCCTGCTACCCACAGGCCCCCACCCCTCACCCCATCACATCCCCATCAGCTGTCCAGTGGGGAAACTGAGGCCTTGGGGAAAGCACTTGCTCCTCGTTGGGCTTGCAAGAACTCTCAGACCACCAGGCATCTGGCCAGAGCGCTGAGAGTGGGTGAGGTGGGGCGGCGGGCGTGGGGCGCACAGAGGAAGGCAGGCCCGCGGTTCCCTGCCGTCCCGGCAGCACTGGCCTGGGAAGGGGTCCCAACCTTACTCCCTAGGAAAGCCTCTCCCCAGAGCACTGACCGAGCCCACCGGGCGCTAGTGGGGGAATTTTAGGCGCCAACAAGGAGCAGAATGAGACAGGAAGAGCCTCTCAAACTGTGGGAGGCCGGGTGGGGTCGCTTCTCAAATCACTTCCATTTCCGCACAGTGGGGCTGAGGGACTGTCGGGGCAGCAAGGGAACAAGGGGGCCACCCCACCCGTGGTGTGGGAGCCATACCTGAAGCCTTGAATGCTGTCAGCTCCACGGCCTGAGGACAGAGGAGGTCTGTCAGGGGGTAGTCCCCTTCTCCTTCCGCTCCTCTGGGTCTGGGGGCCCTTGGCTACCTTGGAGATGACTCCTCCACCCCTGGGGGCCTTGGCACTCAGGTTCTGCCGGCTGCTCCCAGCACCCTTCAGTCCAGTAGTTGACGGAGGAGGGCCCCTGGGTCCCCAGGAGAATCCCCCACCCCAGCCCCATGCTGGTCCCTGTGGTTTCCCTAACCCTTCCGGTCACAGCTGCCAGCCCCTTGGTTGAGCCCTGCCACCCTTGACCCAGCCTCACCGGTTTCTCGGGTTCTGCAATGGAGGAGAAGGTTGTGGGGATCCTGGGGCCGTGGGTTCCTAGAAGGGGGAAGACACTTGAGCAGGCGAACCTGTAGGAGACTGAGGCAGGAAGCTGTCTCTGCTCCCCTACCCTGAACAGGGACCTCATTTATTAAGAATCCACTCAAAAATTCACCTTGTAGATTAGCGCTGAAGAAACCAGGACCCAGAGAGGGAAAGTAACTTGCCCAAAGGCGCACAGCAGGGGAAGTAGGAGCTGGGACACCAATTCCTGGCCTGACGCCCTGTCTGAAGTCATTCAACCCATGCCCTGTCTCAGGGCGCCGAACCCCATCCATCTACCTGCCTTCAGGAACCCCCTACACCTCTTCTGCATGGAGACCCAGGGAGGGCGACTCTGGCAAGCTCTGCCTCTGGGCTGGGCCCCAGGGACCCCTGTTGCCTGGTGGTGGAGTGGCAGGAGGAAAGGAGCCTTTTATAAGCCGCCCCCCAGGCCCTGCAGTCACAGAATTCCCCAGGCCCGTCTCCTAGTCTTTCAGATGCTAGGCCTGAGCACTGGGGAGTGACTAGCACCTAGTGACTGGAGGGTGCTGTGGTCTTACCTCTAAGAGCCAGGTGTCTCTGCGGTGGAGCCAAGACCCTGGGGTTGTCCCTGGCCACTTCCCAGGGACATGAGGGTCTAGAGTGGGACCCCGGGCCCGTGGGACTGGAGCGAGCCTGAAAGGAAGGGGCATCAGTGCTGGGATCCCTGCCAGCGGTGGGACCTCCCGCCCCTTGGTCCCCAGGCCTGCCCACCGTGAATGCCTCTGCTGCCTTCTTCTCAGTCATCCTCTGCAGGGCGCTCCGGACCTGGAGGATGGGGCAGGGGCAGGGCTGGGACCCTTCCCCAACCCCCACGGGCTGGGTGCAGAGCCCCCTACAAGTAAGCCCTACCCACCCCCATCCACATCCCACCCCAGCAGCAGCCAGGGTCCTCGGACTCACCTCTCCATTGTAGGCGGCATAGACCAGGAAGATGTACGGGCCCTGGGGACAGACCCAGGGTGAGGGTGGGTGACCGCCTGGGAGGCCCCCATCTCCCACTGCTTGGCCTGGCACCACAGCACAGGCAGCCCCAGAGATATTTAGAGACACTGGCCGGTGAACACAGCCTGCCCTGTCCGCCACCCTGCGATGGCAAGCGGGCAGTTGTGGCATTCCACAGCAGAGAACCAGGAGGGCCCGGCCCTGCCGGATCCCAAGCCTTCAGACTCGGGTCACCAGGCAGCCTCTCTGCCCTCTATCCCTCCACGCCCCACCCTGACCTGCCCTGCCTCACGGCCTCACCACTGCCTGAAGCTCCAAGGCTAAGTGAGGTCCAGGACAGCAGACCGGGACAGGGACCCCACTGCATTCTGACTGTTGAGTTCAGCTCAGTCGTGTCCGACTCTTTGCGACCCCATGGACTGCAGCACGCCAGGCCTCCCTGTCCATCACCAACTCCTGGAGTTCACTCGAACTCATGTCCATCGAGTCGGTGATGCCATCTAGCCATCTCATCCTCTGTCGTCCCCTTCTCCTCCTGCCCCCAATCCCTCCCAGCATCAGCGTCTTTTCAAATGAGTCAGCTCTTCTCATCAGGTGGCCAGGAGTTTCAGCTTCAACATCAGTCCTTCCAATGAACACCCAGGACTGATCTCCTCTAGGATGGACTGGTTGGATCTCCTTGCAGTCCAAGGGACTCTTAAGAGTCTTCTCCAACACCACAGTTTAAAAGCATCAGTTCTTCGGCGCTCAGCTTTCCTCTAGCTGAATGCCTCTCTGAGCCTCTGTTTCTTCATCTGGGAAGTTGGATGCGGCCAGGACTTGCCTCCTGCTGTGTGTGAAGACTGAGTCACAGCCGGCTCCTCCCCACATACTTGAGGACTACAAAGCCCTGGCCCCTCACCAAGCAGGGTCAGTGTGCTTGACCCTCCCAGCAGTTCCATGGCGCGGGTTGGAGGGAGGTTCGTTCTCCGCATTTGATGGAGAGGGTCCTGGGGCCAGGGGTGGGGACAGGGCAATGTGTCCCAGGCCTAAGTGTGGGCCTCCACCCGCAGGTGGCTGGTGGAGCTTAGGAGTCCCTCACCTTCCACCTGGACGATACAAAAGGCAACAGTTCCTCCCCTGAGGCTCAGACAAGGGGACACAGGTGAGGGGATGTGGGGTTCCTTGAGGCCCTCTAGCTTCCCAGGGTTGAGAACTGGAGCCCCGAAGCCCTACTACTCTCCACGGCTCCCAGGCACCAAATGGGTCGCTACCAGCCCCAATGCTGCCCCTAAGCCAGACCATGGGGGCTCCCAGCCCCCCACACCCAGCCGGTGCTCTCCCTGCAGCTCTCTGCACGGCGCCCCCATCCCATCTCCTTCAACTCAGTCCTTGTGCTAAGTTGCTTTGCGAGCCCACGGACTGTAGCCCACCAGGCTCCTCTGTCCATGGGATTCTCCAGGCAAGAATACTAGAGTGGGTTGCCGTGCCCTCCTCTAGGGAATCTTCCCAACCCAGGGGTCGAACCTGTGTCTCCTGCATTGGCAGACAGGTTCTTTACCACTAGCGCCACTCCTCACACCCAAACATTCACGCCAATCCAACCACACCAGCAACCTGTCTAACATCCTCCAAGGCCTGGGTGGAAGTCTGAGCTTCTCACACCAGCTCTGGGGACCCTGCATGGTCTGGCCCCCGTGTTCCCTCCTGCCCCACTTCTCACCAGCTCCCCCAACCCCATGTCTCCCTCCATCTGATTTCACTGTGCTCCCCTAACTTAAAACTTTATTCCCCTCTCTGCATGCAGCATTCAGGCATTCGCTGAGCACCACTGCCTCCAGGGAATGCCCACCCTGCCTCCCCATACGACCCCGACTGCCCCTTGTGCCTCTCAGTCTCAGTCGCACCGTACTGCGGTTGTGTGGCTTTGGTGTCTGTCTGCGCCCTCAGGCTGAGACCTCCGAGGGTGGTTTCTTTGATCCTGTGCCCCACCACGGTCTCAGCACGCAGCCCAGATCGGGCACAGGGAGGCCCTGGGGAAGAACATGCTGAATGGCTGAATGAAACCATCTTGCACCAGGTTATGCTTTGCCCTTTGCAAATATCATCTCAATGGAACCCAGCAGTGATCTCATGAGGTGGAGATTATGATTCCCTTTATACAGATGTAGAAACTGAGGCCTGTCTCCACTTGTCTAGGCCTCCCAACAAGACCCTCTGGCAGGGAAGGTGTGAACCCCAACCTGTCACAGGACTGAGGCTCTGCTCTTCTAGCACAAAACCTGGCAGAGAGGCCAGACAGAAACAAGTCACCCCCAAGAGCAAATAACTGAGTCCGGGCAGATCTCAATCTCTCCAGCCCCATCCCCGCTCCCTGGTCACCTGGGGCAGGTCCTGCCCAGTTTATGCCCCAAGACAGAGTGAGAAAGCGATGAGGCTGGCGGTTGAGCAGGGAGAGTACGACATGGAGAAACAGCAGGTATGACGGAAGAGAGAGGAGAGGGAAAGGCCAGGCCTGGAGAGGGAAGCATCCAGGAAGGACTCAGAGAACGTGGCTCTGAGCCGACTTGGGAGCTGCCCTGAGATGGTCACGGGAACATCAGAGCGGGCTCAGGTCTCATGCCTTCTGACCCCTCATGAGACAGCCTTTCTCCTCTCCTTTCACCAGACCTGAAGGTCTGAGGCTGGCTGGGGGCAGGGGGCAAGAGGGGTGACCCTCAGAGAGAGGGAGAGGCAGGGGAAGGGGACAAGAGACGGGGTCAGAGCGCAACGGAAGGGGAGATGTAGAGAGAGATCCAGGAAGAGCCAGGTAAGACCCACACCAGAGGAGAAGGGGACAGGGAGAGGAGACTGCGGCAGAGACAGAGCCCGCGAGACAGAGAAGGAATCTCAGGGCAAACTCAGAGACGAAGTAATGAGACACCGAGAGAGGAAGGGACCTGCCCTGAGAGGGAGGCGGAGAGGGCTGTGACGGCAGCTCTGGCCCTGTGGCTGCAGGTCCGCCCGCCTGAGGGCCACGGACAGGGATGGAGCTGGAGTAGTTGCCATAGCAACAGGAAGCTGCTGCCCTCCCCACTCTGAGGCAGGGTGGAGAGACCTGGGCAGGGTCTCTCTGTTAAGTGGGCCGAGCTGGGATTCCAGCCCGTGGAGCTCTGGGAGTGCAGGGCTTGGAAAAAGGGCTTCTCCGTGTCCGTCTGTGTCCCCAGCTGCTCAGCCCCGCCACGTCTGCGGGAGCCATGCTTTTTTCTGAAGAGTGTGGGAACCCCAGGTTTCCTTCACTCTCCCGGGCCCACTCCGGACGCGCCCCCCATCCTTCCTGAGCTGTCTGCTGCTTCCCCCACCACCTCTGTTTTTCCTTTCTCCAGTCCCACACCTGTCGGCAGAGGGCGGCAAGTCCCCAAGGCCCACAGGGAGATGATAGCATGGACCAGGACCCGGGAGCACTTGGCGCGGACCACAGGAAGAGGTGCTGGAGGCATCAGGGCGGCCGAGGGGCAGGGTGGGCTCTCCTTGGACTGACCTCCCTCCCAACGCTTACTCAGTCCCCTGGGTGGTGGCTGCTTGTGTCCATGCCCGAGTCCCCATAGGTCTGCAAACTCCTGAGGACAGGTGCCTGGTCTGAGCTACTTCCGTGGCTCCAGGACACGCGACCGGAAGGGCCCACAGTGGGGTTTATGCAGCCCCATGGCACTGCTTCCTTTACGTGGGTCAAATCCTTCCAAGCAACACCTTTTCTACACTGCTGTTTTCACCGATGGAGTAGCTCCTGCTGCCCCACATAGGCCACCCGCAGACCCCAAGGGGAGAGGCCCCCCTCCCCCCTCCTCAGCTTCCTGCCAAGGCCTGAAGTGGCTTGAGCACAGCCTGGAGGCTGGGACTTCTGCTGCGCCCTTGAGGCCCCTCCTGGGCCTCAGCTTCCTCAACTGTCTAACGGGCCACAAAATCGGTTTTGCTGTTTGACTGGAGGTTTGACCCAGTCCCCTCTCGCCCGTCCTCCCCCCAGCAGTGTCCCCACTGCCTTGGTGACAACCACGAGAGAGAGGATACTCCCTCCCCAGCCCCCTGGCCAGCCCGCCATGCCCGCGGAGCTTGTGTGTGGCCCAGGGCCCGGAGGTACCTGCAGGGAATTGAGGCCCACGGCGGCGTAGGCCCAGGCCGGGCTGAGGTGCACCAGCATGCCCACCAGCCAGGTCAGGCCCAGGATGGGCAGCAGGACCAACACCGGCTTCACCGTGGCCCTGCAGGACAGAAGCTGGGCTGGGGGAGGCCAGGGGCCAGGGGGGTCCCCGCAGGGTTCTGGGGAGGGCAGTCCCGGGCAAGCGTCTGGAGAGGGGCCGGAGCTGTGGACCGGGGACTGCGGCTCAGGCCTTGGGTGAAGCTGGAAAGCTCAGACCCCCAGAGTGGGAGGGAGTAGGGGTGGTGGAGCTAGGAAGGTGGGATCCCAGTCCCAGCCTGGCTCATCCCAAGCCTGGCTCGAGGGAAGGGAGTGGCAGCTGTCCAGAGGGAGGGCTGAGGTCTGGGCAGTGGGTCCAGGGGCATGGATCTGCCCCATGGCAGATCCTCTTCCCCCTCCTCAAGGCCCCCCGGGGGGTCACCATACTTCTCAAGGCCCCACTGGCTTGGGTTGTCCTTCCCTTGGCAGAGGGTAGAGTGGCAAAGAGGAAGGCCTGGGGTCTGGGGGGGTGGCCCCTCCAGCAGGATATGGTCCCATAGAGTGATGGGGTTCCTGCGGGGGTGGAGACCTAGACTCTCACTCTGAACCTGAACTTCTAGAGCCTGCCTCATTTAGGGGTTGCCTCCACCCGTCTCCACCAGGGGCAGTGCCTTCTGTGCATGGTGAGTCCCCAGGACAGTGGCTAGTGTCTACACCGCCCCTCATACACACACAGGCCCCATTACCATCCACACGCATGAGCACGTGTGCACACACAGCACGGACATATTGCACACACACACCCATCTATAGCCTTGCACTCATGAGCGCACACGGCCACACACATGCCCATCCTGGCCTCACACGTGCTCACACCTGCCTCCCCCGCCTCTTTCTGACTCCCCCAGGCTGGGCTCTCACCACATCTGGATCCTGAGCTGCTGCTGCCTGCAGGGCTGTGGGCTTAGCATGCGGGCGCGGCGGCGGGCACTGGACACGGTGACAATCACCACACGGACCAGGATGCAGGTGTTGGCCTGGAGATCTGGTGTCAGAGCGCAGAAGGGGCTCCCCCTCCCCCGACCTGTCCCTCCTCAGCAGGACCCCTGGGCCTCTCTGCTCACAGTCAGCACAAAGAGCACGGGCCCCACAAAGGCCCAGATGGCGTCTGTGTGCACGTTGAGCCAGCAGTGCCCAGTGGCCACGTAGTCATGCGGGGACATGGCCAGGGTGATGGCCACGATGGCCACAGGCACACCTAGGGGAATAAGAAGTGACATCAGGACCACGCCACCCCTTTTGTCCTCCCTGGGAGCCAGACCCCGTCCCGAGCTGCAGCCCCCAGCCGTCCCACAGTAGCGGGTGTACTGGCGGCACTGGGTGATCCAGGAGTGGGGTTGGGTGGGCTTGATACTTGTGGGTGGCACTGGAGCCCTGAGTGGTTGGGAGGTGGAAGAGCTGAGACAGAGTCAAGGCCTTAGGGCTGAGAATCAGCAGAGTTGCAGGCAGGTGACTGTCATGGGCTTAGCTGGTCCCAGATTAGGGAGGCGGTGCTGGAGGCCAGGAGGTGGTTGAAGTGGAGGAGGATTAAGAACTGGAGTTGGGTAGAGTTGGAGGTTGATGGAGCTGAGTTTGTGTCAAGACACAGGTGCTGGGTGCCGGGGGGGGCTGGGTGCTGGTGAAGAAGGTGAGTGTGGGACGGTGGTGGGCAGGGGGTGGTGGATGTTGGACATAACGGAGGCCATGCAAGGCAGGGTCGAGGGGAACAGAACAAGAGTGAGGGGCAGAGGGCCCTCACCCCAGCCCGTGGCGTAGTAGAGCGGCATCCGAGGGCCCGGGCGCATGCTCACAGCCACCACCTTGCTCCATAACAGCAGCCCCTCCACCAACATCCAGAAGAAGGCGACCAGAAAGAGAAGGTGCATCACAGCTGTGACGGCCACGCAGGCCACCTGGGCGGGAGGGTGGGCGATCCCCACTGAGGCCAGTTATGGGTGTGGTCCGCCCTGGGTCCCCTGTCCACGCCTGGCATTGCCAACCCAAAGCAGTTTGCGTGGGTGAGGTCCCCGGGCAGCGCCCCGGGCCCAGCTCCAACATTCGGTTTTTCCTCTCTAGGCCTTACTGCTCCCTGGAAAGGGAGCCAGGTGCAGACATGGGGCAGGGGGGCGGGACGGCGGGGGGGTGCGGGGGCGCGGGGGCCAACCCAGAAAAGGCTGAAGGTGTTTTCCCAGCCATCCCTGAGCTCACAAGCCCCCCCTTGCTGGTTGCCCACCTTGTTGGCCTTTGCCCACTCGCTGGCCATGAGGAAGCCCTCGGCGGAGGCAAGGGAGAAGGTGAGGTTCTTGTGGACCGTGGCCCGCTCTGACTTGGGGACCCTGGACAGACAGGGGAGGTGGTAACGGGGACACCACCACCAACCCCCACCCCCATCAGCCCCAGCCCCACCCGCGTCCAGGTGAGCTGGCTGATGAAGGCAGAGAGGGCGGCTCCGCAGGGGCCCACAGCCCCAGGGGAGGGCCCTGGAGCGGGGTCTACCTGGACCAAGGGTGGATGCCCTCCCAAGGAGGGATGTGGAGGCTGGCTGGCAAGGGGCGGGGTGGGTCCAGGGTGCCACCGCAGGTGGCGAGCTCGCCTTACCCAGCTGCCAGGAAGAGCAGGAAGGTGGTGGACAGGGTACAGAAGGACACGCCACAGCCCACAGACGACAGCGTCCTCAGCAGCGACTCCTCCTCAGGGCCTCTCTGCGGAGGGACAGAGACCTCGGAGGCAGGAGCCCGCCGCCACTCTGTGCGGACAGGACCAGGCCTCACCCGCCCCGCCGGCCACTTCCAGAACAACACCCACCGCCCCATACCCACCCCCAACCCCCAGGCCCGCACATAGCGGGCACTTAATAATGAGCATTTGCCTGTCCTCCTCTGCTGGCTCTCCCTAAACAGGGGTGGGGCAGGGGCCGGCTTTCACCGATTTCTCAGTACTGGATGGCAAGTGGCCGACACACCCGTGGGGAGGAGACAGCATGTGACGACCACCTGCTGAGAGGGAGTACGGAGCTGGCACGAATTACTTACGATGTGTCAAAGGTCCACGCTCTGTTTTTACAGGAAAACTGCATCAGATGGCATGTTTTTCTAGTGTGCTCCCCAACACACCAAATGACCCCAGCATTCCTGGGCTCAGGCCCATCTCACTCAACCTCTTGGTGAGTGACCACTGAGTCCCTTTCTGGCTCCAGCCAGCCCACCTCGCTTGGCCTCCTCCTGGAATCTGGCTTCCCCTACCCGCAGTCTATAAATGCTGGGACCTATCAGAGGCCTGCCGTGGTCGAAGCTCCTTCAAGTCCAACTGCATCTCGGCCACGGCTTTACATATCAGCTCTTGTTTCCAGCTGAGACCCTCCAGCCCTGAGCACTAGGTCACAGGCCCCACGGACCCCAGACCTGTGGTCCCCCAAATCTATTGCCCACCTGAGCCTCCGCAGAACTGAGTCCCTCACCTTCTAGTGGCCCTGGAACCCCTCTCCCTCAGCCCAGTCTCCTGGTCTGCCCAATGCTCCCTGGTCCAGGGCCCCTCCCTTCTCCTAGGCCCCTCTCCTAGGCCCCTCCCTTCTCCTTTCCCCTCTGTCACCACCCCAGCCTCACTCCTGGCACCCCTGGCTCCCTTGTGCAAACATGCTTCACCCCCTTCCACACATCCTCTGCAACAGGAGCACCATCCAAGCATATGAGCCTGGCATTCCAGGTCTGTGTGATCTTGCCTACCACCACCCTCCACCACAGACATTGCACTGAAAGCCCCAGACTCATCGAAGTTCTAGAACATAACTGGTCTGCCATTTGTAGCCTCCGCGTGCTTCCCTGGTGGCTCAGCTAGTAAAGAATCCACCTGCAATGCGGGAGACCTGGTTTCGATCCCTGGGTTGAGAAGATCCCCTGGAGAAGGGAAAGGCTACCCACTTCAGTATTCTGGCCTGGAAAATTCCATGGACTGTATAGTCCAGGGGTTGCAAAGAGTCGGACACGACTGAGTAACTTTGACTCAGCCTTTGCTCAGGTGGCCCTCTGCTTGGCATGCCTTTCTATTCAACTATTGTTTATCCTTTAAAACTCGGTCCTGACATCACCTTCCCCTTCCCCCCTCCCCAGCACTCACCTGGACGTCATACACCTGCAACAGGATGGCAAAGTTGGTGCTGTGGTTGCAGAAGCAGGCGGTCGAGCCCTGGTACATGGCAGTCATGGAGCAGCCAGTGGTGGCCCAGGAGCCCCCTGAGTCTGGGCTTGGGGTGAATAGGGGACAGAGGGCTCTTGAGATGGGTTACACATGGGGGTGGGGGCAGGGGGAAGCCTTTCCACAAACCCTGGGCTCTCTCGTTGCCCTGCCTCTATCCAGTTATATGACCTTGGGCAAGTCACTGCTCCTCCCTGGGTCTCTGTTTCCCATCTGTGAAATGGGAGGATGGGGCTGAAACCAGTGATCAGTATTAACTGCATTAATTACTAAGCAACAGTGACTGACCTTCATTCCCTGGTTTTGAATATATCATCAACTCTAACACCCATTCCACAGATGAGTCTCTCCCTACTCTAAGCCCACAGAGTAGGCTTACATAGCTCCTATGACAGGGAGCTCACTACCTCCTGAGTAACAGGTTCTCCCACCCCAGTTTATCCCCAGATTGAGTGGGGCCTGGAACCACCCCCACAAGGAAGTTAATGAATCGAGGCTACAAACCTGCTTGAGTCCTGCCTCATCCTCAAGTGGGAGGGATGTCTTTTTTATTTTTTTAAATGCCTTATTTAAAGAACTTGGAAACTCACCTGATACTGAAGTTCCAGAAAGCACAGACAGGCTCCACCAGCTTCGGAGGGAAGGCCTAAGGGCAGCCAACAAGGACAGGGCAGGTATGTGAGCGGACGTGGGCAAGGAGAGAGATCAGTGGACGCAGGGAGATGTGACCTCCTGTGTTTGAGGGGCTGGGGGTTGCCCAGCATAAATCGTGGGTGCAGGGGTTGGAGAAAAATGCCAGTGGGAAGGCACAAAGAAGGTGAAGTGAGTAGAGTTGCAGGCTGGCATTATAGTTAATATCAAAATCCTAGGCATGAACTAAATGTCCATCCTTTGGGGATTCTGTAAGAGAGTCTCCAGAAGTATTGTGAGTTTAGCAAAGCTGCAGGATACAGTATCTTTATATAGAAATCAATTGCATTACTATAAACTTATAATGAACAATTTAAAGTAGAATTAAGAAAACAATACCATTTACAAAAACATCAGAAACCCTCTACCACTTAGCGGTGCATGCATGCTCAGTCTTTAACTCACGTCCTACTCTTTGCGACCCCATGGACTGTAGCCTTCCAGGCTTCTCTGTCCATGGGATTCTCCAGGTAAGAATACTAGAGTGGGTTGCCATTTCCTCCTCCAGGGGATATTCCTGACCCAGGCATGGAAGCTACGTCTCCTGCATTTGCTGGCGGATACTTAACCGCTGAGTGACCTGGGAAGCCCGTACAACCTAGAAGTATGTCTAAGTATATCTAACAAAAAACCTTCAAGACCCGCACACTGACAACTAGAGAGCACTTCTGAGAAAAATTCAAGAAAATCTAAATAAACTCAGCGATACACCTTGATCAAGGATTGGAAGAATCATTGTTAAGATGCTCTTTCATCATCTTATTTCAATTCGGGAGATTCAGTGCAATCCCAATCTAAATCCTAGCAGGTTTTTCCATAGACATTTACAACCTGATTCTAAAAAAAGTTTTTTTGGCTGTGCCACATGGCATGCAGGACCTTACTTCCCTGACCAGAGATCACTTCTGCCCTCTCCAGTGGAAGTGTGCATTCTTAACCATTGCCAGGGAAGCCCCCTGATTCTAAAAGGTATACAGCAATGTGAAGACCCTAGGCCAGCCAAAGCAGTTTTGAAAAGGAAGTACAAAGATGGAGGACTTACATTAACTGATTTCAAGGCTTACTATACAGATACATTAATCAGGACATATAGGATTAGTGTATAGGTCTAGGGAATAGAATAGAGAGCCCAGAAATAGACTTACACATATATGAACAATTGATTTTCAAAAAGATGACAGGATAATTCAAGGGAGAAAGAATAATCTTTTCAACAAATGGTGTTGGAATGGGATATGGCAAAATATGTCTGTATGGGAAAATATCAAGTTCAACCCCTACCTAACATAATATCTATAAATGAATTGAAATGAAGCTATAAATGTGAAGGCTAAAGTGATAAACTCCTTTGAGAATATCTTTGTGACCTTGGGATAAGCAAGTTTTCCTAGACATGATGCAAAAAGCATAAGCCATGCAAAAGAAAAATTGATAAGTGGACTTCATCATATTTAAAACTTATTTTTCAAAGACACTGTTAAGAAAAGCAATCCACAGACTAGGAGATATTATGTACCAAACATATAGCCCACAAAATACTTATATCCAAAATACATAAAGAATTCTTACAATTCAATAGTAATACAAATAATTTAAAAATTGAAGAAGAACAAAGCTGGAGGCATCATGCTCACTGATTTCAAACAGTATTACAAAGATATAGAAATTATGAGATTGGCATAAAAACAGACACATAGATCAATGGAACAGAAGAGAGAGCTCAGAAAGAAACCTCTGTGTCAATTAGTTTATGACAAAGGAGGCATGGATATATAATGGTGAAAGATCAGTCTCTTCACCAAGTGATGCTGGGAGAACTGGACAGCCACAGGCAAAAGAATACTGCCCATTTCAGTATTTTGGGCTTCCCTTGTGGCTCAGTTGGTAAAGAATCTGCCCGCAATGTGGGAGATCTGGGTTCGACCCCTGGGTTGAGAAGATCCCCTGGAGAAGGGAAAGGCTACCCACTCCAGTATTCTGCCCTGGAGAATTCAGGGCAGAATATATACAGTCCGTGGGGTTACAAAGAGTCGGACACGACTGAGCGACTTTCACTTCACTTCAGGCAAAAGAATAAAACTTGACTACTGTCTTATACCATACACAAAAATTAACTCAGCACTGAACTAGACTTGAATTTAAGACATGAACCCATAAAACTGCTAGAAAAAAAATAGATGGTAATTTCCTTGTCATAGCAAAAATATTTAAAAGCCTAAACTATCCAATTAAACACAGGCAGAAGACATACAGACTGACAATGAGTACATGAAAAGATGCTCAACATCATTGATCATAAGGAAAATGCAAAACTACAATGAGATAGCTCCTCACACCTGTTAAGATGGCTATTACCCAAAACCCAAGAAATAACATGCGTTGCCGAGGAAATGGAGAAAAGGGAACCCTCGTACACTGTTGGTGAGAATGTAAATTGATGCAGCCACTATGAAAGCAGTATAGTGGTTCCTCTAAAAATTAAAAATAAAACTGCCTTATGATCCAGCAATTCCACTCCTATATATATCCAAAGAAAATGAAAATCTTAACTCAGAAATGATATATGACTCTGCTATATTTAGGGTGGGTAAGCAACAGAGACCTGCTGTACAGCACATGAAACTCTGCTCAATGTTATGTGGCAGCCTGGATGGGAGGGGAGTTTGGGGGAGAGTGGATACATGTATATGTATGGCTGAGCCCCTTCGCTGTTCTCCTGAAGCTATCACAACATTGTTAATCAGCTACACCTCAACACAAAATAAAAAGTTTTTTAAAAAGAAAATATATTAACATATGCATCTCCATGTTCACTGCAGCATTATTTTCTAGAGCAAAGATATGGAAACAACCTGTGTCCATTGATGAATGAATGAATAAAGAAACTGTGGTGTGTGTGTGTGTGTGTGATATATATATATATATATATATATATAGAGAGAGAGAGAGAGAGAGAGAGAGAGACAGAGACAGAGAGAGAGAGAGAGAGAGAGATCGGCTTCCCTGAAAGCAGCTGATAAAGAATCTGCCTGTAATGCGGGAGGCCTGGGTTTGATCTCTGGATTGGGAAGATCCCCTGGAGGAGGGTATGGCAACCCACTCCAGTATTCTTGCCTAGAGAACCCCCATAGACAGAGGAGCCTGGCATGCTACAGTCTATAGGGTCACACAGAGTTGGATACGACTAAAGTGACTTAGCATGCACGCATGCATATATATATATAAAACAGAATATTCAGTTCAGTTCAGTCGCTTACTTGTTTCCAACTCTTTGCGACCCCATGGAGTGCAGTATGCCAGGCTTCCCTGTCCGTCACCAACTCCCAGAGCTGACTCAAACTCATGTCCACCAAGTCGGTGATGCCATTCAACAACCATCTCATCCTCTTGTCTCCTTCTTTCCCGCCTTCAATCTTTCCCAGCATCAGGGTCTTTTCAAATGAGTCAGCTCTTCGCATCAGGTAGCCAAAGTATTGGAGTTTCAGCTTCAGCATAAGTCCTTTCAATGAATATTCAGGACTGATTTCCTTTAGGATGGACTGGTTGGATCTCTTTGCAGTCCAAGGGACTCTCAAGAGTCTCCTCCAACACCACAGTTCAAAAGCATCAATTCTTCAGTGCTCAGGTTTCTTTATAGTCCAAATCTCACATCCTTACATGACTACTAGAAAAACCAAAGCTTTGACTAGATGGACCTTTGTTGGCAAAATAATGTCTCTGCTTTTTAATATGCTGTCTAGATTGGTTATAACTTTTCTTCCAAGGACCAAGCGTCTTTTATTTCATGGCTGCAGTCACCATCTGCAGTGATTTTGGAGCCCCCAAAAATAAGGTCTGACACTGTTTCCACTGTTTCCACTGTTTCCCCATCTATTTGCCATGAAGTGATGGGACTGGATGCCATGATCTTAGTTTTCTGAATGTTGAGCTTTAAGCCAACTTTTTCACTCTTCTCTTTCACTTTCATCAAGAGGCTCTTTAGTTCTTCTTCACTTTCTGCCATAAGGGTAGTGTTAGCTGCATATCTGAGGTTACTGATATTTCTCCTGGAAATCTTGATTCCAGCTGTGCTTCATCCAGCCCAGCTTTTCTCTTGATGTACTCTGCATATAAGTTAAATAAGCAGAGTGACAATATATAGCCTTGATGTACTCCTTTCCTGATTTAGAACCAGTCTGTGGTTCCATGTCCAGTTCTATCTGTTGCTTCTTGACCTGCATACAGATTTCTCAGGAGGCAGGTCAGGTGGTCTGGTACTCCCATCTCCTTCAGAATTTTCCACAGTTTGTTGTGATCCACACAGTCAAAGGCTTTGGTGTAGTCAATTAAGCAGAAGTAGATGTTTTTCTGGAACTCTCTTGCTTCTTCTTTGCCTTTTTTGTATTTCTTTTCCTTGGGGATGGTCTTGATCACTGCCTCTTGTACAATGTCATGAACCTCCGTCCATAATTCTTTAGGCACTCTGTCTATCAGATCTAATCCCTTGAATCTATTTGTCACTGCCACTGTATAATCGTAAGGGATTTGATTTAGGTCTTACCTGCATGCACACGTATATAAAACAGAATATTATTCTGCCATAAAAAGAATGAAATCTTGCCATTTGCAACAATATGATGGACCTTGAGGCCATTATGTTAAATGAAATAAGTCAGACAGAGAAAGACAAATATCTATGATCTCACTTATATGGGGACTCTATACAAAGAAAGTCAGGATCATAAAATACAGAGAACAGATTGGTTGTCAGTGCAGGTGGAGCAGGGGCAGGGAGAAAAGGGTGAAGGGAGCACAACAATAAAATTAAAAGAGAGAGGATCTATGTGGTTTGCATGGAGAAATGTCAGTAATCAGAAAAGCAAATAGCAGGCTAATGTAAACATTTTTGGAAAAAAAATAAAGAATATTTCCTATTTTTAAAAAAGCCCAATGACATCTCAAAAATTTTTTTAATTAAAAAAATGATATTCAACATAGTTCTGGAAGTTTTGGCCACAGCAATCAGAGCAGAAAAAGAAATAAAAGGAATCCAAATTGGAAAAGAAGAAGTAAAACTTTCGCTGTTTGCAGATGACATGATCCTCTACATAGAAAACCCTAAAGACTCCACCAGAAAATTACTAGAGCTAATCAATGAATATAGTAAAGTTGTAGGATATAAAATCAACACACAGAAATCCCTTGCATTCCTATACACTAATAATGAGAAAGTAGAAAAAGAAATTAAGGAAACAATTCCATTCACCATTGCAATGAAAAGAATAAAATACTTAGGAATATATCTACCTAAAGAAACTAAAGACCTATATATAGAAAACTATAAAACACTGATGAAAGAAATCAAAGAGGACACTAATAGATGGAGAAATATACCATGTTCATGGATCAGAAGAATCAATATAGTGAAAATGAGTATACTACCCAAAGCAATCTACAAATTCAATGCAATCCCTATCAAGCTACCAGCCATATTTTTCACAGAACTAGAACAAATAATTTCAAGATTTGTATGGAAATACAAAAAACCTCGAATAGCCAAAGCAATCTTGAGAAAGAAGAATGGAACTGGAGGAATCAACTTGCCTGACTTCAGGCTCTACTACAAAGCCACAGTCATCAAGACAGTATGGTACTGGCACAAAGACAGAAATATAGATCAATGGAACAAAATAGAAAGCCCAGAGATCAATCCACACACATATGGACACCTTATCTTTGACAAAGGAGGCAAGAATATACAATGGAGTAAAGACAATCTCTTTAACAAGTGGTGCTGGGAAAACTGGTCAACCACTTGTAAAAGAATGAAACTAGATCACTTTCTAACACCATACACAAAAATAAACTCAAAATGGATTAAAGATCTAAATGTAAGACCAGAAACTATAAAACTCCTAGAGGAGAATATAGGCAAAACACTCTCCGACATAAATCACAGCAGGATCCTCTATGATCCACCTCCCAGAATACTGGAAATAAAAGCAAAAATAAACAAATGGGATCTAATTAAAATTAAAAGCTTCTGCACAACAAAGGAAAATATAAGCAAGGCGAAAAGACAGCCTTCTGAATGGGAGAAAATAATAGCAAATGAAGCAACTGACAAACAACTAATCTCAAAAATATACAAGCAACTTATGCAGCTCAATTCCAGAAAAATAAATGACCCAATCAAAAAATGGGCCAAAGAACTAAATAGACATTTCTCCAAAGAAGACATATGGATGGCTAACAAACACATGAGAAGATGCTCAACATCACTCATTATTAGAGAAATGCAAATCAAAACCACAATGAGGTACCACTTCACACCAGTCAGAATGTCTGCGATCCAAAAATCTGCAAGCAATAAATGCTGGAGAGGGTGTGGAGAAAAGGGAACCCTCCTACACTGTTGGTGGGAATGCAAACTAGTACAGCCACTTTGGAGAACAGTGTGGAGATTCCTTAAAAAATTGCAAATAGAACTACCTTATGACCCAGCAATCCCACTGCTGGGCATACACACCGAGGAAACCAGAATTGAAAGAGACATATGTACCCCAATGTTCATCGCAGCACTGTTTATAATAGCCAGGACATGGAAGCAACCTAGATGTCCATCAGCAGATGAATGGATAAGAAAGCTGTGGTACATATACACAATGGAGTATTACTCAGCCGTTAAAAAGAATACAGTTGAATCAGTTCTGATGAGATGGATGAAACTGGAGCTGATTATACAGAGTGAAGTAAGCCAGAAAGAAAAACACCAATACAGTATACTAACACATATATATGGAATTTAGAAAGATGGCAATGACGACCCTGTATGCAAGACAGCAAAAAAGACACAGATGTGTATAGCGGACTTTTGGACTCAGAGGGAGAGGGAGAGGGTGGGATGATTTGGGAGAATGGCATTGTAACAGGTATACTATCATGTAAGAATCGAATCGCCAGTCTATGTCTGACTCAGGATACAGCATGCTTGGGGCTGGTGAATGGTGATGACCCAGAGAGATGTTATGGGGAGGGAGGTGGGAGGGGGGTTCATGTTTGGGAACGCATGTACACCCGTGGTAGATTCATGTCAATGTATGGCAAAACCAATACAGTATTGTAAAGTAAAATTAAGTAAAAATAAAAATTAAAAAAAAAAGAATGAAAACTGGGGAAGAGATTTGAACTTATATTTAACAGAGGAAGATATATGAATGCCTGATAAATGTATGAAATGATGCTCAAAATCATTGATCTTCAAGAAATTGGAACTTAGAACCACAATGAAATGTCAGCACAAAACCATTATAATGAACAACAGGCGACAACAGAGATGATACTCAAAACCAACATTTGAGCAAAAGAAGCCAGACTACAGTACACATTATTTGGTTCCTTTTATATGACACTTTAGGAAAGACAGACAGACACTTTAGGAAAGTCAGAGCAGGGAAGGCTGATGGGGAAGGAGCTTGAAGAAGCCTTTGGGAAAGGTGGACAAGTTATGTATCTTGACTGGGGGCAGTAGTACATGAGTATATTCACTGGGCAAAACTGATCACATTGTGCACTTAAAATGGATGGTTTAGTATATGTAGATTTATGTACTTTAATCAGATTGATTTTTTAAGAAGTCTTGAGATGATATACAAAAGACATAAGGTGTAGTGTATGAGTGTATTTGTGTGTGTGCGTGTGTGTGTGTGTGTGTGTGTGTGTATGAGTGCGCGGGCACATGTGTCCAGGATTGGTGGTTTTGGGGAAAGCAGACTCTAACTATCCCTGAAATGCTCTAAAGTTTCAGAAGCAAGAAGGAATTTGTGTTTTACATGTAATGAATTAAATGACATGTCCTGCTGATATTTCCATGTCAGTTTATAGCAAAATACCCCATTCCTTACATAACCTCAGCTGATATTTTATTGTGTAGCTCTACAAGGCTTTTTTGTTGGGGAAGGGGGCACACTGCGTGGCATGCAGGATCTTAGCTCGCCAACTCAGGATGAAACCTGTGCCCCCTGAAGTGGAAGTTCTGAGTCTCAGCTGCTGGACATCTGGGAAAGTCCCTACAAGGCTTTTAAAGTAGTCCCCTGTTGATGGACATTCAGGTTACTTTCATGCTTACAAAGCACACTGCAAGGTGGGGCCCTCACATCTCCTTGTGTGATCTCATGAGAACCACCAGGTTTTTCAGTCATGAAGAACTATAACAAAACCCCAGCTCTGCCACTTAAACACTATAACAAAATCCCAGCTCTGCACCAGGCACACCAGCTTCCCTAAGCTCATGTTTGTGGAATGGACAGTTGGAAGATTAAATGAATGCTGCTTATTTAAGGCATCTGCCATAAAGTAAGCATGCAATGCATTACTTCCCTTCCCCTGCTCTCAAAGACAATGGGATGGCTTGTGGATGTGTATTTTTCTTGAACAGTTTTAGACCTTCGTTCTCCAGTGAACAAATATTGGGATGTGTGTGGGTGGGGGGAGGGGGCACCAAACCAGGATAACTGTCCCATGTGGCTGTTTCCCAGAAGGACCACACAGTACCTGGGCCTGGTGTTGCAGGTGAAAGGTCACAGCTGTGTTGGCCTCCCCAGTTTCATCCCACACTTCAGAGGAGATGATGGCTGACCCCACCTGGGTGCTTAGGAATCTGTGAGGAGAAAGGGAGCTTTTAAGGGCACCAGGTGTCTGTGGGGGAGAGGTCACATGTGGCTGAGGTCATCAAAGATGATACCCCTAAGTCCAAAGAAACATTAGCAAAAGCCCTGTGTGGGGAATTAGGGCACCTGGGTTCCATTTTTGCTGGCAGTTTGGCTGCCCTGGTGGCTCAGATGGGAAAGAATCTGCCTGCGATGCAGGAGACCCGCCCGGGTTCGAACCCTGAGTCAGGAAGATCCCCTGGAGGAGGAAATGGCAACCCACTCCAATATTCTTGCCTGGAAAATTCCATGGACAGAGCCTGATGGGCTACAGTTCACAGGGTCGCAAAGAGTCAAAATAGTACTGAGTGACTAACATTTTCATTTTCTATTACCTCCCTGAGACTCAACACTGGAGCCGGGACCCCAGGCAGGAGTCGAGCCATGTTCCCACCAGCACATCTTTGCCAGGCCCAGAAATCTGTGTGTGTCGGGGGTGAGCAGGTTTGGCCCTGGGCTGCCAAAGGCAGATTTGCCCACCAGAATGGGGGTGGGTTCTGGGAGGGGACGGAGGCCTGGCCTTCCCTGGGAAGGAGATCCAGGCCCTCAGCAGCCTACTAGGGGGGACCCACCTCTGCATTCCGCTTGTTTCTTCAGGACTGTCAGGGGCCCACGGCTCCTGGCCAGGGGCCCCCAGTGTGTGCTGGAAGACACTTGAGCTGAACCAGCTGTGGATCATGGTGACTCCAGAGAGGCCTGGATGAACAGGAGGAGGCCTGAGACCCACCCAGTGACTGAGCAGACACCACAGGTTGGTCCCGAGGGAAAAGCTCTGCCCACTTTACAAACAGGGAAACCAAGGCTCATAGAGGTTAAATGACCTCCCAGAGATCAGTTAAGAAGTGGGCAGAACCAGAATTTCAACCAGCTATAGTTGATGTGCTTAAGCTGGCAGCTCCACAGCCCTTTGCCCCTTATCCTAATCCTCCACCCCAGGTGGCATCCAGGGAAACTGCTTGCAGTTTGAGGGGAGGAGATTAAGTGAACATCTACTATGGGGTAGGTGTTTAAGCTCCTAATAACCCAATGAGGCGAGTACTAATCTTACAGATGAGGAGACAGCTCTGAAAGCTGCGGTGACTTATCCAGAAGAGCAGAGCTAGGAACTCCGAGGGCTGAGGTTTAACCCAGACACCAGAGGGTCCCACCACCTGTCCCCCTTGCCCACCTTTCCCAAGGAGCCGCCTCACTTCAGCAGCGGGGATGCGGATGTGGCCGGGCCCCTCTGGATGCCCGCCGGGCACCGTGAACACGTAGCCCTCCGTACTGGCCTCCCTCAGGCGTAGGCGCCTCACCTCCAGGCCTGGGGTCAAACAGGGCTGAGTGGCTGGACCTCAGGAGGCAGGTGTTCATGCTGGGCTGGCCCAGCTGGCAGGGTCTGCTTCCCCTCTCCCTGCCACACATCCAGGAGGCCGGCATTCCTGGATGGTGGCTCAGCAACTTGCCCAAGGTAAATCTGACATTTCCAAGTCCAGGGGGACAGGGTGAGTGAGAAGGGGGAGTCACTGGGGGGCAGACCCTGAATATCAGTGAGCCACCAGAAACCGCTGGGCCCCTGAAAGACCCAAGTTTTGCCTGATGTTCCACTGTCAGTGCTTGCCCACTCAATCTGTTATACAAACATTCACTGAGTCTGGTCCTGAGATGTAGAAATGACTCAGAAACAGCCCTGGCACTCAGGGAGCTTCAGGCTGAATCATATTAATTGCCACAAAAGCAACAAAAGATATGTTCAAAACACCAGGGTAACAGAGGAGAGAGGAACTGACTGTTGGGAGAAAGCTAAAATTGGGGAAGGCTTCCTAGCAGAGCTGATGCTCGAGCAGGGTTCTGAAGGATGTATAGGAGTTTGCTAGGAGATCGAGAGAGAGTATTCTGGATGGAGGGCACAGCATGGGCCAGGGCAGGAACAGAAAGGAGTATCTGTGGGAGTCAGAGAACTCCCAGTGATCAGGGCTGAGGAGGATGTCTGAACCAAGGTCCTACACGCAGCCCAACTGTGTGGGACAGGTTGGGGCAGGCTCACCAGCATGGCGGTGCTGGAGGTGCATTTGAGGCTGCTCGGAGGTCAGCACGGAGTTCAGTAGGGGTGCCAGGCGCTGCACACTCGCCACCAAGGCCATGGGTCCGCCAACCACCTGGGAGGAGGCCGCAGCTCAGCCCCTGTCACACTCCCCACCCCACTGCCGCCTGCCCTGACCGCTGGGGTTAACATGTTTTCACGGACCTGGGAGGTGGCCCACCTGCCCTGGACCCTCAGAGGCTCCGCTTGAGGGCGTCCAGGATCAAGTCCTAGATCCTCAGACTGACATTTGAGGCCTGCCTGATGAACCTTCTCTGGCTTCTCCAACCTGGTCCTAAGCCACGCTGTCCTTGACTCAAACTGAAGGCCCCACAGTGCTCTCTGCCTGCTGGCAGGTTGCTTGCCAATGGGCACACTCAGAAGGCAGAGCCATGCCTTTTGCTTCTTTGGTCTGACTCGGTGTTGGACCTATAACAGGTGCTCAAGTTTTAGCTTCCAAAAGGAAGCCATGGGGAGGGGTGTTGGTGGATGGTGCTGGTGAGGACAGAGCAGGGATGGGGATCATGCATGGCTGGGACCCCCCCTCTGTGCTGGGCAAGTCACCTGGTTTACACCTACTCCTCTCCATTGCCTAAGTAAGGCAGGTATGATCATCTCCATTTTCCAGGGAAGAAACCTGAGGTTCAGAGTCCAGTTTGCCCCAGTCTGCCACAGTGTCTCAGATCCCCAGAAAAATGTGGGGTTACACCCTCCCCAGGATGGGGAGCATCACCTGGAGAGGTGAACATCCCACAGAATCAGCTCCTTGGTTGTGCCATCCCTACCCCACCCTCAAACCCAGGTTTCGGTTCTGTTCTGAGGTCACAGGGGACCATGCCTGCCTCTGAAGCCCCAGAACAATCAAGGCAATGTTCACGACCCCGTGTTTTCTCCCTTCTCTGAGCTGATAATTCCCAGGTCTACAGCCACTTCTGCCACGACGGGATTTCCATCTGTCTCTTCTCTTCTCCATGGCTGAACACTTAGTATAGAGGACCTCCCACTTAAGGTGGTCAGTGATTGTTGGATATGGGAGGCCCTTGTTGATTAGTGGCTCTTAATTTTTAATTGCAGAAGCTGTTGTTCAAGAGCAGTTGTTTGTGGAAGTTCAACTTATAAAACAGAAACATGAAGAGCTTCTCCAGATGGATGGCAAAATGGAGCTCGGAGATGGGTGCTGATTTGCCCACGGCTACACAAACGGGTGACAAGGTAGGAAGCAGAGCCCAGGCCCCTGTGGCACCCAGCCCTGCCAGCCTCACCTCACTGACTGACAGCCACACGCCAGCCAGCGGCTCCTCCAGGACCAGGCTGGCCACAGACATGACGGCCTGGCCCAGCTGCTCCCAGGACCCTGTCGCGGGCTCTGGCTCCCACGTCCCCAGGGCGGCCACTCTTTTCAGAAAGCACAGGACAGCCAGCAGTGCTGCTGGCCCCAGTGGAGCCGCCTCCTTTGCCAGGACTCCCTCCAGGATTCTCAGGAAGCTGGCGGCCTCCGTCAGGGACAGGTCTCCGTGGGCTTCAGAGAGAGGGTCAGGAAGGAGCTGTGGGCAGAGCTGATGGTGGGTCTCGCTGTCATAAGGGGATGCCTCCACCGTTCCCCTACCCCTGCCCAGCACCAGGGCCTATGCTTGGTCTCTGCCTGTCTTCTTGGTGGGCACAGATCTAACTACTCATGGGCCCCCAGCTCTCAGAGTGCATGGGTACATGAACAATCCTAATTCCTGCGCACACATTAGGTGGGTGTCCCCTTTCTTGATGAGGACACTGAGGTTCACGGAGGCCACCCAAAGTGCCCCTGGGAGGGGGCTCACCACAATGGCGTTGGCCAAGGCATTGACTCGGCTGATAACATCCTGGCCAGGCCACGACTGGGCGTCCTGCAGCCGCTGGTACTTCTCTGCAAAGCAGTGGATGCCAGACTAAGCCCTGGGCAACCTCCTCCTCAGAGGTGCCCCATCCACCCTGTGCCGCCTGCAGAGGATGGGCACACTGATGGCGGTGTGTCTGGAGACTTAAGTGTCCTGGATGGGGAAACTGAGGTACAGAATGGCAAAAACACCTGCTTGAGGTGAATCCCACAATCTGGGATTCGTCCCCAGGTCAGAATGGCCCCATTTATCTGTGGTCTAGACTCCACCGAGGCCCCAGGATGCTGAGAAGATTCCCAATTCCCAGGCTGTGCCAACTGCTCCCCTCTCAGCCTACACTGGTCCATACCCTGCGTCCCCTTCAACAGAGGCGGACGGCGCACCTGTCTGGTAGCAGCAGAGGAAGGGCAGCGGCTGCAGGCAGAGCAAAGAGCCCTCGGTGTGGGGTGCTGGGTCCCACGTAGGGCACTCCTCTGAGGGCACTGGCCAGGGTGGGAGAGGTGTCAGGGCCGCCTCCTGGCTCCCCACCGTCTCCATGACCCACAGCCCATTCAGGCCTTGAAGGCACCTGCACGCCTGAGGGAGCACCAGGAAGCGCGATCCTGGAGTTAGGAGGCGACGTGGGAACCAGAGAGAGGAGCAACCAGCACTGGGCGGAGCAAGGAGGCCGCGGGGTTGGGGGCAGGGGGGGCGGCGGGGTGAGTTCCTCCAGGCTGCTATGACTAGGTACTAGGTTAGGTACTGGGAGCCTGGAGAGGGGGTGGCCAGACTTGGGTGTGGCCCGGTTGGCAGAGGTGGGCTGGGTCTGGTAGGGAAGCCAGGAGGTGGTGGGTGGAGCCTTTTTAAAGGTGGGCGGGGTCTGGCAGGCAGGAGGCGGGGCAGGCCGTACCCGGACAGAGAAGCCGCACCCACACCGGCGGCAGCAGCGAGGGTGCGACGTCCAGGGCGCCCAGATCCCAGCGGAAAAGCAGGCCGCCGGGGGGCGGCGCGCAGGCCCGTGCCCGGTGCATTTGCGCGGGGCTCAGCGCGCGTGCCCACAGGTGGAAGTCGGTGAGGTTGCCGCTGAAGGCGTCGCGCGCTGAGAAGCCACCGCCCAGAGAGTCCTGGTCCTGGCCCAGCACGAGGATGCCGCCAGGTGGCAGCGGGTGGCCGGCGCCCAGGCCCCGCGCCCCAGCGCGTCGCCGCCCGTCGGCGAACAGCGCCCAGCGCCCGCCTGGCTGCTCCCACGTGACGCACACGTGGTGCCAGCGGCCATCCGCTTGGAAGGTAGCGCGAAAGGGCGCGTGATGCCCGCGCACCACCAGCGCAGCGTGCACGGCTCCGCCCGGCTCGGCGAAGGCTCGCAGCTGCAGCGCGTTGGCCAGCGTGGGCACAGCCAGAGAGAAGAGTGCTGCCGGGTCGGACGAGGTGGCGTCCCACTGCACGTGCGCGCACGCCGTCAGCGCCCCCAGCGCTGGCAGAGGCGTCCGAAGTCGAGCCGCCCGGTCCGCGGATCTCTCGCTGAACATCAGTGCGGCCGTGGCGCGCGCGCCTGCGGGGATACACAGGCCTCCGCCTCAGTTTTCCCACCTGCACACACCGTCCCGCCTCTGACAGCCCATTGTCACATCTGAAAAGCCCGTCCCCTTAAGCTTCAGGTGCCTCCCTCCCTCGGGAAGGAAGAAATGGGGGCTCCAGTGCTCCTAACCCACGGGTAAACCCTCTACTGTCAGTCCAGGACAAGGGAATCTGAGATTGCGACTCGACTTCCTCTGGGCTCAAACCACAAAGACTGTCACAGTGGGCTGCTACCTCGAGGTCACCAAAGCTCCCTCCCCACCCTCCCCCTCCAGGCTCTACTTTCCAGGCCCCGGCCCAAACTCACGCCTCTGAGGGGGTCTTTGCAGAGGGGCTTCTCTTTGGCCCACCCAGATGGGGTCAGGCAGCTGCGCAGTGAGGAGCCGATCTGGGGGTGGCAGTACCAGGTGGCCCAACTGCTGCTCACAGGACTCTTGGGCCTGCCACCAGTTCAGCCGCTGCCCTGGAAACTTGCACACCTCATCTGCAGTCTCCACTACCTTTCCAGGGGCCACTGGAGCTGCAGGGTGGGAGAAAGGTCTATGGGGAGAAGTGTGTAGGCATCTGACCCTTGCTGGGTGAGTGGGGTGACAGAGCCAAGGACATTGGGCTTGGAGACATTTGGGGCTGGATGGGGCTGTACCCTGGCTATGCTAGCAAGTTTTCTCCCCTTGCTGGGTCTGTTGTGTCATCTGTGTAGTGGTAGGAATGAGACGGACATGAGTGATGCTTTCAGCCCAGGGCTTGGTATAGCGGGGCTGAGCTAAACTGCGCATCCTCCTTCCTCTGCATTCCAGGCCAGTGTGGCACATGGACCAGGGGCTGGCTGAGCTGCGGGAGGGGAGAGCCTCTCTGGGGCATCCCTCATACCAACCTGTGACCCAAGGGTTCCTTGGTTCACCTGGTGAGTTGGAAGGGGTCCCAGAAAGACTCCTTATCTGAGAGAGAAGACAGGTGGGGTCTGAGTCAGATCCCCACACCCATATGTACTGTTATTGAAGGCCTACTGTGTGCTCCAGCAGGGAACAGTGGAGGTTGCAGGCCCTACAGTCAGACCTGGATTCACCCAGAGTGTGATCTTAGGCAGGTCACTTCATTGCCCTGAGCCTATTCCTAGCATCTGCAGTGAAAGTGAAAGTGTTAGTCACTTAGTCGTGTCCAGCTCTTTGTAATGCTATGGACTGTAGCCTGCCAGGCTCCTCTGTCCATGGAATTCTCCAGGCAAGAATACTGGAGTGGGTTGCCATTCCCTTCTCTAGGGGATCTTTTCTACCCAGAGATCGATCCTCAGTCTCCTGCATCGCATGTGGATTCTGAACCACCAGGGAAGCCCTAGCATCCAGTGGGTGCTTTATTCTAGTTCTGTGCTGGGGCTCAGCTTGTGTAACCTTTGCAGTTACCTCCTGATGTGAGGCGGCCACTTGGAACCCTAGCAGCTCTGAGTCCCCGTGGCCTCCTCCCCTCCACCCCCTGCCTCCCGGAAGTTCAGGTACCAGGAAGGCTAGGAGGCAGTAGCACCAGGGGGCCATTCCGGATCTAGCAGGAGGAGCAGGTGAGGAACAGCAGAGATCACAGGCGTGTAGACTGAGGAAGGAAAAAAAGCACAGGAAGGCAGCTCAGCGTCCCACCTTGCTGTGCTACCCACTCTGTCTTCTTGCCCGTTGTTTGGCTCCCAGGCCCTACTGGGCTGGAAGCCCAGGATGGGATGGCCCCCCAGGAGGGATGACATTTACTTGCACGAAAGGAATGGTCTCCAGGAGCCTCTTCCAGGCCTGCAGCTGGGAAACACTGTAGCCCTGGTGAGCTGGTGGGGAGGAGGGGTGGGGACAGCAACAGCCCTCTGGCTGGAGAGGGATGGAAACCAAGTGCAGGGTCTCCTGAGGTGGGAGGGGAGGGAGGGAGAGTGGGCTCCCAACCCTGTAGGTTTCCTTGTGTTCTTTGCACTTCTCAGCCTGCCATTCAAGGCTCTGTGCAATCAGGCTTCTGCTGAGCTCTCTGGCTTTCATCATTTCCCCACACTGCCACCTTTCCCTTGCTCCCCACGCTGCTCCCATTTCCCCAAGCCGCATCCCTTCTCCAGACCTTTGGCCACGCTGTCCCTCCTTCCCAGACTGGCCTCCCATTCCCTTGGAGACACCATCTACAAATCAGCTCGCCGTCACTCCATCCACCCAGCACCTGCGGCAGACCTGCCACCTCCAGGCGCTGTAGTTAGCTGAGGAGGCCCTAATCACAGGTGATTTGGGGTTAGGGTTAGTGGGGATGGGGGCGGGGTTCAGGTCTGAAAGAGCCCTGCCAGGCACAAATGGTCTCAGAAAACACTGGAAGTGAAGTAACGCCCCACTGGGTCCCACCATTCGGCCTCAGGTCACCTGGAAGTCTAGAGCCATCACCAATGATAATTCGTTCCCTTTCTCCTTTCCCAGATAAACTCTAAGCATGAAAATCAAACCCCAGCCCAGGAGGACATGGAGCGTCACACTTTTGGGACTCTGAAAAGCACCAAACTTATTGTCACTTTCCTCCCCTCTTTTAAACAGCACTTGTGTCCCCCAGGATAAACAGCACTTGTGTCCCCCAGGATCCCACTCCTAACCCCAAGTCGCTGGGGAATTTTAAGAGTCTGGCCCGGGCACACAGTGTGACTCAATAACTGCTGACTGCCCGCCCCTCTGTTCACATCTGTCCGTGTTTGTCCCCACAAACTCCCTGGCACCCCCCTTCCTTGCTCACCGAACACTCGTTGGTATTCAAAAGAGAGGCGAAGTTTGGTCTCTCCACTGCACGTCCCTTCTTCACAAGAGGCCAGCGGGGAATCCCTCGTAGGCTGATGGGCCCCGGGAGGGCGCAGCGCAAAGGGCTCCCCTTCACCTGTGCTGATTCCGTCCCTGTTCACAGCCCGGGTCCTCACCGGCTTCGCCTAGTGCCTGGGATCGGCTCAACCTCTGCGAGGTCTCGGGGACCAGAGTTTGGCGTCGGCGAGCTCTCCGCCTGGAGCTCTCCCAGGACCGACGGGTGCGGGCCGGCGCTAGGAGACCCCGCCCCTTGGCCCCAGCCCTCCAGTGCGGCGATTCCCCTGCCTGTGCGTTCCGGACTGGGCAGGCGCGGGCCGGCAGGAGATGTATGAGTCATGGAGGAGGACGGGATCAGTCTCTGGACCGGATCCGTGTCACAACTCCCCACAACACATAGGTAAAGTCACTCTTATTAGGAAGGGCACCTGGTGAGTCTCGGATAAGGGATCTTGGACTCCCCACTCGCATCTCAGGCAGGATGAGGAGGGAGCATCCAGCACCTCACCTCCTACGTGTCCTGAACTGGTCCCCTACAGACCTCATCCCCTATACCTTCAACCCACTGTGAGGAGGGGCCGTCATGCTCATTTTCCAGATGAGGACTCAGAGCTCTCATCCCAGGCTGGACAGCTGGCCAGTGGTAGAGGCTGGCCTGGAACCCCCATCTCTGGGCCTTCATCCAGGTCATGCAACAGGTAACACAAGCAGAATTCCCTGCTGATCTAGTCGTTAGGACTCCTGGCTTTCACTGAGGTGGGCCCTGGTTCAATCCCTGGTCAAGGAACTAAGATCCCACAAGGCGTGCAGACAAGAGAGGTTGCGGGGGGGGGGGGGGGGGGGGGAAGGTAACACGGGGAGCAGGAAGAGAGGAAGAGTCCCTGTTCCGAGGAAAGGGAATAGAAGGGTTTTGGTTTCTGAATCCCATGGAGAGAGGACCCTTGCAGGCTACAGTCCATGGGGTCGCAAAGTTGGATGCGGCTGAACATCTAACACTACGCTACACTACACCCCTCCCGGCCTCCTTGGTCTGCCTTCTGGTCCTCCTGGCCTTCCTGTCCCATCCCGAATCTCCCCCTGTTTCCTAAGTGATGACCTTACCCATCCTTGGCAACAACCCCCCCCTCCCCCGCCCGGGGCTCCCATCTCACTCCCTCCCTTCCTTGGGATCACATTTCCCAGGAGTCACTGTTGGAGATGACCCGGTACTGTAGGGTTGAGGCTGTGTGCTCATGGATCCTGAGCCATTGGGACTGGCTTGGGCAGTGGCCCTGCCTAATCTCACCTCCCCAGAGCCTGGGTATTGTCTGACGGGCAGCCAGGGGCCATTCATCGGCTTTATGGGCAGGCGGCTCTGACAGGCCCCTTGTCTCCATAGACAAGGCCCAGAGGCTGTGGATGAGTGATAGCCATGGGGCCCTTGGGCTCATTGTCTGAGTAGATGGAGGATGGTGAGGACAGCCAGGGTCCTCCTTCCTGGGGCCTGGCCCTGGGCCAGCCCCTCAGCCAAACTGTTCCTGGTCCGGGGCTAAGAGTTTTAGAAGGAGGCCAGCAGCTGGAATGTTTTCACTTTGGGGTTACAACAAACCCCCCAGAATGGGAACTTGGCCATCAGCCAACTTTTATGTGACCTGGGCAAGTCTCTCTGCTTCAGTCTTGCTGCACCAAAGGTGGAGAATCGCTTGGCCCTCTCGGGGACATAGAAGGTGGCTGTGAGAAGAGCTATGTGAGTATTGGTGTTGGAGGGGCCCCACAGCCTGGACCTATTGTCATTTTTCTCTGGGGAGGATGGGCTTCTGCTCTACAGACCGGCTCCCTTGCCGTCCCCCCGCCTCCGCACACTCAGGGTCCTGAGAAACCCAGACTAGCCTGGAGCCTGCCTCCCCTCTTACCTGCTCCAATCCTTTCTCCCCTGGGCAGTCAGAGCAGTCTCTCTAAAATTCCCATCCACTGCTTAAAACCCTTCTGTGGCTCCCCGGTGCTCCAGGAGAAAATCCAGCCCTGGGCACCTGGCTGACGTGACCCATCTCGCCCTCCTTCCTCCCCACTGGGCCTCTTCCCCTTCACTCGGTAGCCCAGCCTGTGGCCAGGCTGAACAGCTCCCCTTTCTCACCCCTGGGCCTTTACACTTGTTAGTCCCTGTGCCCAGGACGAGGCAGGAGCACCCCACCTCCAAGTCCTTTCTGGCTTGTTTCTACTCATCCTTCAGGTGTCCGCTTAGACCTTCCAGGATGCTTTCCCAGCATCCTAAGCTGCTTCATGGGCTGCTGAATCTTTCCAAAAGCCAGGGAACTGTCTGCCTTCCCTCCACGTCCCCAGCCCCTGGCAAAAGCTTGACAGAGGGAGCACTTTGTTGAAGCACTAAAGAAACGATCCCACAGATCTTGACACACCCGGACACACACTTCATGACTTTGAGGTTTGCGTGTGAGCCCGTGCTCTGATTGGTGTGAGTCACAAGGCGGTGGGAAGAGGACTCGGCTTAAAGGGCTCCCAGGGCCTGCTATCGCACCACCAACTGTGGCTGGTGCACAGACACTCCCATCCTTCCTCTCCCCTTACCTGTCCCCACCTGTCCCTGGGGCAGCTCCAGAAGCAGGGAGCTGGAAGCCGCTGATGTAGTGGCCTTGAGCTGGACCCCCTCCCTGCCCCCACCCCACTCCAGGCCCTTCTCTGCCACCAGTCAGCCGAGAGACACAAAAGACTCCAAGTCCCCGCTCTGGGTCTTGGCTTCCCTGCTGTGTAAAATGGGGCCCTTCACCCCACTTTAGAGAGAGTGATCAGGAACATCTGTGAGATGCCTGGAGCCTGGACACATTGGGTGCTCAGTAAATACCTGTTAGTATTAGGAGGGAACCAAGAACCAGAGGGGAGAGACGTGTGGTCACAGAGCAAGTTCCTGGCACCACCTGTCTGCTTCACTTTCCTCGTACAGCCTGTCCCTCTCATCTCTTTTCTCCAAGCTTAAACATGTTTTTACCTCCACCCGATGTGACAGTGAATAGGTGATGGGTTCAGGGTTTCTCCTGGGGGCAATGAAATGATCTAAAATTGGTTATGGTGATGGTTACACAATTCCCTGGTGGCTCAGATGGTAAAGCATCTGCCTACAAGGCTGGAGACCTGGGTTCGATCCCTGGGTCAGGAAGATCCCCTGGAGAAGGAAATGGCAACCCACTCCAGTACTCTTGCCTGAAAACTCCCATGGACGGAGGAGCCTGGTGGGCTACAGTCCATGGGGTCACAAAGAGTCGGACACTACTGAGCAACTTCACTTTCACTTTCACACAGTTCCAATGAATGTACTAAAAACAAGTGAGTTGGGTGCTTTAAATGAGTTGTATGCTATTGAATTATATTTCGATGAAGCTGTTATTATTTTTTAAAAAGTGCAATACTTGGGATTTCCCTGGCAGACCAGTGGTTAAGATTCTGAACTTCCAATGCAGGGCATGTGGGTTCAGTCCCTGGTCAGGGAACTAAGGTCCCACGTGCTGCCCAGTGCGACAAAAACACAAAAATAAAGCAAAGCAACCCCCTTCCCCCAATTAAAAAAGCAATGCTGTACAAGAAAAGTGCTGGGTTAGAGATGGAGGCTCTGCCTGTTAGTTCCCTCATCTGTGATTTGGATCCTCTTCCCTACCTTGCCTTCCTCGCAGGAACTTGCAGGATCAAGTGGGAAAGTGGAGTTGTAATATGACCAGTACCAGTATGGTTTTTATAAAAATAGTTTTCTTACTCCAGATGTTGACTGGAGAAAGAAATGAACAAATACTTCACCAAAGAGGAAGTACAAAGTGAAAAATATAAGGGGAAAAATAGTCCTCAGGTTATTCCTTTTATTCAAGGAAATGAAAACAGAAGCAACATTAAGGTATCATTTTAGGATACCAATTTCATAAAAACCTTTAAAAAGTGATAATATACTTTGTGGGCTCACAGAAGTAAAATCAATACATCCAGATATTGTGACATAATATAAAATAGCATAATCCTCTTGGAAATCAATAGAGTTTTAAGAGGAGAAATAAGGAGTAATATTTGTTATTGTTCAATTGTTCAGTCGTGTCCAGCTCTTTGCGACCCCATGGACTGCAGCACGCCAGGCTTCCCTGTCCTTCACTGTCTCCCGGAGTGAGACATTCTCAGACTCATGTCTGTTCAGTCGGTGATGTCATCCAACCATCTCATCCTCTGTCACCCTCTTCTCCTCCCACCCTCAACCTATCCCAGCATCAGTGAAAATGAAAGTGGCTCGGTCGTGTCTGACTCTTTGCTACCCCGTGGACTATACAGTCCATGGAATTCTCCAGGCCAGAATACTGGAGTGGGTACCTGTTCCCTTCTCCAGGGGATCTTCCCAACCCACAGATCGAACCCAGGTCTTGCGCCTTGCAGGCACATTCTTTACCACGTGAGCCACCAGGGAAGTCCATCTCAGCATCAGGATCTTATCCAGTTGGTGGACTCTTCGCATCAGGTGGCCCAAGTTTTGGAGCTTCAGCTTCAGCATCAGTCCTTCCAATGAGTATTCAGGGTTGATTTCCTTTAGGATTGCCTGGTTTGATCTCCTTGCTGTCCAAGGGACTAAAAAATTAACTTTTTTGATTCAAAAAATATTAACATCTTTGATTTAAGTAATTCTACTGTGTGGGACTTATGTTTGGGAGGCACCCAACTAAATGAACATGAAAATGTTCATCACAGCATTATATATAATATTGAAAACATTGGAAGCTTCCTATGCCCAACAAATACATTATGGCTTATCCCCTTGAAAAATACTGTTAAACCATTAACAATGAGAATTATGGGACTTCCTTGGTGGTCCAGGGGTTAAGACTCCACCCTTCCACTGCAGGGGGCATGGGTAATATCCATGGTTGGGGAACAAAGATTCTGCATGCCATGTGGCACAGCCAAAATGTAAAAAAAAAAAAAGAGAGAGAGAGACAGAGAGAAAACTGCAAAAACAACATAGTGATAAAGAAGCTGTAAATGACCTAACGGTAAAAGAAACAAAGCAGGAGGCAAAAAATAAATGTGACATGGTAACTAAACACAACTCTGTGTAGACTGTGACAGATACTATTGATGACCAGCACAGCACTTTTTTCCCACTGTCCTTCTTTATTCTCAGAATATTTACTTTCTCAGCTTTCCTTGAGCTGTGAGTAGCCATGTTACCAACAAGATCTAAACCAAAGTCTCCTGGACGAATTTAGGGATCTTTCTTTACTGATAAATGGGATTGTCACAGCTTTCACCATCCCTTCCTTCTGTCCTCATTCTGCATTGAATTTAGACAAGATGCCTGGCGCTGCAACAGCCTTCTGTAACAGTGGACCATGAGGCAGCAAGCTTGTTAAAAGGCAACCTATCGAGGATGATGGAGCATCAAGATTGAAAGAGCCTGGGTCCATCACATCACTGTGCTGTCTCCTGACCTGGAACGCACCTGCAGCCAGTCTTTGGGATACAAGGAAAATAAACCCCCATATTATTGAAAGCATTGTTACTGTTAGCTGCTGCTGAGAGTGTTCTAACTGATAAATGGGCAAAGAGTCAAAAATATAGTGGATAATGTACAAGATTTGAAGTTGGACAGACTGGGGTTCCGATCCTATTCTTCCCACTATGTTATTGTGTGACTTCAGGCAAGCCTTTTCCCCTATGGACCTCAGTTTCCTCAGCTAATGACACCCACCTGTTGGGCTTTTTCAAGGATGGAATGACATGACAGATTTGGAAGTGCTTAGTTAACAGGACGGAGAAGGCAATGGCACCCCACTCCAGTACTCTTGCCTGGAAAATCCCATGGATGGAGGAGCCTGGTGGGCTGCAGTCCATGGGGTCGCGAAGAGTCGGACACGACTGAGCGACTTCACTTTCACTTCTCACTTTCATGCACTGGAGAAGGCAATGGCACCCCACTCCAGTGTTCTTGCCTGGAGAATCCCAGGGACGGGGGAGCCTGGTGGGCTGCCGTCTATGGGGTCGCACAGAGTCGGACACGACTGAAGTGACTTAGCAGCAGCAGCAGCAGTTAACAGGAAAGTCGCATTCAGGTTTAGTCTCAACAAACTGAAAGCTAGAGGGAAAACAAAAGGAAAGGAGCCGGTGTGGCCAGTGTGTTAGAAGAGGGGAACTGGTTGTGGAATTTTTTCTCTTTTTCTTTTCTTTTTGTCTCGAGTATTCTTCGAGGCTGCTCTGGCTCTCTCTCCTCCGGGCTGTGACCCCAGCTTGGCATGGAAGGCCCTGCACCCAAGGCAGAGGGCTGTTTCTTGGTCTTGTGTGGAGGCAGCAGTAGATGGAGCTCGTGGCTCACGGCAGAGCCGGCCGGGGTGTGGGACTCCTCACCTGGCCCCGGCAGGCGGACAGGCGCCGGGGAGGCTGGGCATTAGCGGCTGTGACTCAAATAATCAGGGAAGGACAGCTGCTTCCTTGTCAGCAACCAAGAGGGAAATAAAGCTCACGTCCCCTCCAGCGAAAACCTGCTCTCCGGGTCCCCCGGCTCCTGCCACCAACTGCTCGGTGTCTGTGTGCCAATCCAATTTGAATGCCTGCGAGTCACCCCAGAGAGGGCTCATTTTAACTTCATCAAGCGCAGAGAAAAACGCCAGGCTGGAGGATGCGGGAGGGGAGGCCTTGCTGCCTGGGGGCCTGGCAGGGGATGGGATCCTGGGGCTGCTGCCCCTCCAGTGTGGGACTTCGGGCCCCTGGCTCCTAATCTGGTTCGGCCAAGGCTCAGTGAGCACCCAGTGTGGCTTCCCTGGAGTTGAGAGAACACCCTTCAGCTCAGCTCCTATCCCCTCTCCTCTCCGAAACCCTCCTCCGGCTGTCCCAGGCTCTCCACGAAGGCCCAGACTCGTGTCCTCTCACATCTCCCTGACTTTGCATTTACCCTGCCTTCTCTTTGTTTTCCTGCCTGGTGGATGTCTACAAATTCTAGAAAGTTCCTAGTCATGCTTTAAGACTCAGGGTTGCTGGCTGCTTCCCCCCACTCCCCACCCCGCCCCAGGCGGAGTGAGATGCTCTCTCTGGGTCCCTGCAGGATTTTATATGTCCCTCTGTTTTCACAGGGGACTGGGTAGGGTGTCCCTCGCTTCCTTCTTCTATCCCTCTTTCCTTCTGTGTTTCCAACAAATGCACTGAGCACTCCTCTCCACCAGGCCCTGTTCGGGGTGCCCCACACAGGGGTGGACCCCAGCCAGTCTCTGTAGCACAAGGACAGGTGAGTCTGTGGCCATGGACTCAGTGCAGCAACACCACTGCCCAGTAACAGCCACCTACAGATGACAAAGGGAGGAGCCACATTTGTGTATGTTTCTTTTCCTTTAAAAAACGATTGCTAATTTTTCTCATTGCTGATTTTTCGCTGCGTCTTCGAAGCTCTCCAAGGGCTCCTTCTAGTTGCAGCATGTGGGCTTTTCATTGCGGGGCTTCTCCTGCTGCAAAGCACAGGGTCTAGAGCCCAGGGTCAGTAATTGTGGTGCATCGGCTTAGCTGCCCCATAGCATGTAGAGTCCTCCCAGATCGGGGACGGAACCTGTGTCCCCTGTGCTGGCAGGTGGATTCTTAGTCACTGGACTACAAGGAAGTCCTAGGTGTGTTTCCTTTTCTCCTTCTTTGTTTCTTAATCAAGGACCGTTTCTGACACAAGAGACGTTTCTGACCCCCACTCCGATTACGAGAGACTTACATTTATAGTTTATTCATTTAATCTTTTTATGAGCATGTAGTGCTTTAATAATCAAAGTGACAATAAATGTTTCAATAATAAAAATGGAATAATAATAACGATCATTTGAAAATTAGCATTGGCCTTTTTGCTGGGCTTCGTCTCTAAGGCCTGCCTCCCCAGGAGGTCATTTAGTTTGCCTGCACCCTTAGGAGAGAGCACGATGTCCTGGGCAACCAGAGCCAGGGACAAAGAACTGGGACCATAGGACACTGCCACCTGCTCGTCCCCCACCAGGGGAGCTGTGGTGATGGGTGTTGAGCCCCCAGCCCATCTGTGATGCCCGCGTCTGTCCCTGGGTTTCAGGGTCAGGACTCTGGGATGGTGGCGGTTGTTTATTTTGCATGTTTGGTAATTTGGACAAATCTGACAGCTGAATTGTTCCTTAGGCCACAGTAGACTATCCTGGCACCAAGGAGGCTGTGCCAGCATGTCCGGGCTAAGGCTCTGGCTGGGTATGTTGGGAGCTGTTGTGGTGGGCCTTTTGGAGGAAGGTGGGTGGATGAGGTGAGAGGAAGAAGATGGAAATTTAGGTGTGTATAGAGCTGGGAGGCAGGGAGTGAAGACAGGCCTGGAGATGGAAACTGGGGAGTTAGCATGAGGCTCAGAGAGGTGAAGGGACTCCCTGGAGGACACACAGCAGGAGCGACTGAGGTGGGCTTTGACCTTCATTCTGACTGACAGTCACACGTCTCCCGCAAGTAACTAGCAGTGCTAACCTGAGACATGCTTTCCGGGATTGACCTTGGAGCGCTCTACACTTCTGTCCTCTCAACCCCACACACTGGCCTCTAGATGAACTTTCTTGAGAGAGATCAGGCCAACCCCAGTGCAGGCCAACTCCTGCACCCGAGAGGACAGATAGGGAAGCCTCTTCTGTTAATTCTGAAATACTGAGAGTACGGTAGAGAGTGTCCAGCTTGGGAGTCAGGCAAATGAGGGTCCACCGTACACTGGCTGTAGTGGACACTTGTCACTTCCTAGGGGTCCAGCACACCCACTTCTTTTGGGGAATGCCCCTCTGCCCACCATTCCTGTGATTCCCCTCCAGCTGTCTCTCCTCAAAAGCAAATAAGCAACATAAGCACACCAAGAATGGGCCTGGGACATGGTTTGGCCATTCCTCTAGTCGTGTGTGACCCTTGCTGTGCCATTCAGAGCTCACTAGATGCCTTGTGAGTGAGAAGAGCAGGGGTCCTGACTCTGGAGTTTTAGAGTTGGAAAGATATGAACCTGGAACTGCTGTGGTCACATATCATGGGGTTAAGTTTGGCTGCATATAAGAAAAAATTCCAAATAAAAGTGGCTTAATGACAAACAGACAATATTCAGTGAGAAACTCCTTCCAAATAAAATACATTGATAACAGAAAAAAAAAAAGTGGCTTAAACATGCAATTATTGGGGGGGGGGTTGCATGTAAAAAAAGACTTATGGTGGTCAGTTCAGGGCTCATATGACAAGTACTGGCGTCCAGCCTCATCCCATGGCCCAAAATAGCTGCCAGAGCTCCAGCCATTACACCCATATTTTAGGCAACAGGAAGGCAGAAAGGGGAGAAGAGCAAAAGAGATGTTTCTTCCAGCTGAGTCAGCTTGCCCTCCCTTAGGCAGCCTTTCCAGGATGACTAGAGAATATTTCTATTTGTGTATCACTGGTTGCAAAGGGGTTTGAAAAAGCTCATTTATCACCTGGGTGCTTTGCTACTTCAAATATTTAAAACTGGGCTTCTGTCTCTGTCACAGGCTACTTTTCTGTTCTATCCATATGAAGTGAGAGGGAATGAAGTCAGTTGAGAGCAAAGCACTCATGAGATAGGAGATAGAGTGAGGGAGAATGGGGTGGGGGATGGAAGGAGAAAGAAAAAGAGTGGGAGACAGGAAGAGATGCAAGGACAGAGAGGCAAGGGGAGATGAGGACCTCACCAAATCCCCTAGGCAGAAGGGTGGCTGAAGCCAGCCTCATCCCTCAACCTCCAGGTTGCGTGGATCAGCAAGCACTTCCTTTTCTCCAGCCAGGATGAATTCGGTTTCTGTCACTTGTAACTGGAAGAGGGTGCTGAACTTGGACATGGATTTGCCTTCTTTGAGCCTTGATTTTTCCTTCCAGGAAGTGAGGATCCTATTGCCCACCAGGTGGCGCTGTGACAAGGACTAATTGTGATGATATCTGCCCGGCTCCAGGTAGGGAGCTCAGCCTGGTGGCCTAAAGGCCCTGCTCTTCGTCCAGTTATTTCCTCCTGTCCAGCTCCAGGGACTGTGCTCCGCGATTGCTGGGGGTTTACATGGAACCGACTCCACGTCTGACCCGGGGGGCTGGCTAGACTCAGGGCAGTTTTGCAAACACCTGAGTGTGTGTGTGTGTGAGTTGCTTAGTCATGTCCCAACTCTTTGAGACCATGGACTGTAGCCTGTCAGACTCCTCTGTCCATGGAATTCTCCAGGCAAGAATACTGGAATGGGTTGCCATTTCCTTCTCCAGGGGATCTTCCTGACCCAGGGATCGAACCTGGGTCTCCTGCATTACAGGCAGATTCTCTACCACCTGAGCTATAGGAAGTCACCTGAGTAGTGGGATGGAAACCGCAGATGCCCCCAAATGAAGAGATGAATGGAGGGAGAGCTGGAGAAATTCCTGGAACAGAAAAGACAGCTGCCACCTTGTCATAAGGGGCTGTGTCCGTGGGCACAAGCAGAGGAGCTTAGACCCCTGACCTAAGTGGGTCTGAAACCTGGGGTGGGAATTCCTTCTTGCTCTGGGGAGGTCAGTCTTTTGTTCTATTAAAGTCTTCACCTGGTTGTATGAGGTCCACCCATATGACAGAGGGTAATCAGATTTTCTTTTCCTGCCTTCCCTTTTGGGTGGCATACAGGATCTTAGTTCTTTAACCAGGGATTGATCCTGTGCTCTCTGCAGTGGAAGGGTGGAGTCTTAATCACTGGACCACCAGGGAAGTTCCTGCTTTACTCAAAGTCCACCAATTTAAATGTTAATCTTATCCAAAAACATCTTTACACAGAATAATGTTTAACCAAACTTCTGGGCACGGTGGCGCAGCCAAGATACATAAAATCAATATCACATAGTGCTTAGGTTAGTATTTTGTTGAATAACCAAGAATGAAAATCAGGAGAGGGGACATCTTTATAATTCTCCCTACCACATGTGGGCATGTAGCCCAGGTTACCAGGATACCCCAGTCAGGGTATCCATGCTCCTGGCCAAGGCTAGTCACCCTAGGATGGGCACACGAGACAGGTGGCCCACTGGGTCTTCTACTAGAATTTCTGGGAAATTTTCCTGTGCTCTTCTAACTGGGACAGCCAAACCAGAGGAGTGGTGGTCCTCTGCCACATTTTAGAGAAAAATCAAGCGAAAGCAAAGCCAGCCCAGAAGAGAGCAAATCCAAGATCAAGACAGAGTTCTGGAGACCATCTTTAGGCCATCTTTTATGCGGTGGCTCAGACAGTAGAGGAAAAAATTAAGTTCAAGTGTTAGTTGCTCAGTCGTGTCTGACTCTTTGCAACCCCATGGACGGTAGCCTGCCAGGCTCCTCTGTCCATGGAATCTCCAGGAAGAATACTGGAATGGGTTGTCATTCCCTTCTCCAGGGCATCTTCGTGTACTGGAATCCAGCCAGCCCTGAACAATTTTGCTAAAAACCAGTTTTCCAAAAGCCAGTTCCATTTAAAATTATTAAGTCACTTAAGAAGTAAGCAATTTGCCAAATGAATCAAAGTATCTATTAAAAATTATTTCTTTTAACTGGGCAAGTCCACGAGCTCTGTTGCCAAGAGCTACTCACTCTTAGAAAATCAGTACCTGGTAACCTGTTGGGCCCTAGAAGAGACTGATGACCGTGCCACATCAAGTAGCCTGAGATTTAAGCTGTCCCTTGTGAACTGGTGTTTTTTTTTTTAAATTTTAATTTTTACTTTATTTTGCTTTACAATACTGTATTGGTTTTGCCATAGATTGACATGAATCAGCCATGGGTGTACGTGAGTTCCCAATCCTGAACCCCCCTCCCCCCTCCCACCCCATATCATTGAACTGGTGTTTTCTGATCCTCCAAGTCATCAGGACAGTGCGCCCAGCAGCACTTCATCCTATGGTAAAAACACTACATTGGAGTTTGAGTCCAGCGAGGCCTAGAGGACAGAATTTACATGATTCTGCAGCCTCAATGTCATCGAGGTCCACTGCAGACGTCGCTCCCTCAACTCGCACCCCAGGCCTCAACATCGAGCCTGCTGAAGTGAAAGTGAAAATGTTAGTCACTTCACTTCACAGTCTTTGCAATCCCATGGACTGTAGCCCGTCAGGCTCTTCTGTCCATGAAATTCTTCAGGCAAGAATCCTGGAGTGAGTTGCTGTTTTCTCCTCCAGGGGATCTTCCCTGCCCAGGGATCAAACCTGGGTTTCACGCATTGTGGGCAGACGCTTTACTGTGTGAGCCACCAGTGAAGTGTCTGAGCCTGCTGCTTCCCTCTTATAAGGGTCCCTGTGATCACTCTGGGCCCACCTGGATAATCCAGGATAATCTTCTCATTTCAAGATCCTTAACTTGAATGGTATCTGCAAAGTCCCTTTTACCATGTAAGGTAACATCTTCACAGGTTGCAGGGACTGGGCCATCAGCATGTTTGGGGGTGGGCATTATTCAGCCTATGGCGCCTACCAATGATGTGGACATTCACCCATTGATTCCTTTCCTCCATGCAATGACTTGGTGATCGATCAGCTGGAACCTGCCTTACTTAGGACGGGGGCAGACACTTGAGGGTCACTCTGGCCTTATTTCTCTCTGGCTACAGAATGCAGTAAATCAGTCTGCTTCTGAGCCAGCGGCACTCACAGAGCACAGCATCTGCTATGTGCCTAGAGCTTCACTGGCTTTTTGCTCACCCACAGGGTGGGCTTTTCTCTCCTTTATGGGCATGGAAGGCTCAGAGAGGCTATGTGGCTTGCTCAAGGTCACACAGCATGGAAGTGGCAGATTGGACCTGAGGTCCGGGGTACTCCGATCCCGACCCTTACCCCTCAATAAAGCCATAGACAGGCCTCAAGGATGGCAGCTTCTCCTCATGTCTGCATTCTTTTTCCTTGGCCCCCAGATTTCAAGTTCAAGCTCAGTTCCCTCCAAGTTCAGCAGGAGTTGGCTGGTGGCTGTTGGAAACAGAAGACATTAGGCTTCCTGTGCGGGGGGCCCCTGGCCCCCGAACTGCTGTCACCTTTTAATAGATTTCTTGGGGAACGAGTAATTTGTTGCTGGTTCGGGCTCGGTGTTCAGCAGGAAGTCCCTGCAGGCCTGGAAGGTCAGTATGAAGCGACTCAAAGGCGATGCTGGAGGAGGATGCGGGTCAGTGCCGGCCGCCGAGCTCAGCCGCGCTGCCAATTACCGCCCGGCCTGCTTCCTGCCGTGGACGCGCCCAGGGCCAGGGCTTTGAACCCTGGCAGGGAGGCCCGCTTCCAGTAAACAACCCAGGGCAGTGGGCAGATTGACAGCAGAAATGCAGGGGGCCGGCTGGCCACTGGTGCTGCTCACCACTCCTGCGGGCAGATGGACAGGACCGCAGACCCCTGGGGGGTCCCCACAGTCGGGGGGCTGGGGGCCATCAGCTTGTCTGAGCCTCACTCTGAGTACACAGCCTCCTGCCACGTCCAGTGGGGTTTCTCAGCCATCATTTCTGGGCCATGGAAGATGCTTTTTTTCTGGGTCGGGGGATGAGCCTGATCCTGGTCCCTTTCTCGATCACCAGCCTGGGAGCAGGGGTTTGGGAAAAGAGCCCACAGAGGGTCACCAGTGTCCTGACTTTTTTCTCTCTCCAAAAGCCTCGGAAATATTTGGGGGCAATGGTGGCACTGCCAGGCTTTCCACCACCACTTTATTTGGCAGTTAAAGGACATGTGCTTGGTGCAGGATTTCGTTTGTGTGAAGCTGTGGAATTTTGAGATATTAGCAAGTGATTGCCTTTATGAGGGACTGACTGGAGGAAGCATGAGGGATCTTTCTGGGGTTGGTGGGAATGTTGTGTATCTTGGTTGGGTGCTGATTACACATTTGTCAAAACCCATCCAACTGTGTCCTTCAAAGCTGTCCATTTTACTGTATGCAAACTATACCTCAATGAGAGAAGATAAAGGGTAAGAAAGGGGATGCAGAGGCCTGGAGAACTGGGGACAGACAAGACAGACAGACAGACAGACAGACACACACACACACACACACACACACACACACACACTTTTCCCTTCTAAAATCAGGACATTTATTCCCTTCCTTTTCCTTTCCTTGGTGCAGTTGCAAAAGAACACACAGGTTTTGTTCATCTTTGTACTGTGACTGATAGATACCCTTCCCCATGAAAGGAGTACATGGGTGGGATGTGGAATGAGATACCTGAGTGGGCTGGTGTCTTGTTCCTAAGCTCAAGGCACCTGGCTTTGGGTCCCCAGAATGGGGCCATTAATTAAAGCCCCAGCAGCTGTTGCTCTGAGAGAAAGAACCCTGCATGTCCACCCAGCCCCTGATGCTCCCCTTGCTGCCCCCTGACCTCCTTCGAGTTGCCCGTGGATCCAGAGGTAAGTGGCTGTTTCTGTGGCTGAGAGGGCTGCTTGGACCCAGCAAGCTCTCCATTCCACACCTGGAATATATCATCATGCCAGAACGCCAAGGAGATCTCAAAGTGGTGGGGAGCTCATTTGAAAAGACTCCAAGGGCTACATTTGGGACAACTGGAGATCAAAATGATTAATAACAAGAATGGATCATAGTGCATAAAATTGAAAAAAAAAAAATCCTTGAATTAAAAAAAAAAAGACCCAGAGAAATCAGGGTAAGGGAAAGCTCTTTCTTAGAAGAGTGCCAACTGAGGAAGAGTGATGGAAACAGAAAATGAAATCTTATAATCACACACTTTTCCCTTCTAAAATCAGGACATTTATTCCCTTCCTTTTCCTTTCCTTGGTGCAGTTGCAAAAGAACACACGGGTTCTGTAAAAATGGATTTGGGTAGAAATCAATGAGTGCCATTTCCACTGGGTTAAAGACCATTGGCAATAGGCTATGCACTCAATCTTAAAGTATCACCTGCAAATTACTTTTTAATTATAAAGAGGAAAATTAGCTTTACACATGGAGAAACCTGATGGACCCCACCTTACCCAAATGATTAAACTTACTACCAATTTTGGGGCAAGCCAATATCAATGCCCCCTGATGTGGTGCCCGGAGAAAAGACACATCACTTATGAGGACCTCCTGTCAAAAATGCTTACCTGCCAAAGTCACTGGACATGTCCACGTTGAAGAAAATTCTTTTGAACTAGCCTGGCCTTTTTATGAACAACAAAAAGCAAGCCTGGAGACTGTTCCAGATTGAAGGAGGTTAAAGAGTCACAGAGACTGAATTCAGCGGAGCTCCCTGATTAGATCCTGATCACAAAAATCATGATATCAGAGAAACTGCATGTAGACAGGATATTAGGGTAAAAGCCTGAACACATACTGCATTTCTGGAATGTGACAATGGTATCGTGGTTTTGTAGGGAATGCCCTGCTTATTAGGAAGCTGGGCTGGGACAGTTGATGGGATCCTGGATCATAAAAATCATAAAGGTTTTATTGGGATAATTGCTGGTGTTTGAAAGTGAACTGAATATTAGATAGTAATACTAAATCCTTATAGTGGTATTGTGTTTGTGTAGGAGAATGTCCTTGTTTTCAGTAGATTTGTCCTGTAGCATTTAGGATAGAGCATTGTGTGATTTTCAATTTGATTCAGCAGGGAGAGAAAGTTGAGAGAGAATGGTTCATTGTACTACTCTTGCAACTTTCTGAAGGCTTGAAAAAACTTCAAAATAAAAAAGTTGAGAAAAAGTAATGCATAGGGAGAGAGAATTGGAGGGAAAAAAGGCAGAGGCTCAAAGAGTAAAATATGAATGACTTGAGGACTTCCTTGGTGGTCCAGTGGTGAAGTTTCTATTCTTCCACTGCAGGAAGGAGTCACGGGTTCAATCCCTAGTCGGGGAAGTTCTGTGTACTTCAGCCAAAAATAAATAAATAAGTAAAATAGTATTCTCTAAAAAAATAAAAAAAGAATGACTTGATATACTATCAGCAAGGTATTATGACTGTTTGTAATATGATTTTTTACATACATAATGTACATCCACATACATTATAAAGTTGGAGCCATATATATTCTGCCCCATTTTTCATTCTTTCCCCTGTGTCATTAAACATACATTGAAAACATAATTTTTAATGGCTTTGTATATTCTATCATAAATTATTTAGCCATTCACCTGTTGTTTGACATTAAAGTGGTTTCTAGATTTTTATTATGATAATCTATTATAATATCCAATGTTTGTAATCCATTAGTCAACATACAGCCAATGTATATAATACATTATCCAATATAGATCCAATATATAATCCACTATAACACCCAACGTGGACTATCATAAATAATGTCACAATGCACATCTTCACACTCCTATCTTTGAGGAAAGAGTCGTAGAGGCAATTTCTGAGTTAAATGTACCGAACTTTTTTAAGGATCTTGAACTATTTTTTTAAAGATAGACAGGATATTAGATAATAATCCTGAACCCATATCACATTTCCGGAATGTGACAATGGTATTGTGGTTTTGAAGGAGAAAGCCCTGGTTATTAGGAGACTTTGCTGGAGTATTTATCTGACAACTGAATTCAGTGTGAGAACTTGATGGGATCCTGGATCATAAAAATCATTGAGGTTTTAGTGGGATAACTGGGGGAATTTGAAAGTGGATTGAATATTAAATAGAAGTGTTGAATCCTTAGGTAAAACTAAGTCCGTGTAGTGGTATTGTGTTTATATAAAAGAACGTCCTTTGTTTTAGCGAGATTCATCCTCTAGAATTTAGTGTGGAGTGTTACATGATTTTTCAATTGATTCACCGGGGAGAGAGGGAGAGAAAAAGGGAACTGTTTTATTGCAATATAGCTGATATACAAAAAACTGCACTGCTTAGCATGAGAGCTGCCCTCTTGACAAATTTTGAAGGGCACAATAGGATGTTGCTAATTCAGGTATGTTGTATGGGATCTTGAACTATTTTGGACAGTGGCTTTCCAGAAAGGTTGTACTCATGAGCAAATGGCAAAAGTGCTTTTTGTCACATCATCACTAACACTGAGGATTATTATCAGAAAAAATTCTTTGATCGATTTGATGACAGCAGCTTAATTGATGAGAAAGTTCCCACGAATGCATTTTCATCCTTCTTTCACTGGACTGTCGGGACTTGGCCATTCTCCCTGTCTCCAGCCTCCTCCCCCGACTTGGTGGCTTTGACGTCATTCTCCCCTGGGCCCTGCCTGCCTCCTTGCCTGCTTCTTCTCTCCACTCTTTGCCCGCTCCTCATCCTTACCTGCCTGACAAGCAATACCGTCCCTGGCCTCTGTCCTTGGCTCCCTTCTCTGCCTCTGCCCACTCTCTTGAAGCATCTCATTCATATTCAGGGCTAGCATGGCCTTCTCCCTGCTGTCCTGCACCTCCCTCCCCAACCCAGACCTCCAATGCAGTATATCCCAAAGGGACCCACGTGACCTTCCTGCCACCACCCATCCTGCCACCCAAGTCAGACCCCTGGAGAACACCAACTCCTCCATTTCTCCTGTTCCTCCCATCTCACCTCTGACCACCCCCTGTTTGACCTTCTGTAATATTTCTTGAGGTGGTTCCCTTCTTACCATCATCACCGCTACCACCCTTGTTCAGATCATCTTCACCTCCTCCCTGGCCCATGACTGTAGTTTCCTCCCGGATGGCCTATTTCCAGAGTCTCCCTGTCCACCCCACCCTTTGACCAGCTGCCAAGTTGATTTGCACCATACACAGACATGAGGTCCTGCCTGCCTTGGTCCCTGCTGAATTTCCGGCTTTTCACTCCCTCTCATTGAATGCCCTCCAACGTGCCTCCACGTGTGTGCTCAGACTCTCCGCCTCCTGGAGCTCCCATTCTCTTTCCTGCAACCCCAGCTAGCTGACTCCTACTCATCTTTTCAGTTTTGTTTACAATCCCATGTTCTCTGTGATGAACTTACTGTTGCTTTTCCTCCTCCGGGGGAGCTGTCCTCTCCCTTTTGAATCTCTTTGTACCCTGTGAAATTTCTATCAGAACTTTCTGGCCCTTTAAGCTTCTCACATTGATTCTTGTATCCATTTCCCTTGAGGGCAGAGTCTTTGTGTTCCTGAGCCCAGCACAGTGCCAGACAGAGAACTGGAGTTTAAGGGATCTCTAAATGAATGAATGAATGAGGTAGCATTTGCTTTGCTGTGGGAGGGCTTGGCATGTTCAGACCATGGTGAAGACGGGGAACTAGATCGAGGCACACAGCCAGAGGCTTGGTTGGAGGAAGCATCTGTCACTGTGGTCCAGCAACCTTCAGGATACCCTGTCTCTGGGTGACGCGCTCTGCTCAAACTTTCTTTGTCAAGTGGGAATCCCATTCTTCCGAGAGAAGTCTCAGTGCTTCTCCGCTTGCACGCCTCGCGTGGCTCCCCAGTGCCCTCCGGACAGGCCCAGCTTCTGAGTTCGCCTATGAAGCCCTTCAAAATGGGATGTATTCTCATGACTTCCTTGTGACTTGCGCAGACCCTTGATGGGAAGAAGGGAGGATACCCATTCCTACTCACCATCAGCTGGGTGGGCAAACTCATGGTTCTTCTCATCTGCTGGGGCTAAGTAGTTAAACTCTCACCTCAGGTCCCACTTGCAATGATTGGGATTCTGTGGGTCTTGGCAGGGCCCCAGAATCTGCTAAGCGCCCCAGTAGAGTCTGGAGACGGTGGGGGGAATTCACACCCGATGCTGCCGTGTGTTTGCCGTGCCCTCCCGCTGGAGCTGTGTTTCTGTGGCCTGTGCAGCAAGGCTTGGCACTTGGATGCTGTGCCAGGACCCTGGAGCCGGGAGCAGCTGCTTTAATTCATGCAAAGGAAGGCGCCCAGGTTTGCCCTGTCTATTTATAGCTTATTTATGAAGAAGGAAAAACAAGGGCCCAGTTGCCTTAGCAACCGGGAGCATCATGGGCTGCTTTCCCTGCGATGGGAAGATGGCCAAGTCTCCTTGTGGGGGGCACCCCCGGATGTGTGTGTATCCTGATAGAGGATGGGGGTGAGCCTTCCAGGGCCCGTCCCACGCTGGGCTCCTAGCAGCCTGCCGGCTGGGGGAGGGTGCTTGCCAGGCCCTTGGAAACTCTGGGCGGGCGCAGGGGCTGTGCACAGCTGAGCCCTCCTCTCCTGGCCTCCGTGCTCACTCCTGTCCTCTGGGTGCCCACCCTGCTGCCTCATGCCCTCTGGGGAGCCGTTTCCTGGCCATGCTCTGGCACTCAGGGCGCGTAGCTCGGTGAACCGGAGGTGCAGCTCCCAGACCGGTGCCCTTTGAGGCTGTGATGTAGCACAGAGCCCAGGCACTAAGGAAGGGTTTAACAAATAGTGAATGAATGAATGACTGAATGAATGAAGTGCTTTACAGTTCACATCCATGCTCTTACTTGGTATGCACAAGGCAAGAGAAACGCCGTAATGTGCTCTCATTTTATATACGTGAAAACGGATGAGCAGTGAAGAGGCCAGCCTCCAATCACGCAGCTGGGAACGAGCTGAGCTTGGCTTGCTTTTGTTCTAGCAAAGCCCTGAGGGACATGGGAGCTTGGGTTCCAGCTGGACCGTAATTGCCAGGGGTCGGGAAAGTGGTGTTGTGTCTGGTCTGGGGCTGGGAGGCACGTGGTTCAAACTGTGGCTCTGTTACTTAGCTGTGTGCCACTTATCATCTTGAGCCCACGACTTCACTTCTCTGGGCCTCAGTTTGCTCACCTGTAAAGTTGGGCGGTAATGCCACCCTTAGGGACTGCCAGCTCCCAGAAGGCAGGCACTGTGTCTGTCTCTGGATCATCTGTTTTCGGTGTTGGCTTATTCTAGGATGACCATGAGACCTGGTACACGAAGTGGTTAGAACAGGTTGTGGGGGACACACAGGGAATGTTGGTTGTTACTATATTATTAGGAAACAGGCACAGAGAGTCCGATGGCTTCCCTGAGGTCACACAGCCAAATTCAGAGCAGAAGTGAGCTCTACTAGTCAGTCAGGTTTGGTGGCACTGCCAGGGATTAATTTGGGACTGTGTCCAGGCCCAGGTTCAGGACTGGGCTGTGTCCCAGGGCACAGCAGTCATGCTGGACAGGGAGGCTGAAGCAGGGTCTCTGGGTGCCGGGAATCTGTCTAGAGCTGCCCTCCCTACGGCCCTGCCCCAGGCAGAGTGGAGTTTTCAGGGCCTTGGACTGGCTGTCTCAGGGGCCGGTCCAGGCCGCCTGGAGGCTCTCTGTCGCCCTCTGCTGGGTTCCGACTCGACTGCCTCTACTGAGCCACCTCCAGAAGATGGAAGACAACGCCACCTCTTAAGCTTGTCTGAGTGTGAAGACCATACCAAAGAGACCCAGTTAGGAAGATAAATGCCCCAGGACAAACTGAGATGACACATGATTTCCACATCCTTCCCAGGCTCCTCTAGCTCCTGCCCAGACCCCGGGGCTGGACACAGATGCCCCGCCACCATTCTCGGGGTGGGGTGGGGTGGGGCGGGGCGGGATCTGCTTCTTTTTGCTGCAGGCACATCCACCTCATCCCTCTTTCCTGAAAACCAAGCGTGCCAGGGCTTTTTGTTTGGTTTTGTGTGTCCCATACCCCAGACCTTCGCTCGGGTGTCTGTTCTTCCTGCCTTCCCGCCCCACGAGCTCCTGCTCTGTCCTTCTGAGCCTCTTGGCTTCTGCACCATGCATCCTCCATCTAACCCTTAGCACACCAGGCTGTGAGTCTTTCTGGGGCCTTCTCTCCTCCCTCTGACAGTGAACTCATGAGGTGTGTTTGTTTCATAGGGCTGCTGTGACAGTACCACAAACTGGGTGGCTTAAATAACAGATAAAACAGAAAAGGATCGTCAGGAATTCCCCAATGGTCCAGCAGTTAGGACTCAGACTCTCACTACTGAGGACCGGGGTTCAAGCCCTGGTTGGGGAGCTAAGATCCTGCAAGCCGCAGGTGTGGCCATAAAGAAAAGAAAAGAAGAGAAATTTACTGTCTCACAGGTTTGAAGTCTAGAAGTCTGAGTCTGGAAGCAAGGGATTGGCAAGGTATGGTCCTTCTGAGGGCCGTTCCAGACCTCTTACGTAGCTTCCAGTGATTTTCATGTTCACATGGCGTTCTCCATGTCTGAAGGTCTGTCTCTGAATTTCCCCTTTGAAAAGGCCCTCAGTCCTACTAGATTAATTTCTACTCCAGTGACCTCGTTTTTACTTGATTACCTCCTCTCTCCAAATAAGATCACGTTCTGATGTACTGGGATTTGAGACGTCAGTGTATCAGTTTTGGGGAGAGGGAACAGTTCAATCCATAACAAGAAGGAGAGGAACTCCATTGGATTCACCTTTGTATTTATTCTCTCAGGGCTGAGCCCAGAGCAGGTGTGAGAGAGTGTGAGGAACATTGTGAAAGTGGTCTTAAATTCAATTCCTGTTGCTACTTACTGGCCCTATGGCATCTGGGGCATGTTGAATTGTGACCTGTCCTATCCAGGTCTTACGGAGTTGAGCCTCTCTCATCAGGAGGGTGGAGAAGGCAATGGCACCCCACTCCAGTACTCTTGCCTGGAAAATCCCATGGATGGAGGAGCCTGGTGGGCTGTGGTCCATGGGGTTGCTAAGAGTCGGATATGACTGAGCGACTTCACTTTCACTTTTCACTTTCATGCATTGGAGAAGGAAATGGCAACCCACTCCAGTGTTCTTGCCTGGAGAATCCCGGGGACGGGGGAGCCTGGTGGGTTTCCGTCTATGGGGTCGTACAGAGTCGGACACGATTGAAGCGACTTAGCAGCAGCATCAGGAGGGGGACATTTCTAGAACAGAGCCTGTCCTTTTAGTTTTCACATTCAACAAAGCAGAAACTTGGTGAGCCGGGAGATACCTACTCTTTTTCGTCAGTAGATTCCTGTGAAGACAGGTGAGTGAGGCTTCATTTTCCTTTGTTCTTGTTCAGTCACTAAGTCGTGTTTGACTCTTTGTGACCCCATGAACTGTAGCATGCCAGGCTTCCCTCTCCTTCACTGTCTCCCGGAGTTTGCTCAAAATCCTGTCCATTGAGTTGGTGATACCATCCAACCATCTCATCCTCTGTTGTCCCTTTCTCCTCCTGCCTTCAATCTTTCCCAGCATCAGGGTCTTTTCCATGAGTCGGCTATTCGCATCAGGTGGCCAAAGTATTGGAGCTTCAGCTTCAGCATCAGTACTTCCAGTGAATATTCAGGGTTGTTTTCCTTTAGGATTGACTTATTTGATCTCCTTGCAGTCCAAGAGACTCTTAAAAGTCTTCTCCAGCACCACAGTTTGAAAGCACTCAGCCTTCTTTATGGTCCACCTCTCACATCCATACATGACTACTGGAAAAACCACACTTTGACTATACAGACCTTGTTGGTAAAGTGATGTCTGTACTTTTTAATATGCTGTCTAGGTTTGTCATTTTCCTAATGTCACACAAAAGACCCAGAAAAGTAATGAAAAGGAACTTAACCTTTGACAAATATTTATTGAACACATAGTTGTGATAGGCATGGTTCTGGGTGACTGAGATGCCATTCATTCATTTATTCATTCCTAGAAACAAGCTTGACACATAGTAGGTGTTGAGTGAATAACTTAATTACATAGTTGAATCATTTAAATATTTGTTGAATGAATAAATTAATTGATCTCACAATTATTGGGGCTATGATCTATTTCTATGTAAATCTGAACAAGTTTCTTTACTTTAATGAATCCTAATTTCCATCAATAAAATGAGTTGAATTATATAGCTACCTTTGAGGCTTGTTGGCAGGATGAAATGAATGTATTAACAATAATAGCTATTTATGGAGAAGTTGCTACATGCCAGGATAAATGCTCTTTATGTACAGTTTTCGATTTTCACAGGAGCTTTTTAAAAACTGAAATAAAATCAACATAACAAAAATGTCACCATTTAAAAATGTGCAGCACTGTGGCTTTCAGTACATTCATAATGTTGTGTGACTGTTACAAGCATCTAATTTCAGAACAGTCATCATCCCCAAAAGAGACTCAGTATCCATTAGACAGTCACTCCCCACTTTCTCCTCCTGCACCATCTCCTTGTGGTTGGTTGTGTCTGACTCTGCGATCCCATGGACTGTAGCCCGCCACGCCCCTCTGTCCATGGGGTTTTTCAGGCAAGAATACTGGAGTGGGTTGCCGTTTCCTTCTCCAGGGGATCTCCCCCACCCAGGGACCAAACCCGAGTCTCCTGTGTCTCCTGAACAGATAGATTCTTGTTGAGCCACCTGGGGAGCCCCGCCCCATCTCCCAGTGACCACTGCTTTACTTTCTGGCTGTACGCATTTGTCTAGTGAGGATACGTCATAGCAATGGAACCATACTACCTGTGCTTTTTGTGCCTCACTTCTTTCACTTAGTACCACGTTTCTAAGTTCATCACTTATGTGTCAATGCTTCATTCCTTTTGATGGATGAATAATATTCTGTTGCACTGATATACCACATTTTGCTTATCCATTCATCAAGTTGATGGACATTTGGATTGTTTCCATTATTTGGCTATTATGAGTAATGCTGCTATAAAAATTTGTGTACAAGTTTTTGTGAACATCTGTTTCCAGTTCTCTTGGATATATACCTAAGAGGCAATTGCTAGGTCTATGTTTAATTCTGTGTGTGTGTGGGGGGAAACTGCCAAACTGTTTTCTGGACAGCTGCACCAGGCACATATGAGGGTTCCAGTTTTCCCTCATTCCTGTCAACACTTGTTATTTCCTGTCTTTTTGATTATCGACATCTTAGTGGGTGTGCAATGGTATCGCACTGTGATTTCTAATGACTAATGATGTTAAGCAGTTTTTTTTTTCAGGCTTCATTTTTATTCCACAGTAGCCTTTTTAGGCAGCTGTTTTCCCCACTTGACAGCAGAGGAAACAAATTCAGAGTTGCAAGGAGGCGGTGGAGCTGTGCCTGGAAATTGGGTGTGCTTGTCTCTGAATGCCCATGTATTCGAATTTGCAGTCGACACCGCAGGATGCCGGGTCTGTGGCGTGTCCACCTTAGATAAAAAGTCCTTTCTGCCTACTTCGGGCGTCAGTTTCTCCTCCCCTCCACTTGAGGCGCTCTACCCAAACATCGCCAGGCTCCTCTAGGAGCCTGTAACTCTAAGATCAATCGCCCAAGCACGGAGTTTGCTCCGCCCGTTCAGCCCTAGCTCGCCGGTGGCGCCGGAAGTGATTTGTTCATTTTGTTGGCTCCCGCCCCCGGCCTGGAAGTACTTTTTCGGGAAGATGGCGGCTGTGTCAGTGTATGAACCACCAGTTGGAGGTTTCTCTTTCGATAACTGCCGAAGGTGTGGCCTTGCCCGGGGCCGGGTTCAGGGCGGGAGTAGGAGTGCGGTGTCGGGGTCGCAGTTGGGCTGCGGTCTGGGCCAGGAAGTCCGAACCAAGGGTGGACAGAGGGGGCCCGCGGCCCGCGGCCCCTGTGACTCAGGGGAATCTGGGCCTGAGCGTGACTTTCTCCTGAGGCCGGGTCCGCTCGTCCACTTTCCCGGCGCACCGGGACACCTTCCATCTCCGTCTCCTTAGGCGTGGTGCGGGTCCTGTCAGACGCTCTATTCGCAGAAACACGGGACGGTCCTCTTTGGGGGAGGAACCAGTCAACATGGGCGTGAAAGCAAATGCTAGTCGTTTTTCTTTTTCCTGAGTTCCCTATTAGATACTCTTCCTGCCGGTGCGGCACAATTTGGTCCTGGCCTTCAACGCTTTATTCTCTCATTTGCTCTCAGAAATGCCGTCTTGGAAGCCGATTTTGCAAAGAAAGGGTACAAGCTTCCAACGGCCCGGAAAACTGGGACGACTATCGCAGGTGTGGTCTATAAGGTAAGCCGGAGCTGGCTGAGAGGAGCAGGAACCAGGCCACCTGGTCTCTTTTACTTCTCTGGGCTGTGTGAGGAAGGGCACATCTTACAGCGTACTACGTCAGGAAAAGGTCTTTTAGGAGAGACTCAGTTTTTTGTGCACTTATCGACAGTTTATATTCTTACCTCGCTTTTCAGTTTTCGATAGGAAGCCAATTTTCTGTCTTAACGTTACTAATTGAGGAAACAGAATGATGTAATGGGAGAAAAGGAGATTTGTTTAACCGTTTAGCCTTTTTTTTGTTGCTTCTAACTTTGTGCAGGTCACTTTCGTTCTCACAACCACACTTTCCCGTCCAGGTGGCCATAATGACTCCTGATCTAAATTGTTGTAAGGGTCAAAAGAGATAACTGGTTATTGTTGTTAGAGGTTAAGGGCGAATTCTTTTAAAAAGAAATTGACAGACCTGGCTAATTTAATGGAAGGATTTCTGCATCTTAATCCAGACTTTTCTCATATTGGCTCTGTGATTTGTAAGGAATTTACTGAACCTCTGAGCCTCGTTTAAAAACAGGAATGATAGTTCCTACTGTCTACTGAGGGTTCAACCAGTAATGCTTATTAATAAGCCTTTTCTTGAATGCTGAAAGTATAGCACAGTATTTCAGTGGGTAGGGGAGTGGTTCAGGGAGCAGGGTGTGGTCAGTGTTGTTTTTCCTGAACTAGAGGACTGTTTGTATATGTGAAATTGTTTAAAAGCTTATATTTTTAAAAAACAGGATGGCATAGTTCTTGGAGCAGATACAAGGGCAACTGAAGGGATGGTTGTTGCGGACAAGAACTGTTCAAAAATACACTTCATATCTCCTAACATTTAGTAAGTATTGATTAGTTTGAATTACTCCTTTTTAAACATTCCAGGGGTAAAATTGCATTTACTGTTTCTTAATAAAACCTGTTGTTCAGTCTGTATTTTCTTTCTGTCTCCCTTAAATGGCATTTCCATGGATATAAACTAGTTATCTTCTAGTCCTCTTTTTGCTTTAGTTCAGTTTTGACCCAGTTCTGCCTTTTGTGTGCATTTTGAATCCACTCCCTCCTATCCTTCTACTGAGGCCTTGGTTTGAATTCTTTTTTCTCAGCTGGACTATTGCAGTTGTCATTTAAATGGTCCCTCTGCTTTTGGTCTTTTCTCTATCTCTATTGTTCACTTTTCTGCCATATTGGGTTTTGTAAAACACAGATCTCATAGATCTCCCTTTCCTCTTTAAAATTTTTTCAAGAGATTTTTCACATTTCACACTGCTTTCAGGATAAAATTGAAACTCTAGTATGATATTTAAAGTCATGTACGATTTCACAAAAAGATTATCTTTTCATCCTAATTTAGCTGCTTTCACCCTATGTTCCAGTTGTACCTGGACTGTCTCTATCTCCTTCATGTCCCTGTTCCTCTCATGTCCAAGCTGTTTTACCCTTGCTTTTGGAGCCCCTCTGCTTAGAAATACCCTGTTTTCTCTGTCTGTATAGTGTTTTTATTCTCTCCTTCCAAATCCAGCTTAAATGAAACCTCAAAGATCAGAGTGAATTGCTCTTTCCTCCAATTTCCTATAGCATTTTCTACCTGTGCTACTATATTGTAGAATATGTCTCTTATACTCAACTTTGAAATCAAGTGCTATTACTGTGTCATATTTTCTTTATCCTCAGCACTTGGGAATGACTGGTACCTAGTAGTAGATACTTGGTAGATGCGAATGCAAGACTTTTAACATTCCTTGCTCTTTTGTACAACTTGTGTGTTTTCTCGGATCCGTAAAATGCACGCTGTTAAGAACATAGAAACTAATGATTTGAAAGGTTCTGTTGCTCCACAGAAAATATATTTACATGTAATTAGATGTGCACTCTTAATTTTATGTTTATTTAAGATTGGTTAGAGTAGTAACAGTGCATGTATACTCAAAAACATCTGTCTATATCCCTCACCTTTGTGGATGTTTTCCAAAAAGCTCCACATCTAATTGAGCCCTTTGGTAATTAAATTTCAGCTGCACTTCTTCTAATTGTATTTTTTAGTTGTTGTGGTGCTGGGACAGCTGCGGACACAGACATGACAACCCAGCTTATTTCTTCCAACTTGGAGCTCCACTCCCTTTCCACCGGCCGCCTTCCCAGAGTTGTGACGGCCAACCGGATGCTAAAGCAGATGCTTTTCAGGTAAGGTTTCAGGATGGGGATTTCTATAGCATCTTTTTCTCATGTCTTAGATTTTCAGCCAAGGGAGCCCTGGAAGCTAGAGAAAAAGCATTCAGAAATACACATTTAATCCAGAAATCAGTTGTTACTGAAAAACCACTTTAATTTCATAAGGCTTTTGATAATGTATTTGAATTTATGGGGTCTGTTTGCTTTTTTTCAATAAACGAATCACATGTGACCAATGGAATAATTTCCTGAGGTGTAGGGTATTGCTGGATACAAAGACCTTTTTTGTTCTTAGAAAGTTAGAGCTGGAAGGAACCTTTAAGTTCATCTTGTGAACATGCACAAATGATTATTTCCTCTCCCTCTTTTAGGGGTAAGGTAACAGTGAAATGAGAAGTGACAATTTGTAGTTAGCTGTGAGTGGGTATAATAACGTTAATATCAACCAACATTTATTTGTTTGTGCCAGGTTGTGTGCTAAGTGCTTTATGCATGATCTCACTTTATCCTTTTAGCTCTGCGATAGGGCTGTTAACATCTCTAATTATAAGTGAACGAACTGAGGCTTTAAAGAGGTGCAGTCATTTGCCTGCCCTTACCTTCCCTCCCTACTGACTCCCATAGAGAGTCCCTCTTAGGAGTTTTGTTTCTCATTAGTCCATAATAGTCACACCATCACTTTGTGTTTGTATAGGTCTAGACAGTTTTCACATTTGAAGTCCATTTTTCATTTGCTCTCATAAAGAGAAGAGAGGCAGTGTGGTATATAATAATGCCTAGGAAATAGCCTAGGCATTTAGTCCTGAGTTGTAACACTGGTTTCTCATTTTGTGACTGCCTTACCTTTAACAAATTCTCTCCTCTTTCCTTCTTTATAGAAGGGACACCTTGATGCCTTTTTAAAATTTTTTGAAAAGTTGATCAGAGGTCTTTATTCTGGCCCTCATCATTCATGAAGCAACCTACACAAGACATTTTCTTTTTCTCTGCCCAAACTGGTAGCAGCTGCAGCCAGGCCTTTGAGAGTTAAAGGGGAGCAGGAACAGAGAGCAAAGAGTGTAAGCTGGCAGCTCACAGGCCATATTCAGCTTGTAGAGAAATTCATTTCGGTCACATAGTGTATTTAAAAAGTAGTGGCAAATAATTATAAATTGGGAGCTTTGAATTTAAAATATGGATTTCCAGCTTTTTAGAAAATTTTTTGATAAAAATATAAAGTGGGCTGTAATCTGGGACTGAGTGGCTGTTGTTGCCTTTAGAAGTGAGAGTGAGTGTTCTGGTATGTCAGTCCTTGTGGTTCACTTCCCTATTTCCTGTCTGCCTGTGCCTTCCTGTGAATTTGCAGGTCTTCATCTTCATGATCCTGGCCCCTCAGTAAGTGGATATGAGGTTTAATGTAGCTCTGCAGCAAGGCCAGTGGAATAATTCCCCCTTTATACAGTGGAAGATACCAGGGTTTATGAGTCATATGGCAGGAAGCCTAGTCATACTTATCCAGTTCCTACCCTGACTGTACTGAGTCTTTATGTCAGCAATTTCCATTATTTATGTATGTAATCATCATCCTAATACTAGAGAATTATCACCTATCAGATTCTTCCAGGACAGTGTGAGAACTTGTTAAAGTACATCTGTTGTCAGGATAACTGGACACTTGTGATTTTAATTTTAAATGCAAAGCTCCCTCTCGTGGTTTGTGTGGTGCATTACATTTAAAACAATTTTTAAGCTTGTAAAATTGCAGTAAATAGCCTATTTCAAGATTGCTTGCAGTGTCATTTAAAGCATTTAGCTAAATCTAGCAGATGTTTCTGTTGATCTCTTTAGAATGTTTCAGAAATTCTAAAATCTCTTGTTTCAGTGTTTTATCTTTTGGTTAACATACTGTGTAAAAGTTGAATTTTATCAAAGTTTTGAGAAGAAAACTTAAAATTTATGCCAGGATCATTATGGTTCTGTCTTTTGACATTTTTGTTAGTTACATAAAGTGAGTCACTAGTATAAGGGGGAAAAAAGCATAGATTTTGACTTTAGAATGTTGCTTCAAATCTTGTCTATAGTGCTTACATTGTGTGACATTAGCCTGTTCACTTCACTCTTCTTAGCCTCAGTTTTACCTCAATAAAATGTGGATAATAGTTCTGTTTCTCTAACTTTTGGGGGAGGAAATGAATAAAGAACCAAGCTTATGCAGTGCCTTGTACAGGGCCTGCTACACAGTTAGATCCTCATTCAGAGGCTGAAATAGAGTACAGGGTGTACTCTTATTGCTATTTTTTTCCTCCTAAATAACCCATTTTCTTGTATGTGAATCAGTGAGAAAAGAGGGTTTGATAAACAGAAGTGAGCATCTTTTTCTTTACTTAAACAGGACTTTTATTTTTCTTCTTTGACTAGATGTAGAAGATGTAAATGATACTTGTTCCTTCTGAACATGGAACCTTCTTATTGAGTCTGTCAGAGATTTGTTAGATATACTAGTCTATATTCTGGAAACTATTTGAATATGCAGAGGCTTTAAAAACTTATTTTATTGTATTGCCCCCCCTTAACAAAAGATATGCATATTCATTGTAGAAAATTTTGAAAATACTGAAAAGCCCAAAGAAAAAAATTAAAACTTTGCCATTTAGGGAGAGTCACATTTTGGCTTTGTATATACATTAATACTTCTAATCTTTCTGTTTGTTTGTCCATTAATTTGATCATTCCTTCTGCCTTTCTTTCCATAAGTGCATGTTCACAGTAAAAAAGTGAATATATGTTTAGATAGATTAAAAAAATACAGAAATTATCTGAATTTCTACCATGCATAAGCAGTTGATGCTAACAGGTTAATGTACATTCTTCAGGGTTTTCCCTGTGTTTAATAATACATGTTTTGTTCTACAAGAATGGGATCCTAGTTGTGCTTTCTATCTATATCTATCTTTTCACCTACCAGTGCATCTTGAGTAGTTTCCATGTTGGAATATTTCAAAAAGAAAATAATCTTCTTTTGTAAGTTACTATAAAAGTAATGTATGATCATTGTAAAATATTCAGACACTACAGAAATGTGACAGGAAGGAAGTAGATTTCAACTGACATTCTGCCACTGAAGCACATGTACTATGAAGCTTTGAGATCTGTTTTTTGAGACTTTTATACTCTGCATGTGTACATCCTCATATATGTGTTCGCAGGGGGTGGAATACTGTTGTGTTGTTTTGTAACTGACCTTGTTCACATATTAGTGCATCCTGGTATTGTTCCCATCGGTAGATGAGCTAGCTCAGCATCGAGGGATTTTAACCTTGAGCCTGTGGAGGAGTTCTGTAGACCTGTAACTGCTGAAAGAGTGAAAAACATGTGTGTACACTTGTTATGGGTGAAGATTCCACAGTTTTAATCACTCTTTTAATGGGTCTATGCCCCATTAAAATTTAAGAGCCATTGAGCAACATCTTAATTTTTGTTGGATCACAGTAATCTATATTATTAACCAATTTTTAAAGAGGAACAATATTGCCTGTTTTAAGATGTTTAATTATATGGTATTCTCTGGATCCTTTGGAGTGTAGAATCTTTAGGTGCTTGTGTTATTAATTCTTTAGGCTATATTCTAAAATAAATTCCTAGAAGTGGAATTGCTAGGTCAAAGATAGGAGCATTTAACGTTTTAATACATATTGCCAGGATTGTAGCTGAGAAAGATTGTTCTAAGCTGTCCTACCATCAATTGTGTATGAAACACGTGGCCTGATTTTTAATGATTGCATAGTGTTCTGCTGTATAGCTAGGTGTATTAGTTTAGGTAATTCTGTTTCCACTTTTCTAGCATCATAAACAGTTACTGCAGTAAATAGTCTTATGAATTCATTTCTGCATATTTATCCTTTTATATTTTTAGAATTAGATTCCTGGAAATAGAATTTCTGGATCAATTTTTAAGGATTTCATTGACTTGCCAAAATAGCTTAGACTCTTTTAAAGGCATCAAGCAGATTATGTTTTAGCTTGGAAGGAAACTAGCTGGTTATTATTGACTTTAACTGAACAGTCTATTTGGCAGGAGAGAGAGAGAGAGAGAGAGAGAGAGAGAGATAGTGGATCAAGCACTGGGCTAGGGTGGGAGTGGTGGGTCTGGTGATTCTCTGGCTTCTCACCCCAGAGTTCCAAGATCTACTCTTGAACCTGCTGCCAGCTCATGGGGCTTAGGACCAGTTTCTTCCCCTGTCTGGGCCTCTCTTCCCTCTTGAGACTGCTTCTAAAATCCTTCCCTGCTCTTTATTTTTTCACTTATAAATGGAAGATTTGAAGTAATGAATTGGTAATCAAGGGATGCAGGAAGTATTGGACTTGACCTAGAGCACTTCCTGATGGGTAACTGTCTCAGGCAATCTAAAATTAGGACTTTGGTTTTTGTGTTAATTTATTTGTATCAATTTTAATGATTGTATCATCAGGCAAATTCAGCATGTTTTAGTTTCATTTTTCTTCCCAAAGAGCCAAAGGCTTACACTGGAGAACTTTAAAGCCAGCATGTTTATCCAGTATAGCAGTTCTACTAATGGTAAAAAAAAATTGATCCATATATAGGGAAAGAAATCTGTAGAAGTGTAAAACCAACCAAGTAGAGGGTCCAAAGGAGCAAATATGTGCAGAATTAAACAGATGGGGTCAGGTGAAAAATGTCTCTCCCATGTTCCTGAGAGAGATGGCTTTAAACCGTGGACAGTAGCAGTGGGTTTATAAACTGTCATGGAGTTATTTCATGGTTCACTTCCCTGCATAATGAAATACTTTTTTCTTTTACCCAGTATGAGCTCTTATCTGCCATAATTTTGTGGATTTATTCAAGGGAAAGGTATTTTGACAAAAGTGATTTTCCTGTGGTGAGGTTGATAATTTGAACAGTTTTAGTTTAACGACAATTCACCATTGACTTGGAAGGGACCTTATTTGCGAATCACAGAGAGGTCTGATGGGAGGGGTATTCATGATCTTTGGAGTAAGCCACGCTTGGCTCTGAGACTTTCTAATGATTTTGGGTTGGTTTTTCCTTCTCTACAATAAGAACTGTAGTGTCTTCTTTTGAAGGGAGTTGTGAGGCAGAGATGATGTAAGGCACATGGGTGCTTCATACAATTTACAGTTTTTTTGGACTGATAGATGTTCAGATATGTTTGCTCCGTTCCTTATTTTTTTCCCCATCAGAACAGAAGCTATTTAATGAAGCAATAGTAGTGAAAGAAAAGCTTTCTGTTGTCTGACTTCTCGTGCAACTTTTGAATAAGTTATAGTGATGCAATGTAGACTCATTTTTTTTTCTCTTATGCATGCTCTGATCACCAGGTATCAAGGTTACATTGGTGCAGCCCTAGTTTTGGGGGGAGTAGATGTTACTGGACCTCACCTCTACAGCATCTATCCTCATGGATCAACTGATAAGTTGCCTTATGTCACCATGGGTGAGTGTAATGTTTCCCTGATGTTTCAGAATCCTCTTATTTACCAAAGTAGTCTCTAAAAGAGCTGGTTTATTTCCTGATAGAGGAGGCAGCACAAGGTGCTTTGATTCCTTCTACAAATATCTGTTGATTTCCTTCTGGAGATTAGGCCTGTTTTGTCTGCTTGGGATATAGCAGTGAACAAAATTTAGACTAAATGTCTTGCCTACAAGGAGTTTATATTTTAATGGGAGTGGACAGACAATAACAACAGCTTTATGTTAGAAAGTGATAAATACTAGGAGAAAAAAACATAATGTAAGTGATATTGTACCACAGTTATGCAAGATACTACCTTTGGGGGAAGCTGAGTTAACAGTGTACAAAAACTTGGTTTATTATTTCTTACATCTGCCTGTGAATTGACAATTATCTCAAAACAGAAAGTTAAAAGAAAATTAATGCAGTGTAAGGGAACTTGAGAATGTTGGGGTGGAAGCCAGATAATACTGTTAAACAGGAAGGTTACAGTAGGTTCGTGAAGAAGGTGAGGTTTGAGTGAAAGGGGCTCCTAGGCAGAAGGAAGACTGGAGGCCTGCCTTGGGGAACAGGCCTGGTACGTGCAGAGAGTTTTTAAGTGACAGAGTCTCTGTTTGCTGTTTAGTCGCTGAGGGATCCTGGACATTTAAGGTTCCTCTCTCAACCTTGATTTCCTCACTCTGAAATGGTGTCAGTAATGCCCACCATGCATGCAGGCTATGATGATTAAAAATGATGTATGTAAATCATCTGACCCAGTGCCTGTTCTGTAAATAGTAGCTACACTTTTTATGTCAGCTTTGTGCATTTGTATTTTAGCTCTAAACGCTAGATGAACATTTTTTTTTAATAACTAAAAAAAAAGTGATAAAATTACATTAGAAGAGTTGGGATTTTTGAATTTAACTCTCATGCTCAATTTCTGAGTGAAATTTTTGCATATATCCAGAAATTTGAACAGGCCATGTGTAACCAGCGTTTTTCTAGATGTTGTTTAACTTTCACATTTTTTGTCTTGGTATCTTGGCTCTGCAGAGCCAGGGATAACTGCTGCCTTGAATAGTCTGAAAATTGTTAGTATGAGACTTTGCTATTTCATTATGTTTAATACTCAAGCCTCTTATGAGGTTTGTATATAACAGATGTTCCCTGTTTGTGAGAAGAATGATTTGCCCCCAGATACCATATGGAATAATTATTTTAAAATGAAGATAGACTAATTTTAGAAATGTTTTGAATTCTGTGTTCCATTTTATTTGTTATCTCCATCAAGGTACTGTTTTTATTTCTCCCCATCTGGTGCCTTTAAATGGTAGTAAAGGTGCAATAGTCTTTTCTATCAAGTAGTTTCATTTCTTCTTTTTTTAATTAAAAGAATTTTCACACTTGCAAGAAGGTAACAAGAATGTACAATGAATAGTCATATATACCCTTGACTCATTTTTGTCACCTAACATTTTACCACATTCTTGCTCGCTCTCTGGTGCATTTTTGCTGTTTGTGTGTGTGTGTGTGTAACCATTCGAGAGTAAATTGTGGACACTATAACCCTCTACCTCAAAATCCTTTAGAATGTTCCCTTACATCACCCTGATGACATCATCAAAATCAGAAAATTTAACATTGATACAAGGCCTTTTCATTTTTACTATGGGAAAATTGAGTTGGTTTCTGTTGCTTTTGAACTGTAGTAATTTGTCTTATGAGCATCATCCCAAACTTAGGAAAGGTTGTTGGAAGTGAGTAAAGCAGATTTGTGTCTGCTCATTCCGTTCCTGCAAGTCCGCTTTGTGCTCCGTCCTGGCCAGCAGTGACCTGCTTCCCTCCAAGTCCAGTGTGCGTCCATGGTGACGGCTCCACGCCCGGCTTAGAAATCGTTACTTTCCACAGTCTGGCTTTGCTTTCATAGGAGATTAAGAAGAGCAAGATACCAGTAACGTCCGATTTTAGATACACAAGTAAGATGTGACTTTTAAGGTTTAGTTTGCGTGTTCCCATCTGTTCATTTATTTATCAACTATTTCTTGAGTGCCTTCTGTGTAATAGCACTGTAGCAGGCTTCACAGAGCAGTGACTGTCTGGATCTTGCCCTCAACATACTCTCAGTGTAATGGGGGAGGTAGATGTGTAAAGACAAGGGCAGTAGGTACAAAGGTCAGTGGAGGCCCAAGGGAGAGATGGTCACTTCTAAACTGGAAGATTTCAGGGAGAGCTTCACTTCACTTGAGCTGAATCTTAAAAGAAGGGTAAGGTACTTTCACTCATTTATTAGAAATTTATTTAGCCTCTACTATGTGCTTGGGGGGTTTCCCAGGTGGCGAAGTGGTTGAGAATCTGTCTGCCCTTGCGGGAGATGCAGGAGACTTGGGTTCATTCCCTGGGTCAGAAAGATCCCCTGGAGAGGGAAATGGCAAGCCGCTCCAGTATTCTTCTTGGGAAATCTCCTGGGCAGAGGAGCCTGGCGGGCTATAATCCTTGGGGTCTCTGAGAGTTGGATATGATTGAGCCACTGAGCATGCATGTGCTAGGTGGTGGGAATGTAGTGGTCAGGACAGCACTTATCCTCAGGGCTTATAGTCTGGTGTGTGAGATAGGAATTAGACAATTAATCTGATACACATTAATAAATACACATTAATCTGAAAGAATGCGCTGTGCTAAGTGCCCTGAAGGAAAAGAACAATTATAAGGGAGAATTTCTAACAGGAAGGAGTATGTGGATAATGGGAGTTTGGAAAGTCCTTATCCTTATTGGACAAGTGACAGGAAAACATTTTCAAATGAAAAGCAATTTATGAACATGACAAAACATTCAAGTGCGGGAAAATATGTGAAAGATAAGTCCCTATTTCATAGTAACCAGTGTTAAAGAGTTTACTGTGTTTTTTTCTCAGGAGGTATTTTATGATCCACCTTTATAGATCCCTATTATCTGTTATCTATCTGTGTATTCCTATTAAAAATACACTGCTGAAGTTATGCTGTAAATATTGTTCCATTCCCATTAACTTGTTTCGAAGAACCAAGTTGAACCAAGTATGAAATTTTGTATCAGTGCCTATAGATCGATATCAAATCTATAATAACACTGTCCTAGAATTGTACTGTATGTCTGTACCAGGACTTAAGTGACCATTTGTCCTGTTGATGAGTGTGTGTCTTGGTGAGCTTGTGTAAATGCATCTGATAAATTCCTGGTAGTGGAGTTTCTGGATTAGAGTGGGCATGCATATTGCTCAGAATTCTCTGTTGAAAGCATTAGAATCGCTGGATGATCTAGGAAAGGAGGAATTTTTTTTTTTTTTTTTTTTTTTTTAAGGATAGTAGATGACTCACAGAATAGCTGGGAGGGCAAGACCTGGGTTTGGGGCTGAGAACAGTATCGGAAAGCATGCTGCCGCATGGGCCCCATTGGAGGCAAGGGTGGAATCTGCAGACAGCCCCGCTGGCCTGGCTGGCGCAGGCCCAGCTCACTCCTCACTCTGCTGCCCCAGCTGCCTCGTCCAGAGCTGAGGCTTCCTGCCATCTCACTCACTGTCAGAGAGTTCCTTCCAGGAAAGGGTGGGTGCTAGATTGCTGATGGTGGGTAAAGTTCAGTCATCTGTTCGTAGAGTGGTGGGGTTCCCCAGACACAGGAAGTACCGCTTCTGGGCAGCCCCTAAAAGTGACAGGTGACTGACCGTACAGTGCATCTTACCTTTTGAGAGCTGTTGCCAAACTGCCCTCCAAGACGATTGCACTAATTTGTATTCCACCCGGAGAATGTGAGAATGCCTTTCTCTTATAAGCTCTCCTACGTTGGGTATTCTTGCCAGTCTGGCAGGTGGAAAATGGGAAAAAGTAGCTCTTAAACTGAGACCTGAATGGTAAGTAGGAATTAGCCAGGAATTTGCCACCCTGCTCCCTACCTGCCAGAGAAAGACTTTTCAGGTCCTGCGGTGCACAAGGGACCAGTATGGTCAAAGGCCAGAGTTTAGCTGGATGGGTGAATTGAGTGCAGTAGGTGAGGGGAGTGCTCCATGCGGGGGGCACAGCAGAAGCAAAGACAGGGAGGGATGAGGATGTCTGGGCTTTGAGGAGGGTGAAGGAGAGACAAGGCTGGAGAGCTAGTCTGGAGAGTCCCATCGTACAGGCTGAGTTGTCTGTGTCCTGGATGTTCCCATCTACTGTTTCAAGCAGGAGATGATAGGATAAGATTCGTCGTTGGAGCAGGCTAGCAGCCGTGGGAAGGAGGATTGGCATGGGGAAGTCTGGAGGCCGAGAGAGAGGTAACATCTGGCCGGAAATGTTGAGAGTATGGATGGGTCCAGGGGTGACCACGGTCGTCCTGGAGACCGCTCAGAAACCAGCCACTTGGCCCCATTGCAGCCTCTGACCATCTCCTGCCCTCCTCCAGTGCCAGTTCCTTCCCAGCTCTCAACCTCAGTGCTCCTCCACTGGGGTCACCTCCCTTCCAGTCCGGCTCTGGACCCTTTTTCCCGTTTCATTTCCTCTTCCTCCTCTGCTCGTACTTCAGGGGTTTGTGGCAACAGGCCCCTCGCCCTCCGTGAGCTGCCCTCACTTCCCACTGCTGCCGTGCTGCCTCCTTTCAGAAATGCCTTTTCTGCCGGGGATGTTCCCTCGCGACTGCCTCAGGCTGTTACCAAGTCCCTCTCCAGGAACTTGGGTGAGACTTGATTCCAGGATTCAACCTTGTCCATCCTCTGCTGTCCCAGCCCTTGTCCTTCCTGCCCCTGCAAGAGTCAGCGATCTCTGTCAGTAGAATCTGTCTTACTCCTAGAGTCTGTGTGATTCAATGACTGTTAGATGTTGAATTAATTTTCTGATTCTCTAACTTGGTTGTGTATGTATGAAACCTAGTGTTAGAAACCTTAACTGCTGTTTATTGTTTGTGAACAGGTTACAGAACCCCTAGGGGAGAGTTGGTTTAGATTGTGTTCCGTTTGTGTGGCCCCAGTTGGGCCGTTAAGAGAACAGTACAAAGCATTGCATATATGATAGGTCCTTTTTTTTTTTAGCTTTGTATTATTTTAAATTTAGAGCTAATTTGGAGGTGTCCCTGTGCCAGTGTCTGCTGGTGCTGTCACATTATTTTTAGTTACAATTACCTGCAAGGGGTGCTGTCATTGCCTTCTTACTGAGAGAAACCTGAAACTTAGATTTACTGACCTGCCCGTTACGACCCTGCCTGGGAGCAGCAAAGCTGAGATTTGAACCCTTGTCCTTCAGCCCAGGCAAGCCTGAGCTTACCACGGCTGCTTTGATTTTATCATCTTACAGATGTTACTTCATTAAGCTATTAAGCCTTGCTTCTGAATACTAAAAATATTTACACAAATTCCCAGGGGCATTTATTTGTTTGGCATATTTTTGACTGCTCTTTGTGAAGATTTTCTATCCTGCATATTAAAAACAGTATTTACTGAAACAGCTTTATAGTATCAAAGGAAACTTTTCAAAATTATACACAATTCTACCACCCGAAGACAACATGAATTTTATATTTTGTTTCTCTCTAATCCAAGTCCACTGTGAAGAGCAGCCTTTTATCAGAGAATGTGAAATAAAATAACAGTTTTTGTGCTGTCCTGGTTTTGTCTTTGTCATTCTCTTCGTTTCTTTCAGCCATTGTTCACTTTTGAGCAGGGCTTGACGCCTCTTTCCCTGTGGTGGGAGCTGTGCTGGGCTGCCTTTCTTCCTGAAGAAGTTGTTCTGGCTTCCCATGGAGGTGTTTGTTGTTTTCCTTTCTTCTTTTTTTTTTTTTGAGGGGATGAGGAGTTTGATATTGAGAGAGAACCCCAGAAATGCCAAAATGTAGTGGTTTTTGTCTTAATTCATGTGACTTACTTTGGGTGAGCTACAAAGCAAACCTCCGGCTACAGATGAAATAGAAGGCCCTCCTAAATGAAATGGGCCCACTGAGCGTTAACATTCCCTGTGCAACTAAGGCTTTCCTAAAGTGTGCTGTAAGTGAGAAAATGAGTATTTCATGTAAATTCTCATGTTTTAGTGAAATTACCAGGTTTTTTATTATGAAAAATAAAAAGATAGCTTTGTAATGGATCTTTTTTTTTTTCCTGAGTTATTTGACAGTAAGAGCTGGAAGCTACAAATTACCCATAAGACAGGGGTGTCTAAACTTTGTCTACCCATGGGCCTATGTTGGTGACTAGCCAGGCGCCTGAAGGCTACTCTTAATTTGCATGGAACAGAAGACACCTGTCTTGTCTTGCCCGTCTCTTAACCTTCTGGCACAGCTCCTTGAGCATCGGGTCCAGGAACCTCCTCGCTGAGGTCTCGCCTTCCTGAGGGTTTGCTTAAGAGGAGAAGACATCAAACGCCTCATGGTGTGGCCCTCAGACAGCTTCTATCCTAAACCTATCTTGTGAAGAGGATGCCGACTGTAATGATAGCTGTGTTCCTCCGGTAGCTTGCCCGCTTGCAGTGCTGGCAACTGTGAGAGCCCTTTTACTGAGAGGATCTTTGCACTGCTCTGAGGTGGTTGCCATCATCCCTGTCTTATAAATGAGGATATTGAGGCTCAGAGAGGTGTGCCGAGGTCACGCAGCCTGGAGGTGCGTGGTCTGGCTTGAGAATCCTGGGTCTCTGTGGCTTTTCCCCCTTGGCTTGGTTGTTACTGAGTGGTGTGTGGCAAGTGGTTCAGGCCAAATGTGATTTGATCCATTCTCAAAAAAAGAAGAATGCACCCCTTAGGTTTCATTTAATTATTTTCCTCTTTACGAACATAATTTGCAGGAGACTGCAGGTGATTGATTAGTGGAATTGTGGAAAGCTGGGCAAGATTTTTTTTACTTTATTAAGAAAGGGAAAAGGGTTTTGGTGTTCTTTTTTTTTTTAATAGACAAAATGTGGGTTCTTTTAATTCTCAGATTAATTAGCTTATTCTTTTAACTTGCCAGCTTTTCTTTATTAAACAAACTGCAGTAGTGTCAGGAGAAGCTTGGGGACCATCTTTTGCTATTAGTTTGGCAGTGCTCCTTGTAGCTGCATTGGCAGCATATATAAAATTTTTATTTTGCCCACTTATTCACATAGAGAATTAATATGAATGAAATTTAAAGCCCGACATTCCTGGAAATGAGGCCCTTGGACAATTTAGGAATACTAACTTAAGGAATAAACATTGATATGCACCATTAGGGAAGGCTTTGGGTCACTGCCAGGGCTGTCCAGGTAAAATTCTCTCTCCAGATGAACTGGCTATACAATTTCCTAATTACTGGAATGTACCTCTTACGTCCCAGTTTACAGAGCCCCCTAGCAATTAAAAAGATTCGGGACAGAGTAAACATACCAGATGTCTCACCTTGTGGGCAAAGAAGAGTCTTAGAATTAAGTTGGAACTTAGGAACATCAGTAGGGAATTCAGACCTGCTGTTTTTCTCCTTATTTTTACTCTAAAGTACAACCTTCGTGCAGGCATTTTATTACCTCCACATGACTTGATTTGAAAAAATTTTCTTGTGCTATGTATATTAGACCAGTGCACTACAAGATGGCAAGCATTTCTTCCACATTAATCAGATGAAATCAGATGTGAACTCTGATTTAGCACTGTATTTAGTTCAGTGGCCTTCTCAGAGGGCGCATGCTTGACCAGAGCTACTCATCTAACCTCTCTGAACCTCAAACCCCTCATTTCTAAAAAGAAGCTGACTGACTTTTTTTACTTGATACCACTGGATCATCGGGAGGCTGCAGTATCACATGTGAACACGCTTTGTAAAGCACTACATGCTTTCCCCTGCACATGTGTTGCGGCATCATTTTTAATTTTTCAAGGTAGGGTGGGGTTGTGAAAAGAGCTGGTCTTTGTAGTCAGACTGGGTTCAGATCCAAGTGCAACGTTGGTTAGCTATTTGAGCATTGATTTCTCCTTCAGGAAAATGGAGGTTCTAAGGTCTGTTCCATGGGAAATGTGTGAGGATTAAGCAAGATACCACATGTAAAAATCTTTGTGTGTGGAACATCATTGATGTTTGGTGCATGGTATTTTGATAATTTTTGTGCTAACACATTCTCTGTGTGCGGTTCTGTGTACTAAGATTTTCCTGGCAGTTTTTCTTGCTTTGATTAAATAAGATGAATTTCAGAGGATTTAAAATGTGTGATGCATGGATTTTATGTCTTAAAGTTTATACCACTGTGGGATGCCAGGAATTAAGTAACTGAGAACCAAAAGCCCATGAAAGTTGGATTACGCATCTTGATTTCCTGGTTGTTGCAAAGGTGGTACTAAGCCAATAGATGGTGCCGTTATGTTAGGAAATGAGAAAATATTTACTTCTACAATTCATCATGTTGTTTCAGAGAGTGTAACAGAGCCAGTCTTTGCTGGTTCTTCATCTGTTCTAATTAGTGTGGACTTTGTTCTTGATTCTGTGTAAAAAATATTAAATGTTTCTTCTTGTAGGTTAAGTAGTGAGGTATTGAATTAATATTAGGGTGCTCTTCCTCTTGTTTTTTCTACTCTTGATGTTTTACCACTAAATCTTTTGTAGTTTGAATTTAGTCCTTGGTTTACAGCCAAAAATAAAGCCCTTGCCAGGAGTATATTTCAGAAGTTAAATGCAGTACGCACAGTTTTGAGTCCTTTGCTTTAAACCCTATTTTCAGAGAGAGTGAGGTTAATTATTAATTCATTCATCTTTACCTGCTCTTGTTTCAAAATTGGCCCTACTACAAAATGTATTTTCTTATTCTTGCTAATATAACCTAGTGCTTGGTCATCTTTACTTCTTTATTGGACAGACCAAGAGGAAAGTCATTTTATATATCAGAAGACCTTTCATGTGGAGGTCATATAGCTAAGGATTTGCTGGCAACCAGATCTACCATTACTAGCTGTGTGGTTTTGGTTAGGTTCCTTTACCTCTGTGATCTTAATTTTTTGTTTGTTTTTCATCTATAAAATGGATATAATATAGGTGAATAAAGTGAAAAAATATGCAACAGTGCTTTTGCACATTTTTCTCAGTATATAGGATTTATTATTCACCCAAGGCTCTGTGGACAAGATAAACCTTTACTTACGTTTAAGACTAACTGTGGTTTTATAAATTATTAAACTCTGTGGTCCTTTGTCCTTGAGGGTTCTGAGGGACAGGGAAACTTGGGAAAAGCCTGCAAAGGGATTAACTTGCAGTTTGGGAAGCTGTTTTGAAATGTGGACCGGCGTAAAGGTGCCTTTGAAAGCCTGTCAGCTCCGACTGCCTCAGGCTCCCGTAGCGGGAGAGGGAAGTGTACGCCCTGCGGTTGGTGGTGCTGAGGGGCAGCTTGATTCTTGGCGGGGCCTGACGAGGGTGGGAGCCTGATTAGGAAAGGCAGTATAATTTTAAGGCACTTTTCATCCTCCATCTTATCCTTTCAACATAGGGTTAGTTGACTCCTCTGTTTGAGTTTTCTGGCCTTAATGCATTGTGGTAGTTCATTGGAATACATTAATAAAGCACAGCCTTCACTCTTTAGGCCTGAAGTCCCCAAATGTTAGTCTTTCCTTAAGAATAAGTGTTTACAGTCTGTCAGGTCAATGAGACATTGGCAGTTGCAGTTATAAGAAAAATCCCTGTTCCCTTTAAGTGGTGTTTAAAATGATTTACTTAGAATAAAATTTAACTCCTTTTTTACTACATTACATTTAGAAAAGGAACAGCATTTCTTGAGAAATTACTTTCTGAGTGAAAATGTTGTTGGGTGCTTTAAAATCTATTTCCTAGCATATTAAATGCAATATATATATTTTTTATTCATTGGGGATAAAAGATAGACTCTGACATTGAGGTACATTTGCTGATGAAAAGGAAGCATTCTTTCCCCTCACAAGGGGTTTAAATGTAATACTCAGTGCTTACTCAGGAGTGAAAACATCAAATTAAACTGTTTATGCTGACAAAGGACGATTCTGGATTTCCGCAACCCATGCAAGATTGTCTGATTGCTTGGCCTGCCTCTCCAGAAGCTTTTGGCCAAGACTTATAATGAAATGCATGCATACAATTAAACCATTTCAAGTCAGTGTCTTGAGTTTTCCCAGGCGCTGAGAGGAGTTCCACTGCTCTCTAGTGGCTGAATGTGCTCCCCCAGCACCATCATTGTTTCATTTTCACAAGTCAGCTCTTCACACGTTGTCGGTGTTGGCCTGCAGAGCAGGCACCAACGCCAGGAGACCAGGCCTTGTAGACCAGAGCAGAGTGAAAAATGATCCCAGTCCATGGGTCTGTGAAAGCACCAACTTTTTCCAGGATGAGTGGCCAGTTGAGTAACGATGAGCAGGTGTGAGTAAGCGCTCTGTCAGGGAGAGCTGACACTGATGGATGAGAATGTTCTCTGCCTTGCTCTTTTATCGCTGCATACATCTTACACCCTGGCAGTCCACAGTGGCAAACAGGTCCTTGGGTGCTTAAAATGGACTGCTTCTTAGCAAAAGGAGCAGCTTTCTTCCTGAAAAGATCTGGTTAAATTGATTTGGGGGGAAAGCAGTAGAAATCCATTTCCTGCTCCTCTCAGAACTTCATGGAAAGAAATTTTAAGGACCTTCATTTCTATTAAAGCTGCCAACCCTGAGACTTGTTGAGTATGATTGTCTAAAAGACCCCTAGAGAGCAGGAAGCTTGTCCTAGAGCATCTGTAATAGCTTGCTCTTACTGAGCTTTTTACTGTGTGCCAGGCATCCTGTCTTAGATGTGCCATCTCGTTCAGATCTCAGCCAACCTGTGAGGAAGACACATTCTGTCATCCTCCCCTTTGTGTTGGGGAGGCAGCCAGAGCAGTAGGGCCGCTGTCCTGTCGCTTCTGGGGCATCATTCACCGTGTCTTGATGAGGTGGTGCCTCCTGGAGCAGTTTGGCAGTGCTACAGGACTCCGAGGGCCTCACTCAGTGAGGTGCTGGGGGAAGGCAGGGAGGAAGCGCAGAGCTGTGCATGTCCTGTGCATCTGTGTGTCCCAGAGCCTGCTGCCCAGTGGCCACCTGGGATGGTTGGTTTGAAACAATGAGTGGGGAGTTTCACCTTCTGAAAAGTGGATGGGCTAGAGCCACCAGTGAAAGTTGCTCAGTCGTGTCTGACTCTTTGCAGCCCCATAGACTATGCAGTTCATGGAACTCTCCAGGCCAGAATACTGGAGTGGGTAGCCTTTCCCTTCTCCAGAGGATCTTCCCAATCCAGGGATCTAACCCAGGTCTCCTGCATTGCAGGTGGATTCTTTACCAGCTGAGCCACAAGGGAGAGCCACCAGACCTAGGTTTGAATCTCGGCTACCCTTACTGCCTTTAAATTAGCTGAGCCTCAGTTTCCTTGTCTATAAAATGAGGAATTACCTGTACCACATGAGTTTAGAGTCAGGGACAGAAAAACCCTTGGTAATTATTTTCCCTTCCCCAATGTGAGAATTTATGAGCCTAGACATGATTAGAAAAAGCAGATTTCTACCTCATGACCTTTTGAGAGTTTGACTTGAGAGAGTACCGGGTTTTAGAAAATTATTTGTCTTTTATTTATAGTTTCTTCAGCACGTCTAATAAAATAGATTTTACAATTGCTGGGTTTGATTTCATACTTTTAGTTAATCCTGACATGTATAAAAGTATAATTTCATGTTTCTTTTTAATCCCACTGTCCTTAAGCCATATTAATGTGGATGTTTTTTAAATATATAGAACAGGTAAAAGCAGTATCTCAGTAAAATTTTCTTGATGCATTTTGAGTTTTGTCCAGAGATGGACTGTTCTCTTAGAAACAGGTTCAAATTGAGCCACTAAAGTAATGCTGATACACTAAGATCAGAAACACCCTCAGAGGGTTTACAAAATGGAGAGTAACTTCACTGTTTTATTTAATTTTTTTGAATGGGACTATTTAAAAATAAATACTTTGGTACTTGAGTAGTATTGGTAAATAGTGAATGGCGTCTGTTTAATCATTTAAAACACTTAACTAAAATCCCAGTCTCATTTGAATTTCCAAGCAAAACACAAATTAACTGTATCCAGATGTGTGTTAATTGTTCTGCTGAAATCTAAGCAGAAAGTTAGAAAGCATGATTTTGGGGCTAAGGGAGTTAAGAAAACTAGAGCTGTTTTCATGCCTACTTGCTAATCTCAATTTCAGGCATCTGGGTTTGCCGTCTGAGAGACAGCATGGGGAACAGAAGCCGTGCTGGACACTTTAGATTCAGACGATTGGGCTCATGCTCCCAGATTCGCTAATCGTCTGCTGTGTGATCTGGGCAAGTTCCTTGTCTCCAGGATTCAGTTTTCCTTTCTGCGAAACGGGGCTGCACTTACCTGCCATGTCTGAGGAGCGTAAAAACTCTGCGACTATGCTTTGAAGTTTAATAAACACCAGGTCCACTGTGTCTGTTGGCGTCTGTTTAGTAAGTTGGTTGTCACATGGCAGACTTCTGGAGAAGTGAGATCTGGCTTGGTGCTGGTATGCTCAGAGGACTTCATTGTTAAGATGATTTTACATCTTTTTAGAAGATGTTGGTGCCTGTCCTAAGGAAGCCCTCCTAAGGACTGGTAGAGAGACATCATGTATTTATCTGTCTGTGACAGTTGATGGCTGTTGTTCATTGGGATTGTTGATTCCTGCATGGGTTGACCTGCAGGCCCCTCTGCAGATTTCAGGGCCAAGCTGCCTGCTGCTGCTACCCAGCAGGACTATGACAGCTGGCAAGGTCTTGGTCTTCTGGGGTATCTTTTCTCATCCCTTCATGATGTCGAATTCTTCAAGTGTGTATCTTAAAAAATTGTAAGTAATACATTGTCATTGAAGGAAAATAAGAAAACACAAGTAAGCAAAAAGATTACAGTTTATTACAGAAATAAACATAATTTTAAAAACTTTTCTTCCACGTGCGTATAATATGTATTGTATAAGCATATCTGTTAATTTTGCTTCAGAACATGTTTCCCTCAGTACTCCAGTACTTTGGCCACCTCATGCGAAGAGTTGACTCATTGGAAAAGACTCTGATGCTGGGAGGGATTGGGGGCAGGAGGAGAAGGGGACGACAGAGGATGAGATGGCTGGATGGCATCACTGACTCGATGGATGTGAGTCTGAATGAACTCCGGCAGATGGTGATGGACAGGGAGGCCTGGCGTGCTGCGATACATGGGTCGCAAAGAGTCGGACATAACCGAGCAACTGAACTGAAGGTTGTATTATGGACATTGCCAAAAATTATAGTTGTGTTTAATCACCATGTATATGAATTTGTTTGTTTTCCCTATCTCGTGATTGTTGGTGCTGGACCTTTACATTTACCTCCAGTCTTTGATGTTACTTTTTTTGTTTTTTGTCATCTAAACTGATCAAAGTGTCATTTGGGTTGTTACTGTTTATTTCTTTTGGATCTGTCTCTAGCAGTAGAATTACTGGTTTGGTGGGTACCTGTAGCTTTCTGATTGATGCTTCTAAATTGTGGGTTAAAAAAGTTCCATATGTGCTTCTACAAGAATATGTTAGATTGCCCTTTCTAGCTGGGTATTCTTCTTTCTAATGTTTGCTAATCTAGAAGTCAAAAAAAAGGCTATTTAGTTTCTATTTTTATTTATTTCTTTGATGACTAGTGAACTTGAGCAGTGTCTCTAAATGTGTATAGACTTCTTGTTTTCTTTGTAAACTGCTGTGTCATTTTCTTTGTTGGTGTATTGATAGTATTTATCTGTGAACTCATTAATTTTTAATGCCCTACGTGTCACACATATCTCTGAGCTTCAGGACTTACATTTTACATTGTTTACAGATGCTAGTCTTTTTTTCTTTTAAAGCCAGTGGCCTAAATGTTATTAATAAGACAGATACTTCATTTTGAAAGAATGGCTGGAGATGTGACCCTTGTGGCGTTTGTGCCTGAGCCCCCTTTTCCTGGAGGTCTGCGTTTGGGTTCCCCATGGAGTCATCTTGAATGTCTGTGGGTGAGTCAGGCCCTGGCAGAGGTGGGGAGCAGACTGTGTTTCCAGGGCGTCTCTTGAATTCTTCTGATGAACACCAAACCCGACAGCCAGGGTAAGACAGTGCGCACCCAGGTGGCCGCAGTGGATGTGGCAGTGCAGAGCCGTCTTCATCCCCCGTGGACTTGTGTGCCCTGACCTCCATCCCGGTCTCTTCCTACGGCTGGCTGCCGAGTGGTTTGGGAGGTGGTGGCTGAGCGGGTGGTCGTGTGTGGATGGCGTGGAAGAGCTTGGGAAAGGACAGTGGATGCAGAGGTAAGTCAGTAACTAGGTGGCCATCTCAGCACTGTGCATACCCTCTCTAAATGCCAGTCCCTGAATTGTACCTGGTTTTTCTGATTTTTTAAAGAGCTTTGTTCTGGAAACAACACTGACCACTCAGTACCTGTGGGTGGGCTGACAAAGGCAGACTTGGTGGAGGTTGCTAAGGAGCAACCTGGAGACTGCTTAGGAGACAGAGCTCTGGTGGGGGAAGGCAGACATCCAGGGAGGGCGTTTCTCTCCTGAGAGTATCACAGAGCTCAGACCTGACCGGGACCTGTAATAGTACATGGTTTTGTGGGTTTAAAGCACTTTTTTCCTTTTGAAAATTGACTTGCTTTACGTTTGATTTTGTCTTATGTTCATTTTAGTATGGTAAATTAGGTAATAAACGTTCTGTTTCACTTTATCAAGACATTTCGTGCTGTAGTCACTCTTTCTGGACCCACTGTTTTCCCAGCTTCTCCATTTGAACAGTTGTACTGAAATCAGCCCAGCCTAATTCAGTAGTTTTTTTTTTTTTAGTGCTCACTGTGTGCCAGGGACTGCTAGGTCTGGGGGATGCAGCTGTGAAGGGATGGACAAGTTGGCAGAGATGAAAGTGGTCAACGCTCATCACTTTAGATGTGGTGTGGTGCTTAAGAAAGGCTTCTGGGAAAGTCATCTCTCAGCTGAGGTTGGACGGGTATCTCCGCCTTCAGTGGATTATGAGGGGCAGAGGGAGAAGCATGTGTCAAACGTAGACGTAAAGTGGTCTGGGCACTTAAGAAATTACTGTCAGCTTAGCGTTGGTGGGGTGCCAAGTGTGTGTGGATATTGGGGAGGTGGGGGTGGCTGAGGGAGCCAGAGACCTGGTCATGGAAGGTCACTCGTGTCTGCTTTGAACTGTACTGTGGCCTGTAGAACTTTCTGTTTGAGAGAGTGACATAGGGTCACACCTGAGACAGAAATCCTGGCCTGTGCCTGTTAGTCCCGTAATCCTATACAGGAAGCTTTATTATGAGGATGACAAAGTGATAGCATCGGATGTGTGGCCCATGGTGGGCACTCAAGCAGAAGGCTCTTGTTTCCTGTCCTTGGCTGCCTCCTCTCTCCTGTTAGAGGAGTTGAGGGCAGGCCTCTTGTCCCTTTCTCCTAGACCCTTCCTGCATTTGTGGACAGCATAGGCCCTCTGACATCAGTGTCCTTCGCCTGACAATGCCTGCTGTCTAAAGCAGCGGACCCTGTGCCTGGCCCACTGCCCCCTGGCTTTTCCGTTTGTTTATTCCTTGATGGGAAACCAGGCCGTTCTGACCAATTGTCTAAGGTGGCCTTGCTTTTGGAGTAAAAAAAAATGAGAGGATTTTTCCTTCAGAGGAATTTTTGCCTTGATTTTGGGTAAGAGAGTAAGAGGTTAGTAGGTTTAATGATGAAATAATTGGAATGTCTACAGATGTTATAATGGTTTATAGGAAAAATGGGATAAAATATTTAAACATTTTGTGAGTCAGATGGCTGCCTTATTAACATGAAATTTGTCTTGATGGTTTATTGTATATAGTTTTAAGTGGCGTTGAAATAAAATCCAGAAAACTTGAATGAAATTATATTTAAAAAGACAAGTCTCATTGAGTTTACCATCTTTTTTCTTTTTAATGGCCAGCTCCTTCCAGTTCCTTCCCCTGGATGCGTTGCCTTGAGCTTATGTGAGGATTTGCATGTTGTTCTCTTGCCATATTGGGTGATTGCAGTCATATTTGAAATTCTGTCTTCTTTCTTCTGCATAGCAGACGCACATTCAGAGTTTCCTAGAAACCTGTTGACCAAGTCAGTGCACTGCATTTCCTAACACTTCCGTGTGTTTCTGAAAAGGGGGCGCCAAAGTCCTCCTTTCCTAAAATGCTAGGAGCAGGAGCTAGTTTGCAAGTGATTTAGAAATTGTTTTTAGTGTTGAATTTCCCTTTCTTTTCAGATATATTTGGAGTCTGCTTATCTTTGATCTCAGAGGAAACAGCATCAGGCAGTTTATCAAGCTCTTGTTTTCCTGAAAATGTCTCAGCTCTGTGCACGTGTGTGTCACCGGTGTGTGTTGGGGAGTGTGCTCTCAGTGGAGAAGCAGAGGTACCACGCAGTAAGGGTCCCCGTGTCCCTTCTGTATGCGCCTCTCCTACACCTTCCAGCTCTAAACATCACGGTCTCTGGTTATACGAGACACATCCACTGCATTGACAGACTTTCTTTCCTATGAGTTTAGGTTTAGTGTGCACTTCCACTTAGAGAAATTTTGTCTTCAGTACTGTTTCTCATGAAAAAAAAGCTTTCAATAAAGAAAGAATTACTGTATTGGGAGGGAAATGTTTTTTCATGTCTTAAAATTTTAGATGAAGCTAAGCAGAAGGAAATATATGTGCTCAGGAAAAGTAAGAGTAAAATTAATTTACTGTGAAACTGTCAAAGAGACGATGGCCCAGGAGAAAATACAGAGCTTGTGGCCTTTAGGGAAAGATGGCTTTAAGGTCAGTTGAATTTTTCCTCTTACAGTAACTGATTATAGTTTTCCACAAATGTGTTAGTTCTTAGTAAATAGCCATCTTTCCCCTGTCTTTTTCCAACCTGTGTTTCTGGCCTCTGGTGTGTGTGTGTATCCTTGGGCTCTTTGCAGAGATATTCTTGGACCAGGCTGGGAAAGAAGTATTTTTTTCCCTGTGGTTTCTTTATTTGCAGTTTTCTTGTTTCTTTGTGATAGTTGTCCTTTGTTTTCCACACGAAACCAGCTTGTTTTTTACTGTGGAGTTCGAGATTGGTTCTCACTCATGCCTTAAAACAGAAACTTAGGTTACTTTTCCCCCCGATCCTTGAAACTCAGAGTAAATGTGTACGTCTTAAAGCACTGGTGGACTTTGACTCTGTTTCCAGGTTTTCCAGGACACATATACTATGAAATTCCAAAGCTGGATTTTGGTAAATTTGTGTAGATATATCTAGTTTTATTTGGGCGCACTAGTTTTCTATCTGTTTAATTCCTGTTTCCTTTCCAAAGGGCTTTTAATATCTCTTCAGGTTCCTTTTTTTTTTCTTCTTTAAAAGAGGAGAAAAAAATTGTGAGAGGGGAAATGGGGTTGCCTTTTGCTCCCAAAGCCTAAATGAATAGTCATTGCCTGTAATGCCGTCTACACTCGTCGCTTCCCACTGCTTCAGATGTGATGTATCCGGTGCTGTGAAGGTAATGATCCTCAACCGCAGCAATATTCGCTAACAGGAGCATCTGTCATATTCATCGGGATTACCATGTTCATTGATTTGTGTCTGTAAATCTGCTGTTTCTACCCTTTAAATTTGATCTATAATTGGACCTCCTTAAATGGTTCAGATAAGCTAGTCTGTATTTTCTCAATGCAGCAATGCTGTCAGCTTCTCCTTTTTCATTATACATTCAGCAGACTTGATAAAATCAGCAGGACACCTCATTTGAAACTGTTTAATCGCTGCCTTTTTCCTTTGCTAAACCATTGAGGTGGTCAAGCGGTGTACACAAATCATTTTAAATAGAAAATATGGTTTTCTCTGTGACCCAGCTAAATAGATAGTGTTATGCAAAACAAGTTAAAAAGTAATAAATGCCAAAAAAATCTTCTAATTGGAGTAAAAAATTGTGGGCAACTCTATCCTCTCTCCAAAAGTAGAGTATCCTGAAATATTGCCAGAACCCTGTAAAGACAAGATGATGGTTTTCTAAAGATTCTCTGGTTTCTGAACAAAGCAAGTTTAAATTTTCCAGTGGTGCTGAGCTGCCTTTTGCATCCCTTCAAAGGGAGCCCATCCTTATTTGTAATGCCTTTACATCCTGCTTTTGTAGGGAGAAATTTGCTGTCTGTTAATGTCTATGCAGCATAACCTTTCAGCCATGTGCTATTGTGATAATAAATTTTTGTTTCTTTGTCTGTCATTTTGTCTACTCAGCTGTTACTCTTCAAAGTACAAACTAAAAATAATAGCTCTAAATAAATGCCACATAATAAAGTGTTTTACAGCTGTAGCTGGAATAACCTGGTGGCTGCAACGTGCAGTCCTGTTACCGTTGCTGGTGCTGTGGTTTCTTCCCCGTGTGTCAGGGTGACTCTGCCAGGGCCAGCTCATTAAAACAATCTCTTCTTTCTAACTGGCTTGGTATTTAGCACTATACCCAGCAGCCTGCCAAGGCACAGTTGTGAAACACAAGAGTCGCAGCACAGGATATATGAAGTTAAGTGGCATTCACTTTTTTGAACAAATAGAAATTATCCATAACCGCATTTTCTTGCATCAGGACTTTACTGTGAATAATTTGCAGATACTCCTGTGAGTAGGTTAGAAGTGGGGCCAGTTGCAGGTTTATCTGAGATAGTGGTAAGTGAGACCCCAGGCTTTTGAAGAGCAGTGTTTGCCTGATTTGTGTGGCCCTGTCATATTAATGTTTATACTGTGCTTGAATGTGACATTGGGTGTGTTGTGCCATTTTCGCTGCCCCACAGTAAACTTGAGAGGGAGAAGCTGAGAGTTGGTAAATATGCTAAATAAACATGCATCTTTTCTTTCCTATAGGTTCGGGCTCCTTGGCAGCGATGGCCGTGTTTGAAGATAAATTTAGGCCAGACATGGAGGTGTGTAAGTCCCTACAGTTCTGTTCTCTTTCAGATAATCTTTCTCATATGTTGGACATTTACGAATTGATCACTGATTCCTCCAAAGTGTGAATAGTACTGCTGCTGTTAGTTGGCACGCTCTTTGGCACAGGTACTGTGTTTGCTCGGAAGACTGGTTACTCGGGAAAGCTTCAGTTTGTAGTGGCCCTGCCGTGCCCTCCCTCAGCCTCGGGGAGGCTGCACTGTTGAATTTTTTCTGCTGGCCTTTGGGCTGTCTGGGCGTCTTCTTGATTGTAAATGTGTGACAGTGTAGGATGTTTTCTTATGCACTATCACAATGTCTCAAAACAACAGGTTTTCTCACTAAGAGTAACTATGTATGTCTGTACATCCTGTCACACACACCTGGCCTGAAAATGGGGGCAGTTTGAAAAACCCCTTAGAGTGTTCTGCATTTGGCAGAGGATACCTACCCCTGTATGTAGGGTCTATTCTCGGAGCATGGTGTGTCTCATGTCTCACATCTAAAGAGATCTTTTTATTTTCTTGGGTAATGGGGAGGGTGGTGTCTTCTGAATGACATTCCACCTGTGCCTGCGCTAATGGTAGATGTACCCCCGACTCAGCAGACCCCCCAGATCTCCAGGAACACGCCACCGGTCTTTCACTGTCCGTTTTGAGGGAGTGTTCCATGTGCTTGGTTACCTTGTGGTCCCATGTTACTCCTCTGCAGTGCTTTATCCTCGCTGCTGAGCCAGCTCGCAGCCACGTTATATTCTGAACGCAACCCTCATTATCTGCCCTTGGTTTTTTGATAGCTGTTAAATTTTTTCATGGAGAGTATCAACTTGTTTTCAACAGTTATTGGGCTGTTTTACGAGTGGTTTACCCTGTTTCTTGATGTGTAGGTTTCTGCTGTTCCTGCTTTTGCAGTAGTGTTTTGTGTAGACTGGGAATTTCTTTCTGCCTTCTTGACAAAACACTGCTTTTTGCCTAATCATCTTTGGAGAAGATTGCATGTTTAAAAATTTTTGTCCTTCTCTAGCTCATTGTCATCAGTGTCGAGTGTTCTTGGAGCTCTCCTCTCAGGTTTGGGCCACGTGCCAGGAGAGCGGAGGATGTAGGGCTGTGGATGCTGCCCAGCCAGGACAGGGTCTCTTGCCAGAAGCCACTAACCAAACCCTTGGTGTGTTGAGGAGAGCACACACAAGTGACGTGGTCACTAATGGCTGGTTTTCTTTCCTTCCTTGGATATCTGCAGGAATTAAAGCATATGACTAAAGATAGAATTCAGCTAGGTATTTTGCTCTAGAAACAATAGTCTTGCTCCAGTCAAGAATAGTAAACCAATCTAGGTATCAACTCTAAATGAGATTAGAATTCCTTTCTCATTTCTCAGTGTGAACATGTATTCCCGTATCAGCATTATTTTCTGTTTGGGGTTCTTAAGTACAGAGGAAAAATAAGGTATACTCGTTCACTTAAAAAGAAAAAATGATCTCCAAGGCTTCAAACTAAAGTCTCCACAAATCCGTTAGAATTAGCGCAGGTACAGGGAGAAAGACTCTGATGATTTTCATTTAGAAAGTCACCTCAGTAATGTCAAGCCCTCCTTTAAACCACATTAATCTTTTCAAATGTTCTTGAAAGCTGTGTCTTTTTCCAGTTGATTGGGACGTCCATATGTTAAAGAAAAATGAAAATTGCAGAAAAAGTTGAAAGCATGAAGTATATTAAAAGTGACTTTAACACTCTGCTAAAGTAATTTTATATCATTTATTTAGAGTTTAAAGTTGAAGTGATTCAAAGGCCATGAATATAATATTTCTGTGAAGGGAAATGTGAATCATCCCTTCAGTAAAGTTTCTGATATTATCAATCTGAACAGTGTTTCTTAGATCAATTTTATCTGTAGTTCAGATCACTTCTGTATTAGCAGTGAGACTTTGAAACAGGTTGACCAAGTTCCCATTTCATATTGTTAATTAAATTTCCTATTTCAAGTGAGTGGTTTTTATTCTGTGAAGTTGTTGGAGCTTGACACAGACCAAAAGTCAGCAAAAACCACTTTTATTAAGGAGAAGGTAGTAATGCTTGCTTCTCCAGTGAAGTGAATTTAAAAGTAAATAGAAGGCAGAGACAATAATGTAGTTTACCAATCTGAAAGGATGTTAATAGAAACTGAAATTATTGTGAAGACCAGGCAACTAACTCTGGTCACTCTGCTTTCTTTTGGTGAAGATTAAGTGATCTGGTTTCAGTGGAAGCTGAGACTGCTTACAAAGGTTGAGAGGACCCTGTTTTAGTGACTTGGTTGTGAAAGAGAGCTCAGCCAGGGTGTCGTTCCTGGCTCTGTATTTGCATAGAACTTGTGGAAACGTTTGGTTTCAAATTTCCAAACTTTTTATTTTCCTTCTTTCCAGGGAGGCTTTCTTTCTGTGGCAAGAAGCCCTCCGTAACTTTTCTTTCTTGCCTATTTTGAGACTGCAGGATTGGATGACTAAGTCTGCTTATTTCCCTTCAGTAGGGGAAAGGATTCTGGACGTGTCTCAAACAGAAACCCAGGAGAGTGTTTCTGCCTCTCAAGTCTTGCATGGATTGCCAGGACAGTAACTGCAGCTCACTTCACAGAAAATTGCATTGGGAGGGGTCAGTTTTAGGCTATCATAATTACCAGTTGTTTGCCAAACAGTGATTTTTAGGCCAAACTCATGAAACAGACTCTTGGCTTTATTGTTAAATTAGAAAAAGCCCATAGTCTTTTTTTTTTTTTTTTAATTTAAACTACAGACCTGTGCCTTAGACAGTGTGGGGTCTAGACTGTAGTATTTATGGACTGGAAGTTCCTCTTTCCTTAACAACTTTTAATATTTTCTCATTGTCTTCAGCTGCATGGTCTTGTACGGTAGCCACCACATGAGTCTGTTGAACACTGGAGGGTAGCTTGTCTGGACTAAGAGGTGCTGCAAGTAGAAAACACATCCCAGATTTCAGAGGCTTGGAACAAAAATTCTAAAATATATCTTGTTAGCAATATGGTTACATGTTGAAACAATACTATTTTAAGTATATTGAGTTAAGTAAAAATATCAAATTTTTTCACCTGTTTTTACTTTTTTAAATGTAGCTACTAGAAAATTTTAAGCTGCATCTATGATTCACGTGTTTTCATTGTACAGGGCTGGTCTCGAACTTGTCATTTGCACATTGCATTTAAGAGTTCTGCCATGTCTGGGTGCCACCTGTACTGTTAACTTCTCTTGAAAGTTTTCATTTACATCAGCTCACTGTGCTGTAAATTGAGTTATCATTTACACGTAAGAAAATGCACAGAGATGAAGTATGCAGTACGATAGATGTTGGCATTTGTAATTACCCAAGTAACCATCAGTCAGATCAAGACAGAGCATTTCCTTCGCTGCAGAAGTGCTCCTTTCCTGTCAGTTCCCTTTCCTCACTTCCCTCCAGCCACTCTAGTTCACCTTTTTAATTTAAATTTATTTTTAAAATACAGTTTATATCCATGAAATCTTGGGTTTGATGTGCTGGTTATTTTTCCCCCCAAGACACATGAAAATGAGTGCATACTATTAATATAAGTAAAAAATGTATTCACGTATCACCATCATGAGTAAGCCCAAGGGTATGAATATTAAACTTTAGGAAACAGAGGTCTGCGTTCCTGCTCCACTTCAGCCCTTCTCGCCTGCTTGCTCGTCTTTGAATACAGCGTGGACTTGCTTGCGGACGAATCCTTCTCGCTGCTGGTGTCTGCCAGCCGGGCTCTCACCTGTTTCCTCATTTGTTTGTGTTCCTGGGCTGCGTGGTACACGCCCATCCCATTGTTGTATGGCTGTTTTCAGGGCCATCTCCCCTACTGATTGAGAAAGGGAGACTCTTGAGGGCAGGGTCATTAAATCATCTCTCTTCTTCAGCTCCTAATGTTCAGTACACGTTTGTAGAGTTGAGACAGGATAACCTGGAGCTAAGGCAAAGTCTGAGTCATCAGAAACCACCTGGAAAACGGAGGGGACTTTTTCTTCTTCCCATCTGGAAAGTGCTGAACGTGTGTGTGTGTGTGTGTGTGTGTGTGTGTGTGTGTGTGTGTGTGTGTGTGTGTGTGTGTGTGTGTGTGTGTGTGTGTGTGTTGGGATAACAGAAGAAGATAACTAGTATATTTTTCAAGTAACACATAGTATTGAGGGCGTGATGAATGTGTGTGTGTGTGTGTGTGTGTGTGTTTTGAGATAACAGAAGAAGATAACTAGTATATTTTTCAAGTAACACATAGTATTGAGGGCGTGATGAATGTGTGTGTGTGTGTGTGTGTTTTGAGATAACAGAAGAAGATAACTAGTATATTTTTCAAGTAACACATAGTATTGAGGGCAGAGTCAACAAAGCAGACACCCCGTTAAGTATACAGGTGAGGTGAAGATGGGGCAAAGGGCAGATGCTCATTGGGAAATTACAGGCCAAAAACCAGAACAGTGAAGCCCAGCTGAGATTCATAAACGCCTAGGATGGGCCTCTGCTGTTTGATGTAGTCTGAACCAATGACTTTTTGTGGGCAAAAGCCCTGACTCAAGGTTTTAGAGAAACTTCTGGTAACTGTGTGCATTTAAGGCCCATGAAAAACCTTTAAAGATTCTTGTCCAGTCGTGGCCCTGACACTGCCTTTCCTGGTCTTGGGATGCTCGTCGTCTTTTTCTCTCCTTGCCGTCAGCCTGGAAGTTCTCTGAGGGCAGGAGCTGTGCTTACTGTTGGCTGTTTCCTCACGCATAGTATGGTAACTGATGTGTAGTAGGTAGTCTGCCAGGATTTGTCGAATGAGTGGGTAAAAAGGCATCAGAAGCAACTTTACTCAGGTGGTCCCAGATTTACCTTCCTTTGAAACAATTTGATAACTTCACCTTTAGTGTTACCAGACTGAGAAAAATGAAGGCATTAAAAAATTATATTACTGCTGGTAAATCTCATGCTTTGTTTTACCAGCAAAGGTGCTTATTCAGACATTGTAACTATCTATTAGCAGAGAAGTGGGTCAGTTGTATTAGAGTGTTTGTTTTTTTAGGTGATGATGCATTCCATGGAGCCATTGCCATAGGATTTTTTTTTTTCTGTATTGTTAAGGCTGGCATAAGAACTGAGCCCCTTATCCTGGTTATTATCTACAGGCTGGCTAGACAGGAAATTAGGGATGAACACTGGCCTTCTCAGTCCACTTGCCAGTTAAGTGTAAGGAATTTGATCATTGTACCTGGAAATATGAGGTTGGCTTCTTGTGAATCTGTATCTTGAAAATTGCTAAAATTAAAAATTTTATTTTAGGGTGGGGAAAGAATTAAGGAAATGAATCTGATAACTTAGGTTCATTTTCCTTCCATCCTGTTTCTTTGTAAGAAGGGATGTTTTCATTTGGCCCAGTGAGAAATTTAAACTCTTGAAGATTATAATTCATTAAAATGGGTAGAAGATGAATATTTAGTCTGTCAAGATCAATACTGTCCCCTCTTTGTGCTAATTGTCAGAAAGCGAGCGAGGGCCGCTGAAGGGTAGTGGTGGTGCGGCAGGACCCTCACATCACAGGGAGATGATTCAAAGGCAAACTGTCCTGCACCCTCTGGTATCGACTTGCAAATTAGCATCTGGAATCTAATTAAACAAGCTTAATGAAAGTAGCAGCTGAATGCTGCTGGAAAAGACAATCAGCTTTTTTCCCCCTCTCTGATACATATTCTGTACTATTGAAGTTGGTCACCAAACACATCATGTGAGCACAGTTAAAAAAAATTAGCATTTATTTGAAGAATAGAAACTGTTTTTCATTCTGTTATGCATTTGGCATGCTCTGGCGTCCCATGAGAGCCGTGCCACAGCAGATAGTGCACAATATTTATAAATCCGTGACAGGCAATAATAGCAACTTGAAAAATTCTTTTGCTAGAATCTCAAGTTGAGAGCTGCCAAAAGCTGAGAGGATCAGATCTGCAGTGGCAGCTGCTGTGCCCTACAGTTAGAATTCTAGACTTTGAAGATGCTCAACTTAAAGAAATGAAGACTGCAGGCTTAGCCAATTTTTGCAGGTTTCTAGAGCTCTGGCTCTCTGCCTTTTGAAGATGAGTTGCTGAAGCTTCTACCACTGCCTGAGGCGTGCTAACACCAGCAGGATCTTTTTTTTTTTGTTTCCTCCAGTCTTAGTATGTCTTCAGTTTTAAGTAGCACATGCTTAGTCAGTGCCAACTGTGATGGTGCTTTCTCTGGTCGCAATACCGAGGGATAAGCTCTTACCCTGTACCCTTCAGAGGGAGGCTGCGAAGATAGATGGTGACGTATACAAGTGCCACTTCAGCCGTCTGATTTATGGAGTCATATTTCATCACTCAGCAAGCGCTGGCCTCTGGAGAAGCCCTTATGGATTGCTAAAGATGTGAGCTGCTATCGCCCTAAAGGCTTGTGGTTACCTCGCAAACGTGATGCCAGACACCTAGCTACGGAGGAAACAGAATTAATCTGTCATCGCAGGCAGCTATAGATCCACTTTAATGAAAGAGTTGATACCAATATGGTATTCTGATAGCAGATTGTAGAAGTAAATGCTTTTTTTGTGTGTTTAAGTCTAATAGTAGAAAGACACTGAAGTTTCGGATTTATTTGTATTTTGCAGATGGACAGTGATATAAGAGAGCTGCATTATTTTGATTAAAAAAAAAAAATCTGTTCAGTTTGACACATAGACTGGTCCCGAAGGGAAACACAGAGCATGAGTTCAGTGTGGTCACGTGGAAGGGGTCACGGGAGCTTAGGAGCTGGAGAATTGGGCTGTGAGTGTTTCCACTGCACTCACCGCATGACTCTGGGCAAGCCACGGCCGGCACACTATCCAGACGTTGGGGACCCAGAGACCTGTCTGTGGGTTGCTGTCGGGATTAGGTGTGGTCTGTAAAACACTTCAGATGATGGCTCACACAAAATTGGCTCTAAAATATGGCAGCTGCTTCTGTTTTTTTCTTTTTTCAGTAATTCAGTAGTAGGATACAAACATCACATAGCAACAACTCACATGATTGTTTGTACTCGAGTCAGGCTTGATGATTTACAACATGGTGTAGATAGATTTGATTCTTCTTTTTCATCTGAAAGCTTAAAATCAGAGCCAGGCCTAGCTAGTGGTCGTAATGGCAGTAGAAGAAGCCTCTTTAACACATAACACAGGCTGTGGAAGTGTTCACCTTTTTACTATAGGGAGAAGGTATTGAAAACACAGCAGTCATAATAGCTGATGCTTTTTGAGTGCTTATGCTGTGCCATGCTCTTTCTAACAGCTTTCTCTGCATTGTCTCATTTACTTTTCAGCAATTGGGTGGGGTCTGTACTTTGTTATCCCTGTTTTGTTGAGAAGAAAAATAGGGTGTAGGGAGGTGAAATATCTCACCTGAAGTCCCACAGCAGGGCAGGACAGTATCATGGTTTGAACCCTGGTCAGTCTGGCCCCGATGCAATCGGTCACCATGCTCTTCTGCCTCTTTGTAGGCCTGTAATTCTTTGACAACAGAGTGGTGGAGACATCTTATTCTAGGTGAGCAGAGGTGTGGGCCACTCGGGCTATTCCTTTTCTCTGATGAGGTCTTGTGAAGACGGCAGGAAGCCAGATGAGTGTTAGAGGAGCTGTATTAACCTCTTTGGTGAGCCCAGCAAGTGGAAGGACCCCAGGGAGAGAGACAAAGTTAGAAATATAGAGCTATTGGGAAATATAAGTCATTTGGCTATGGAAGGTTTTTTCCTCTTTGACTTTATCAGAATTTATTTTCACCTTTTAATTGTCCTCTCCTGGAAATATCCTGAGATTGTTTTTTTCCCCAAAGTTTTCAAGTATTTACAGAGGAGCTGTTTTTCTCTATATAGCTAATGTTCAGATGGCTTAGCCTTCTTCAGATTTAGTAATGAGACCAAAAAGCCTTTGAATATTGGTGAATGGCATTTGTCCATTTGAGGCAAATCACGAGTAGCTTGAACCAAAAATATAAAAAATAAGCAAGACTATCATATTTGAATAATGAGGTGTTCTTTTTACCCCAACTGCCAAAACTTTTTAATCTTCGTCAACAATTGTTCTGTCCTCCGTCTTATTTAGGTTGCATCTGTGCGACTCTGAGCTCAGGAGCTCTGACAAGCGGCATATGAATTCTGTATTCATTAGTGATCTTGATCCAAATGCCTCTGTCCCTGCCACGGGGGCTCAGGTGTGGAAGCTGCTGGCTAATCCCACCAGCTGACAGTCAGAGGTTTAATGACTCCATAGGAAGGTGACCACTCACTGGGAGGTTTGCTGGCGGAACCCACACAGCAGACAATGGAGATCAAGGAAGACGATCAGTGTTTAGCTGAAGCACCTTCCTGTGTGACTTGAACCCTGCTAGCATCAAACGGAGTTTTAAGTAAATGCAGAATTTTAAAAAAATACACTGTCTCTTGATAGCTATCATAAACAGTGATTTTGGGGGAAGGGGTCTGTATTGATATTGATGGTGTTTAAGACTGTTTTGCTTTTAGCAGTTTAATAGATGTCAGCTTGATAAGCTGTACTTGACTCACTTTTCCAGGTTTTTAGATTTTAAGTTGTTGTTTGTTTACTACAATATCTGTTTAGGTGTTTTCTGTATCTGGGGGAAAAAAAATACTTAAAGCCAGAATTCTTTCTTACAAGATGTTCCTAAGAATCTATGCTGACATTTTTGTCTCTTGTGACCTCTGTCTGTAAAAAGAAATTACTATCAGAATGTGAGTTATTTGATTGATGGTTGACGTGTCACTAGAGTTTTGACTTTTTGTTTTTAGGTTCTCTAAACATGTTGGATGCCTTATTATTTTAATAACAGCTTAATTGAGATCATATTTACATGCATACAATTCACCTACCGTAAGTGTACAATTTAGTGGTGTTTATGTTCACAGAGTTGTACAGCTATCAGCATAATCAATTTTAGAACAATTTCATCACCCTCAAAAATGCCGTATTCATTAGCAGCCACTCCCCATTTCCCTTCAGCCTTCCCAGCCCTAGGAACAGCTAACCTACTGTCTGTCTCTACAGACATGCATATTCTGGACATTTTCTATGATAGGAATCATTCAGTATGTCTTGTGACTGGCTTCTTTAACTTAAAGTATTTTTGTAGTATTTCATCTTTGTAGCATGGATTGATACTTCATTCTTTTTTGTGGTTGAATAGTATTCCATTATATGGATATATCACATTTTATTTACCCATTCATTAGTTAATGGATATTTGGATTGTTTTCACTTTCTGGCCATTAAGAATAGTGCTGGTATGAACATTTGTGTTCAAGTTCTTGTGTAGACATATATTGTCATTTCTCTTGGCTGTATGCCTAAGAGTAGAATTGCTGAGTCATGTGGTAACTCTGTGTTTAACCTTTTGAGCCAGACTGGTTTACAGTGTGGCTGGGTTAGCAGCGTGTAAAGATTTTAGTTTCTGGACATCCTTGCCAACATTTATTATTTGGCTTTTTGATTACAGCCATCCCGGTGGGTGTGAGTTGGTGTCTCATTGTTTTGATGGATTCCTTATTGGTTAACAACTAATGCAGCTATGGAAATGTTGAAATGTAACTATTGAAACACTTGACACACTTCTTTATGCACTGGATTTGGCCAATAATTCGGATGGTTGTATATTTAACTATTGAAAGTTCCGTTTTAGAGGCTTTCTTTCCCTGAGACTGTTTCTGTCATTTGCTTTTGGTCATAATTCCTGCTTATTGGCTTTCCTTAAGACCTGAAGCATTAGACATAGTAAATTGTGTCTTTGTTGTTAGATCAAAAATATATTAATTTTCCCCAGTAGTTTTCTCATTGTATTTAATGTGAAAGAAAAAAAGTTTTAAGAGATGTTACAACCTGAAGATACAGTCCCTGGGGCCCTGTATAGAATTATTTGTAGTAGAGTTAAGGACTTAATTTTAGAAATGAATAGATTTCAAGTTAGCCTTACGGTTCAGTGAGTGATTTGAAGAATTACTGTTCAAACCTTTGGAATAAATAATGAGGAGGCACTGTTGATGGTTTAAGCTTCTTACCAGAATCAGGTATTTTGAGTTGTTCCCTTTCTGAAAAGTGAGTTTGTTTTCCTGATTTTGAGCCCGCTGGTGGGCCAGCTTTGGAGAGGCAAAAGAGGGCTCCTTGAGCTGAGGCTGCTCCTCGAGTCTTCCTGCTCACATTTGCGCTCTGTGCTGTTCTGGAAGGCACGTGGGGATTTTCTTCGGTCTTTCACATGATGATCCAAGAGCAGGGCTTTGCTTCTCACCGTGCGAGAGAGTTTGGGAGAAGGGAGTGGCAACCCATGCAGTATTCTTGCCTGGAGAATTCCATGGACAGAGAAATCTGGCAGGCTAGTCCATGGGGTCGCAAAACAGTCGGACACGACTGAGCGGCTTTCATACGCGCACACATGCAGAGTGTTGCTGGTGCATATGGCTTCTCTCCCTTTGATTCTCTAGGATTCCCAGTCTTCCTTGATTTAGAAATTGCCACTTGGCTGTGAGTCCTGCTTAATAAAGCATCAGTAAAGTCTAAAATTCTTTCAGTCCTTTCAGTTTAATCTCTTTCTTAAAATAATATATAGATTCATAAAATTCTTGAAATGAGAATAGGATGCAGTAAAACAGAAAATTAGAGAAATGGCCACTTGGGGCCAGGCCTCGGGAATTCAAGAATCAACAAGTCTTAGGGAAGTGACTCTGTGTAAAATTTGAAGGTCTCCATTTCTAATTCTTTGAAGAGTAATGAAAACACTGCATATAGTGTACTTCCATAGTTAGTGACTTTCAGAATTCATTGTTGATTTTTCCACCAAAAATATTTCTGTGTAAAAATTTTTCCATGTCTTCTGCTCTGCTGTATATACACTGAATTTCACTTTCTTAAATAATCAATAATATGTAATCAATCAGCAGGTGCTAATTGGGTACCAGCTGAATGCATACACTTGGTGGTATAATCCAGAGGTTGTATTTAAAGAGGCCGTTCTGTATGGTGGTGGGAATTCTTTAAACAGCTATTGGCAAAGTAGATTGAGAACAAGGGATTAGTTGACTTGGTAGTAGATCGGTAATTATTTATGATGCATTTCTTTGGAACAAGTGTTCCATTTGAGATGTTTTCACTTTACATATTTCCTGTAACTGTGAAAGGTGGGGGGAAATATACTATATAGGAGAAATATTTCACAAAGTGTTGCTTGCTACACCTGTGGCAAAGATCCAGCAGACAGAATGTAATTTCTCTGTGACCAGTCTCTTGAATCAGATAGGCAAGAACTAAGGGAATGTTGAATAGAAATTAATGTTCGGTGACTTTCAGCTACACAGGTGGAATTAAAAGGAAGATGTTATTGCTTGTATATTTGGTATCATGGTATCAAAGAGAAACTTGACTTCTTTATCCATCTCTTTATCAAATTGAATTGCCTTTGCTGACTTGGGTCTCAGGGATATAATTTACGGTACTAAAAGTGCTCCCTTTATGTGGGTTGTCTCTTTCTGTTACTTAAACCAAGCCAGGATTTGGAATGTCACAGCTCCTTGGGAAAAGACATAAAAGAAGTTCTTTTATTTTTTTACTGATTTCATTCCATTCTGGAAATCTTACTTTGTAAAAATTTTGAATCATAAAGGAGAAGCGAACGCACACCTTCCACTTCTCCTGGTTGTATTTCACTGTCAGAAGTGAAGCTCTGTGTCACAAATCCAAGAGGTCATCTGTGGTGGAGGCTTACAAGCCTTTGAACAATGGATTTCTACTTTTCTTGTGTACAGGTTAGAGAAATATAAGAAATGAAATATAGGACTGAGTGTTACTAGATGGTAGCTTAGAATCTTATAAGTTTTGCCTTGGCAGGTAATTTGGCATAAATTGTTAATGTAAATCTGGGTTAGTGGTGAAGATGTTATTTTAGTAAAAAAGATAAACTGCTGATTAATTCAGCATAGAACTCAATTACAAATTGAAAGTGTCTCTGCGGGACTCCTGGACCCTAAAGACAGCAGATGTTGAATTGATACTCCAGCATATTTCACGGTGGTATGAAATATTAACATGGTTTATTATACTTGTGTGGTGTGTGGTACCAGACTGGGGGAGGTGGTGGGCATGTGGGGGTGCAAAGCAGCCACACATTACACGTTCATTAATGTACACTGAAGTGTGATTAAGAATTTGGGGGAAGTTTCATCTTCTTGCTTTTAAAAAATCAAATAGCTCTGTGGAAAAATTAAGTTTAAAATAACATTTGGAGCTAAATATTTAAATGTGGTACCAATGTGTGTTTACATTGTACACATAAATGAACACAAAAATGGTGTACTTACTGACACAGGATATTTAAATGTTAAATGGGACCACTACCTACAAGAGTAAGGGAACTTGAGGGCCTGAGCTGTATTTTAATGAGTTAATTGTAAGCTTTCATGGGCTGGAAAGTTTTCATGGGCTGCTGTACTGGTTTTACCTTCTGATCTAAAACATGGTAATTTTAAAATGCCCCTATAATTTGCACAGGCAGAGTTTCATTTCTAGCCAAAAAAGAAAAAAGCTTTATGGTTTTCGTATATCTGCATCAACTTAAGGGGGGAAAAGTCAGCAAATTTTATGTATCGGAAGATCTGAATAAATGGAACTGCCAATATTTGAAGGGATTGGCAGTTCTTAAGAGGCATGAGAAAGTTGGCTTAGATGAGATATTTCAAAGCCATTACTACTCCTATGACAGTTATTTTTCTTGCATCACAGCCTAGATCAAGTCTAGATTTTGCTAGCTGAAGTAAAGACAGTTCCAAAAATAGCCAAATGATTACGCTAAGAACAAATGTACCTTGGATACCTCTGCTATTATGAAGGCCTTTTTTTTTTAAGTGCTTTCTCAAAAACTTCTCAAACACATAAAAGTTGGCAAAGGCAGAAGAGGAGTGGGCAAAGAAACCAGAAGTTTCTTGGTACCTACACCACCAGCACATCTGTGTCCCCATTAGAGTTGCCGTTAGGCTTCTGTAAACTCTTGAGGGTGATGGTCATTCTGAGATGTGAAGGGTGGACTTGAGTTGCCTTCATCTGAGTCTTACTTCTCTCCATCCAGGCGCCAAGTTCTGTGCCTGCTTCTGAGGCAGAGTCCCTTTCTTAGAGACATTTACAGCCTACTGGGGTAAACAGGCCCACAAACAGTACTGAAAGTACAAGAATGGTGCTTATAAGGGGAGCATAGGATTGATGCAGAAGAGGGATTGGTGAGGTCTGTCTCGGGGCCTTTAAGGTGGCCTCAAAGAGCATGTGTTTCCTCACTTGAAATTGTTTTTGTCTTGGGGGTTAGGGAAGGGGTGGGGTGGGGAGGGGAGTCTGAAGAGGAGAGGAAGCTATTCCAGGAGAGGGCCATCACCATGTACAGAGGTGTGCGGACTCCTGCTCTAACTTTCTTTCGGTGGTGTAACCCTGGAAGTTTAGACAGCTGAACATGTTTGGAAATAGGAAAACAAAACTCCAGACAGTGTCTCAAGTTGTCTGAGCGGTCATTTCCCGAGTCAGTGTGGCCTTTTAATTAGCATCCGTTTTTCAGTGTGGGAGAGGGCCGAGCTTAAGCAGCCCTGTCCCTGTGTGTGAATATTTAGTTTAGAAAGCTGCCACGTTCCATTAGGGGTGGCTGTGTTTCGGCAGTGGGTGCAGGAGCTGTGTAGACTTTTCAAATGTCCTTTGAGATTTACGTTGCAGTGTAATTGGGAGATGCTGGTACTTAGTGTGTTGTGCATGGCAGAATGTGAGATTACCTGCTGTAATGAGACCCCAGCAGCATACCTCAGGAAGGTAGTTAAAGTTTTAACCTTAGCAGATAATGTTACTTGTGGGTTTCTGTGAGGTAATTTATACCACTCTCCCCTAACCCTGAAATTGTGCAGAAACAAAAAATTTTAAAAATGCGAAATTGTGCTAAATAGATATTTTAAAATTCCACCTAGTAGTCCAGGTTTTTGAATTTATTTGCAGTGAACATTGTTTTCTGTAGACCACAATCACACTCACAGTTGTCACCCTGCCATAAATGTTGGAATGTAGTTTTTTCCTAAAAATCAGAACTGTGGTGATAACTGGAATGCTGAAAAGACTTAAGGAATCATTAACTTTGATTCCTTGACAAATAGGTTGGTGTCTCTTAATGAAGATAAATTAAATTAGAGAGACAGGAGTAAGAATAGGGCGTGATGGAAAGTGTGTGTGTGAACTTTGAAGAGTTCTAGGTTTAAGGTTGTTTTTTGCCTCTTCTGTAACCCCTGTGCCCCCAGTTTGTAAAAGATAAAACTCATTTGTAAAACGGGCTTAAGTCAGCACCTGACGGGATTATTAGGATCATATTTGTAAATTACAGTCAGGCTTAACAAAAGTTTGCTCTCTCATCCTCTGACTACTTCATGTCCAAGAATGTTAAAAGAAAATTAAAGTGCCTTTTCTCAGTCTGTTTTAGTTAAGATTGAGGTATAATTGACATGCCTACTCTGTTTTTATTTTAAATATATATTTTTTTAATGTGGACCATTTTAAAGTCTTTATTGAATTTGTTACAGTATTGCTTCTGTTTTATGTTTTTTGGTTTTTTTGACCATGAGGCATGTGGGATCTTAGTTCTTTGACCAGGGATCAAACTTGCACCCCTGCATTGGAGGGTGAGGTCTTAACCACTAAACCACCAGGGAAGTCCCTGTTTTAATTAAGATTTACAGTCAACAAATGGCCTCATGGGAAAATGAACTTAAATGGTTATCTTTTTTAATTGACATACAAGGTGGTTTAAAGAGCAGTTTGACTCATTCTGTTTGCTGAGAAGTTTTTATACGTGTATTTTAGGGAGATATCAACCTTTAAATGTAGTGCTGGATGCAGTGAATTTGATAGGCTTTTGCTTTAGAATTTGATGAATGTATGAATTTTTTAGAAAAATTCATCAGGATGTTCTTAACAAGCCAGATGAATAATGGAATGATAGAGTAGCATTATTTAACCAATATGTTTGCAACTTTGAAGAATTTCAGAGGTAAAGTACTTTAAAAAGATAAACCCATGAGTGAGTAATCAGTTATATCTAAGGACGAAACGAGCATCATTGCTGTTTTTGGATGCTAGTTGTTGGAGGTTCTACTGTCTTGAGTCAAAAATCCGTGGGCTCTGAAGTCAGACAAAACTATGTTGAATCTCAGACCTTCCAGTTGTTGGCTGTATGTTTTTGGGTTCGTCATTTTCCTTCCCCGAGCCTCGGTTTCCTGGATTTGTAAAATGGCGAAAGGGTAGTACATATCTTAAAGGGTTATTTGGAAGAATAAGTGGAAGAACGTACTTGGCACAGTGCCTGCAAATAGTGAATGTAAAGTTCTCCTTTTAGAATAGAATTTCTCGTGGCATATAGCAAGTGAAAATGTGCTGTTTAGTACACTTTTTATTGACATGGCAGTAAGTCTGTGTGGAAGATGCACACCTGAGCAGTCTTATGGTATCATTTTGAATTTCATTTGTGGTATAATTGCTTCTTTCATAATTGATTTGCTTTGAACTAGAAGTTATAAAAGTATTGTTACTGAGTTATTTTTGGTACTAAGTTATTTTTGGCTGCCCACTGCATTGGTAGTTCTGAAAGGGTTAGGGTTAAGCTTTTGATAACCGCTCGTGTGTATTAAGAGAGAGGGGTAGAATCAAACCAAGTTAGCTATCATCGTGGGTTTCCTGCATACCAGACACCGTGCTCTCAGCTTCTGTGCGTGGAGTCTTTGAATCCTCACAGCCACTCCGCTGCTGGTGGTTTTAGGCCCCTTTTGCAGATGAGGAAATTGGGACTTTAAAAGTGTTGAGTGACTTTATGTAGCTTGTAAGTAAGAAGACTAGATTCATAGCTGAATCTCCTGAATCTTCATTCTCAAATTCTTTGCTTCTGCCTTGTCCCTCCCCCTCCTCCCATCTCCCATCACCATGATCAATATAGCAGATACATGCAGTGGCTCCAGAAGTTTCCTTATGCCCTTTTGGAAGGCTTCCCTACCTCAAGATCCATAAGTAACTGCAGTCTATCTGCAGACTGTGTGTGCCTGGGGTCCCAGGAAAAGGTGATGGGCAGGGGCCTTGATCGGACTCACCTGCCGTGTCTGCTCTCTGCCTGTCCGTTTCTGCTTCGTCAGAGCTGTTCCTCGAACACAGCCAAACCCTTGTGACCATACATCTCCCTTAGAGCTTCCTTCTTTACAGTCTTTCTGCTCTTGCCCCGATTGTCAACCAATCCCTTCTACTCTTTCTACTACATTCCAGGGGCCAGACAGGAGTATTTCAGGAGCCCCTACCACCAAGATCCACTGGAGAAGGAAATGGCAACCCACTCCAGTATTCATGCCTGGAAACTCCCATGGACCGAGGAGCCTTGTAGGCTACAGTCCATGGGATCGCAAAGAGTTGGACACGACTGAGCGACTTCACTTCAGTACCACCAGTGAAGTGGCATTTACAGGTTGGTTCCAGCCCAGGCCATTTTTTTCCAGAACAACCTCGGTATGCTTTCACTGGTTCTGGCTTTATCTTGTCCCTTTATGGTGACACCCTTTAGAATTCCTGCCACAGGATGTGTAATTAACTTAACCATTGTCTCTCATCAACCCATCAGAAAAATAGCTGCCAGGAAGTTACAGAGGCCTTTCTGTGAAGACTGAGTTTGTTTAGAGTTTGGTCAGTGTCCGTAACTGATGCTGAAAGTCCAGGCGGCTCTCTCTGCTTCTCCCTCTCCTGTGCTCCTTCTTCCTCCCCTTCATCTGCCTCCCACTTCTGCTGTTGGTCCTCCCTGGTGTCTGCTCAGGCCCCCCAATCACTTGCTTTCCTGTTGCCTGCCTTTGGCCTCCTCCCCCACTGCTTCCAGGCTGCAGTTTCAAAAAGCACAAATCTAACTACATCATTTGCCAGCTTCAAAATTTCCTCGTCTTCCCACTAGAATGAAGGGTCAGCTCTCTCTGTGGCCCATGAGGCTCTCTGGGATTCAGCCACGTGGAATTAGCTATCTGCCTACACTTGTGTCCTTCCCATTTTCATGGCTTTACCCCTGCCGTCACTTCTGCACCTCGGCTTGGCTGCCGTTTACATGTGTGTCAAGCCCCAACCCAGTCTTTATCACCTGCGCCCTGTGAGACCTCTGTACCCTTCTCATAGTTCCATTGTCAGCCTTGTCTCTTAAAAACTCTTCATGTTGTACTTGTTTCCTCTCTGGACTCTGTAGTCTCCGTGGGCAGGGTCTGATCTGTTCAGGCCTTATACCCAGTGTTTGGCACACTGTCCCTGGACTGTATTAGTATCAGAGCAGAGCATTAGTAAATGTGTGCTGAACTAAGCTAACCTGTACCTTTCTTTGAGGGGTTTTGCATCATTTGAAATCTGCTTCATTTGTGGTCATCTTTAAATGCCCTCAACAAGAGTGCCCTGAGCTTGCTTGGACCTCCTCCTAGTCCTTCCTAATCCCTGTGAGGCTGTAGAAGCAGCATCTGGTAGTGTAACAGTGCCCATAGCCGTCCCACGCACTTTACATTCTGCACTGGTTTCCCACCCTCCAGACTTTGGAGGTAGATAGGCTCGATGTGAACATGGCTCCTTTGTACCTTTGTTGAGACCCAAGGAACAAACCCACTCCGTTCCCCGCCTCCCCTCTGTTCTGGTGATAGCCCTTGCAGTATCTGCAGGAATTTATTGGCAGAGTTATCACTGACCGCATTGTTTTACGGAGAGAGAGAGAAGTATTACTGAGATCTTAATACTACCTGGGGCAACTTGGTTTTCATTCGAAGGATTGTTGAACATATTTCTCACTCTTTCTTTAAACCTAGTCTTCCCCCCACCCCTCTGATTATATTTGATTCAGTGCAGCCTTGGAAATATATATTTGTATACACACATGCTGTGAATGCTGATTTCCTCTCCTTGTGGAAAGCAGTATGTTCCCATCTCTTGGTCCTTTTCCCTCTGGAAGCCTAGGTGTTTTTCTTTCCATTCACTTGTCTCAGAATCCAGCAGAGCCTCTTGCCCACCATCTTTTTTCCTGTGGTGGGATAGGGAGACATAGGCTTTGGTGATGCCAGACACTAACTTGGCATGGATCCCTGAATCCCACTTATGCAGAGCTGTGTGTCTTCAGCGGCCATCCAGGTGGCTCAGTAGCAAAGAATCTACCTGCAGCGCAGGAGAGGCCTGAGACGTGGGCTGATCCCTGAGTTGGTAAGATCGCCTAGAGAAGGCAGTGGCAACCCACTCCAGCATTCTTGCCTGGAGAAATCCCATGGACAGAAGAGCCTGCTGGGCTGTAGTCCATGGGGTCTAAGAGAGTCGGACACGACTAAGCATGCGTGTGTGCTTTGAATGCACCATTTACCCTTCCTTGTGCCTCCATTTCATCTGCGGTACAGGCGGAAATGATGAGGATTAAATAAGGTAACATAAAAGTTTGGCTAAGACCCAGGGATATGGTGGGTGCCCATGTTAGTTCTCTTACAACCTCGTCTTTTTCCTTATGCCCTTGAGCTTGGCACCAGTTCTGTTTCTAAAGTCTGTGTGTCAGGGCATTCCCGTCCGTTTATTCCTCCCAGCAGCCCTTGGGCAGAGGCATTGTCCCTATTCTTCCGACAGCCCTTGTGGCTGAGAGAGAGTTGAGCACTGTCTTCATTAGTAACCGAGTTCTCCCAGGCTTCTCTCGTCTTTTTTTGGCCCATTGTAGTTGTGCAGCCTTGCACATCTCTCCTAGCCTGAGCCCTGCTCAGACTTCTGCGCCATTCAGTGATCTGGGACAGACCAAGTTGGCAGGGACTTGGCTGGCAGTTCCTTGAATATGAACTCCCCTTCCCATCTCAGACAAAATCCTTTTTAATCACTCGTGAATCCCCAGCAGGCTTGCCCTTCATTATTTGCATCACACAGTTCTTGGATGACACAAGGAAAGAAATGGCAGCACCATCTAGACCTTAAAGACACGGTCACTAAATTAGTCCCCACCCTGGGCACCCTCAGCACCAGCTGCAACTCAGTTACGCCAGACAGTTCAGATGTTTACACAGGCAGACCGTGTTTACCCAAACAGCTCAAGCTGAAAACAAAAACTCAGACATTTTTGCTTTTATCACACAGTCCAGTCTGAAAAAAATTAACCTTTTCCACTATAAAGTATGTGGCTATACAGGGGGATACATCAGGCCTGTTAGAGGTACGGGAAGCATACTGCTTTTGGGGGACCGGTTTTAAACACTTTTTTGAGCTCTTTAAATTTTATTCAACCGTCAGCCATGAATGACTCCTTCAGGCCACATCAGTGGCATAGTCAGAACCTCAGCTTCTCAGTAGGCCACTGCAGAATATCCTGCCCAAACCTCTTCCTCTTGTTTGTTTGACTGTCTCTGAATGCTCTTGCTCCCTGGTCCCCAGTTTGGACTTACGCAGTTAGGGAATTCCCCCATTTTGTATTGATTATTTTTTTTTTTTTTATCTTTGTTTCATAATCAATTTCATGTTTTAGTTTTGGCAGAGCTGTGAAAGCATTTGAAGTCAGTGTTTCATTTTTTCATTTGTTGATATTCACACCAAGCGTTGTGCTAGCTGCTGGGATTGAAACGGCATGATTTTTGTCCTCTTTAGAGTCCAGACTCTAGTCACACCCAGAGTTTTATCTGTTCTGCTGTGATCATCAGAGAAATAGCATTTTTTTACTGTTTCAAGTCAAAGCGACAAAAGATTATGGAGATTTTCCAAAATGGAGTTTGGACTGCTTCAGTTCTTACTGAGTAAAATCGTTAGTTTTTAGTAAAGGAGCAAACTGTTCTGAACTAAATGGTCCTTGTAGATTTAATAGCAAATAGGAAAACTGGTGAAAATTGTGGGAGAGTTCAGCTGTGATGCCACCCACATCCTTGTTCCCCTCAGGCAAAGGCAGGAGAGCTGCTGCCGCCCCCGGCTCTTGGTGTGACAGGGGCACAGAAAGCAAGGGGCACCTCTGAAATGCCCTGGAAAACAAGAGCGCCAGGGAGTGTCATTTGTTATGAAAAAGGCTGAGTGTTTCTCTTTTCTTCAGCCTGCTTAACACTTGCACCTCAGCCACATAAATGGAATGTATTTTTCAGGAAATAAGCAGTTTTGTTTTAACTTCTTTAAAAATTTTAGTTACAAATCTGTTGTTTCAAATGACTTGCCATATATGTGTGTTTTCAGATTCTGCAGCTGTATATAAAATAGTAGATTGGGTTTTCAGTCAGATGCATATTTAGTACCTTGCCTGCCCCACCATAAAGCACTGTTCATAATGCACAGCAGTAGCATGCCCAGGGTTTATTTAAAGAGGATTAATTTGATGCTGAGCTGTCCAGGGTGCCCATTGGCTAGCTCCCCTACATTTTACTCTGGTGACACTCCCAGTCTAAAGATCACTGAAGTGAGAAGAGAGGTCTGACTGTTGCTGCAGACAAGAGTAATGTAGAAAAGTTTCTTTGCAGGACTGGTTTGGGCCTGTACCACTGTGGATGCCGAGGTAATCTATCAGTTTGTGAGTGTCTACAAAATGCAACTCTCTAGATAACAGGTTTAAAGTAAAGATTTAATACAGTCTCCATCTCCTCTGATGTTGCAGTGACAGTTTAAAACTCATTCTCTAAATCTCAGCAGACTTTATAGCTAGCAGTGGGCCAATATAAAGTTTAATAGCATTACAACCCATAAATCATCTTTTAAAGATGCTACTAGTAGCTCCAATATTAAATGCAGACAATCGCCTGTGTTATAAATAATTTATCAAACACCATTTCAGATTAGCCTTCCATGCTGAGTTATTTATTTTAGCCTTTTCTGTACGATTCCTAAGGCACTTTTTGAAAGATGCATTACTGGTCAGTTTAATGAACTTGGGGGTCTGTTTTGTCCCCTCAAGCACTCGGGTACAGCTGTGGTGACCATTACATGGCCGGTGCGGACCTCTTTGTGCCTTTTACAAGTGCTGCCCATTTGTCATGTAGCGGTAAATGGAGCTGCACATTGGAGTCCAGGGACACATTGTGCGATGCAGTGATGGAGACAAACAGATAGCTCTATAAAGTGCTGCTTGTCACAGCCGACTTGTAGTACAGTACATCACTCTTATTGTAATCTCATTTAAGAAGCAGGGGTGGCCCGGGGGACTGATATTCCCAGTTAGTTTGGTCTTTGTAGCCATAAAGCAGGAAGTGCTCCTTTTATATTCTCTGAACTTGGTTTAGGGAGTGTGCTTTTTGCTTGGATTAATTATTATAGGAACTTCTCCACTGCACTGTGTAAAGGTTTGCCAGCAGGTTTGTTTGGACCTCCTTCTCCTGGCCTGGTGTTTGGTACAGTCAGTCACTCTTCGGAGATAAATTATGTCCCTTGGAGCCCTCTGGCTTGCTGGATTAAATAAGTTACCAGTTTTTAAGCAATAGCCATGTGCCAGACCCATTCAGTAATCGTGTGATAAATCTTAAGTTATCATCACTATATTACAGAGGAGAGTGAACTCAGAGAGGTGGAATGACTTGCTCAAGGGTGCACAGCAATGAGGAAGTAGGAGGCTGGAGACTGAAACACACTCTGTCTGCCTCCAACCCCACTTGATGACCTTGAACCTGGGTTGCTCAACTAACTTTTGAGCACCGGGATCATGATGGTGATCTTTTCGGCGAGCAGCTCAGTTAAAGGAAGCTGCCATTGGCCTACATAGCTTTTTTTGTGGGGGAGGGTGGGTGGGGGGAGGTAGCCTGGATGACTCCGGCTGCTCTGCGTACACATTGAATCCAAGTTCCCCTGTGACTAGCAGTGTAAATCCACAAGCAGCTGGCCAGGGGAGGCTGGTGGCCCGGCAGTGGGAGAGCGCCTCACACTGGGCCTTAACAGCTGGGGTCACAGCCCGTGTGTAGCAGCTGTCCCCAAGTGGATTCTCCCTAGAACTCTGGTCCCTTTGCTGCTTCCAGAAAAGTGAGGTGGTTTCCCCATGAAGAATGAATCCTAAGGGAAGAAACAATGCTTCTGCACTTACTGTGACCCAGAGACAGATAAAAATGTGTTTTCCCTACCTCTTGCTTTTAGTCTGTGGTTTTTCTCAGTAGCTTCCCTAAATATTTGGTAGCACGTGTTAAAGACAAGACTTGTTTAATTGTGAAAATCCACTATAAAGAAAACACAGTATGAATATGCCCAGTAGCATATTTGCATATATGTTCAGAATTCTGGGTATGGAGATACTACGGTAAAGGACCATATTTGTCATAAGATACAGTTCCTGGAACATAGTAGGTGTCTGCAAATATTTGTTGAAGGCATTAACTATGTAAATAATGGGCAGACAGAAAAGCCTTGGTAATTTTCACCCTATTTGTCTTTTGAGGGTTTTTGGTGGAGGTGAGGAATATGTGAAATAAGACTTTGGATCTTAATGTTCATCTCTGCCATATCACCTTGTAGAAATGTTTAGGTGGTGGTCTGTGGGCAGTGCTTTTCCCACCATGGAAGTGACCATCAGAGGGTCTGTGAGTTGGCTCAACGAGAAATTGGCAACCACCATCTTTCTCTTGGGCTTCCCTGGTAGCTCAGCTGGTAAAGAATCCACCAGCAATGCAGGAGACCCCGGTTTGATTCCTGGGTTGGGAAGGTTCCCTGGAGAAGGGAACGGCTACCCACTCCAGTATTCTGGCTTAGAGAATTCCATGGATTATATAGTCCATGGGGTTGCGAAAAGTTGGACACAACTGAGCGACTTTTACTTTTCATCTTTCTCTTATACTTGTTCAGGTTCTGAAGATTTTTGCTGATGAGGAATGACACCCTGAATCAAGGGGCTGCTGTCTTCCCAACTTGGTCAGGAGCCCCCAGCTCACAGCTGAGACACGTTACCTATGAGCTGGTGTGGTGGTATGGCCCTCTGGCCCTAGAGCCCAGGGTCCTGTCTTAATTATTTGTGTGACCTTGGGCAGGTCATTGACTCTCTCTCTGCCTTGGTTTCTGACAACACCAACCTCAGAAGATAGTTAAGGGTAGGGGTAGAAATGACGATGATCATCAAAGTCTACCTCAGTACTTGACACACTATAGTAGGTGCTTTAACGTTTTCGGTCCTGTGTGTATGAGAGGTGGGTAGGACTACAGAAAGAAAAAAAAAATCAGAGACTTGAGATATTTCCCTTTTTAATGAATTGTCTTTCCTAGAATTTGAAGGGGTGGTAGTGGGAGGAATTTAGAAGGTTTATTTCCCCAATTTTTAAAAGCATTTTATGAGTAATTCAGGTTGTATGTAATATATTTTGCATTAATTTTTAAGTTAAAAAAATTTTAAGTTTTGTACATTCATCTACTCACATTAAAGAATATTTGTAAACTAGAGGAAGTCTCACCTGTAATCTCAGCACTGTTGGCACCTTGGCATCAGCGGATTGTAATGGATTGATATTAGATGAGCATGTCTCATATTGTGTGTATTTCAGGTTCTGTAAGTCTTCCTCATCCCCATCCTCAAGTATTAAATAATTTGGGAAATTTAAATCTGCAGGCCTGAGTGCTGCCAGCAGTGCTTGTGACAACCACTGAGTACTGTTGGCTGGCTCAGGGCACCGGCGTCAGTGATGAGAACAGCAGAATGAAGCAGGAGAGGAGAGGAGGCGGGAGGTCAGGAGCAGAGGTATAAGCAAGGTGCTTTGATACACAGACCCCACCCCCCCAGGTCCCCCGAAACAAGTTGGAATGATTTTGCGTTTGTTAACTTAGTGGTTGGTTTTTGCTGTTTCTGTGGTAGCAGCTTGAACATTCTAGCTTGAACATTCAAGCTGGTTTTAGAAAAGGCAGAGGAACCAGAGATCAAATTGCCAACATTCGCTGGATCATGGAAAAAGCAAGAGAGTTCCAGAAAAACATCTATTTCTGCTTTATTGACTATGCCAAAGCCTTTGACTGTGTGGATCACAATAAACTGTGGAAAATTCTGAGAGAGGTGGGACTACCAGACCACCTACCCTGCCTCTTGAGAAAACTATATGCAGGTCAGGAAGCAACAGTTAGAACTGGACATGGAACAACAGACTGATTCCAAATAGAAAAAGGAGTACGTCAAGGCTGTATATCGTCACCCTGCTGATTTAACTTCTACGCAGAGTACATCATGAGAAACGCTGGGCTGGAGGAAGCACAAGCTGGAATCAAGATTGCCGGGAGAAATATCAGTCACCTCAGATATGCAGATGATACCACCCTTAATGGCAGAAAGTGAAGAAGAACTAAAAAGCCTCTTGATGAAAGTGAAAGAAGAGAGCGAAAAAGTTGGCTTAAAGCTCAACATTCAGAAAACGAAGATCATGGCATCTGGTCCCATCACTTCATGGCAAATAGATGGGGAAACAGTGGAAACAGTGTCAGACTTTAGTTTTTTGGGCTCCAAATTCACTGCAGATGGTGACTGCAGCCATGAAATTAAAAGACGCTTACTCCTTGGAAGGAAAGTTATGACCAACCTAGATAGTATATTAAAAAGCAGAGACATTTCTTTGCCAACAAAGGTCCGTCTAGTCAAGGCTATGGTTTTTCCTGTGGTCATGTATGGATGTGAGAGTTGGACTGTGAAGAAGGCTGAGCGCCGAAGAATTGATGCTTTTGAACTGTGGTGTTGGAGACTCTTGAGAGTTCCTTGGACTGCAAGGAAATCCAACCAGTCCATTCTGAAGGAGATCAGCCCTGGGTGTTCATTGGAAGGACTGATGCTAAAGCTGAAACTCCAGTACTTTGACCACCTCATGTGAAGAGTTGACTCATTGGAAAAGACCCTGATGCTGGGAGGGATTGGGGGCAGGAGGAGAAGGGAACAACAGAGGATGAGATGGCTGGATGGCATCACCGACTCGATGGATGTGAGTTTGAGTGAACTCTGGGAGTTGGTGATGGACAGGGAGGCCTGGTGTGCTGTGGTTCATGGGGTCGCAAAGAGTCCAACACGACTGAGCGACTGAACTGAACTGAATGGTAGCAGCAGCCACCTCCCCCTCTAAGATGCTTTCTCTGCTCCCATCTTCACTGATTTCTGGTAAGGCTTTTGACCTCCATAGACTTGGGAATCCCAGGAGAGAACTTCTAAGGAGAGGATCCTGTTTGAATGAATTCTGTGGGGCTGAATACACACAAGAGAATAACTCATTTTATTGAGGCCACATAGGTGCCACTCAGAAAGTGGGAAAACCTGGTGGGATAAAGATAAGAATAACCCCCAGCCCCTGCTGCTGGGTTGCTGAGGATCCCACTTCCAGCAGGGCCTTCTCTGAGTCTGTAGAGGGCGCTCATGTCACTGGAATCCTACTTACTGGCTTTGGGCAGGTTGAGGAGCAGGAGCCCTTCTCAGTACTTGTAGACAGTGAACTTGCTCTCTTTGATCTCAGGCTGGAATTTGGGCCAGGCATCCGAGTTTCTCCAAGGATGTTGCTTGGATGAGCTCTGTATTTCAGCTTGCCAGTTGGACTCCATGCCCTCGTGTGTGGGGAAGGGGGCTGAAGCCCAAGTTAAAGTCTCTTCTTCGCAAGACTGGTTCATTTTTTTTGTCCTTGTGTGAAGAGATTGAGCCTGCTGTCCCCCAGGTCCTGCCCTGCTGCCTGTGGCGCCTGCCTTCTGCTTTCTGAGTGCTTGGTGTGAGGGCCCTTCCTGAAGTTTTGCTGACCCAGCCAGTGTTCTCACAGCTCCTTCTCAGTTATCCATTAGCCCTTAATATTTTGTGTTGTAGTTACTTGAATCTGGTGCTTCTTGAGTAAGAAATAAATTAATCTACATTTTTTTTACCAGTAATTGTTGGAGACTTAAGACTTGCTCTTAAAGGAAAGGTAAGTGACTCCCAGAAAGGAATCACTTCAGCAAGCATGCAGACTTACTAGTGGGAGGGGACAGGGTCTCTAGTGCAGGAGGTCTCGGCCTTGGCTCTGCTAGCATTTCCCCAGAATTGTGTTTTGGTGTTCATTTTTTTCACAGTGATATTGACTTTCTTTCTTATGTTACCAGGAAGCAGATTCCAACCATTTTGGACATTTTTGATCAAGGGTCGGCAAACTACAGCACATGGGCCAAATCTGGCCCAGCACCCGTTTTTGTTTGGTGAAGGTGTGTTGGCGCACAGCCACACCCACTTGTTTACGTATTCTGTGGCTGTTTTGTGCTGCCGTGACTGAGTAGTTATGATGGCGACTGTCCACGAACCCAGAACATTTACTACCTCGGCCTTTGTTAGACAAGTTCACCAACCCCCGTTTTAGATGAAAAAGCTGCTATCAGCCCACAGTCCTATTACGTGGCAGGTGTCTGACGTGAAAGTTTGTTGAAGAGGGCATGTGTGCATAAAGGGTTTGAAAGGCCTGGTTCTCTTGCTTACCGGCTGCAGAACCTTGGGCAGATCATTGAAGTACTTTTGAGACCTTTCCTTCATTAATGGGCACTAAAAATGATGCCTACCTCACAGGTTGGCCTTTTCCCCTCCCCCTTTTCTCTTCCTGCTTCTGACAGCACTCTGGACACCAGAGCAGGCCCTCCATTCGACTGGGAACACTCTTGTTGCTATTTTCTTTCTCAGGAGGAGGAAGCTAAGAAGTTGGTGAGTGAAGCCATAGCAGCCGGGATCTTCAATGACCTGGGGTCTGGAAGTAACGTTGACCTGTGTGTCATCAGCAAGAGCAAGCTGGATTTTCTCCGTCCGTACTCAGTGCCCAATAAGAAGGGGACCAGGTAAGTGAAGGCTTCTGGTGGGCCACCCTTACTATATTCATGGCATCCGAATAGGACTTCCTTTTATTTGTACCCATGTTAAGCCAGTGTACCCAGGCCAGCTTTACTCAATAGACCTTTGAATCAGTTTTTGACTGGGAACTGCTGTCAAGTATAGGGAAGTGATGTCATCTGTAAAATGTTGATGGGAGATGTTGAGTGGACAGATTCCTAGACTGTGGATTATGGGGAGAGGTTTGAATTCAGCATGTGCTGGCCTTTCTCTGCTTCCTTAAAGATGCCTCTGAAATCTGTGTGAAGTTCTGTGAGAAGGTACATTTTCCGGGGCAGCCAGCCCATAGCATTTTCTCCGAGTGGTTCAAGAGTCTGAAATGGTTATCAGCCATTGGTTAAAAAGTCTCCAGAAGTTAGCCTTTGAGAGCTAACTGGTGCTTCTTCCTATTGTGGAGGGAGCCATGCCACTTCCTTAGCGTGTGGCATGTGCTGAGCTGGCGCTGCAGCCCAGCTCAGAATGGGCGAGGGGGCGAGGTGTGCATCAGTTTGCTTATGTAACTGGAAAGTGGCCAGCCCTGGTGGCAGGTGAGCCGCTCAGCAGCAGTCTCGAACGGCTGTGCAGCTGCCTAACCTCTTCCTGGAGGCTGAGCCACTCAATACGTGGCTCCTGAGCTGTGCTCCAGCGGCCTTCATCTGAATGTACGCAGGAGCAGTTAGAAACTCAGCCGCGAGTTTGGCTAGAGGAGAGCAAGCACACCCCCTTCCTCAGTGCTGCTTCAGCTCCCACCACATGTACTCAACTCCAAGTCGGGTAATTCACAAGGAAAGGAAAGAACATTGAGAAGTAGCAGGTGTTCAGTGCAGTGTGTGCTCAGCATCGTGGACCCGCGGAGTGTTTGAGACAGGTAGGACAGCACAGCAGAGAAGAGCTCTGGCTTGGGGTGGGGACTCTGGGCACCTGTCTTGGATCACCTCGGGCCTGGACAAGGTGATCTCTGCTGAGCCCATGGGACTCCTCGGGCCCTGGGTGGGAAGGGAAGCAACCTTTCGGGCCTGGGCTGTGTTGGACCTGGCCTTGCATGTTCGCACTGGCTCCTCTGCAGCGTGGTATTGCGGTCCCCTGTTGCTTCAGGTAGAAGTGCTCCCTTTGTGCTGCTGAAACCAGGTGCCAGAACCCAGGGTGGGAGGAGACTCCACTCCTCCCACAGACTTTGTGGTTCAGGAGTCCAGCACACAGGAGTCCCGTGGGGCCCTGGCTCCAAGGCCACAAGCCTCCAAGGGTCCGTCCAGTTGGGGAAGGAGCACCGTCTCCACACCGGAGCCGGGGGTGGGCACACCTGAAGGAGGTGCTGCTGCTCGGGCCCTTTAAGAGCAGGGTGGGGACTGTGGGGGGGTTTCACAGAACTTAAAGGCCCACTGTTCGTGGCTGTACAAACTCCTGGTTTTGTACAGAGCTGTTATGCCACCCTTTTTTCTGTCTCCTGCCCTCTTTGAGCACAAGCTGCCAGGTGAGAGGATGGCTTTTCAAGGAGCACCTGGTCATGGCACAGCCAGCAGCGTCCGCGGACAGAAAGTGTCTCAGCTGCAGACAGGCGAGAGGAACAGGCGGACCTGTGCTGCTTCGACAGTGTTGTCTCCCTGGTCCCACTGTGAGATTAGAGGCTGCCAAGCTCAGAGAAACCTTTCAGATTCACCTAGGCCAAGTGGTGCTGGGTGAGCGTTAGTGGTGATCTACCGTGTCCCTTTAGGGACAGTTAACTCTCCCTTCTTGAGTCTCAAGTGTGGTCAACAGTGACAAGCCCAGAGTCTGGCTGTGGGTCATTTTTGTACTGTTAATGCTTCCAGATATTTTTACCATGTTTAAGGTTACAGTTACGTCATCCGGGGCAGTGGCACCTTAATGAAAGGATTGACTTCCTGCTGGTTACTGAAGGTAACTTCAGTATTAATGGTTATTAATGCTTTAGGGAGGTTGAAGCTTGAAGGCAGAGGAACAAATGCATCTCCTGGGGATGCGGAGGTGGGGAAGGAAATCCGAGGGTCCACTCAGTGCCAGGTGCTCGATCTTACCTCTTTCCACGTGCATCCTGTCTTCCTGTAGCCCCATTTTGTAGCACTTAAGAGCCGAGGAAAGTGACCTTTGGGGGAGTGGAATCCCCCCTGCTTCGAAGAACTGGGAGTCAGGAGAGCCAGGACTCCAGTCTAGGCCGGCTTGCCCCCTAAATACTTGTCCCTCTCTCTAGCCCTCTGTCAGGCCCCTAGAGGATCCTAACTCTCTGCTTTTGTCTTTCTCTCACTAGGTTTGGCCGGTACAGGTGTGAGAAAGGGACCACTGCTGTCCTCACTGAAAAAGTCACAACCCTGGAAATTGAGGTGCTGGAAGAAACAGTCCAAACAATGGACACGTCCTGAATGGTGTCAGTGGCTAGCTGGCTACCGCTCTGGAAGACTGGGGGCAATGGAGGCTCCCCCTGTAAGGCATTCGGCCAGCGTTTGCTGAATGAACCCAATAAAAAATGAAAACAAAATTAAGTGGCTGAAGTCAGAGCTAGTGGTTTCCCACCCCTTTGCTAACTTACTTTTCTCTTTGTTCAGGGTAGTCCCAGGTTTCTTCCTTTTCTTGGCTGCTTAGGATGAGTGCAGCACAGCCAAGTAGGAACGAACCACTCATCGGTTCTCAGTACCGAGAACAAGCAGGTAGGTGGACAGTGTTGCTTTGCTCTGGCTGCGTGACCCTGGGTGTACTCCACTTTGCCCAGTTTCACAGACGTCCCAAGAATGCTTGGGACTTACTGTCTGTTAGGAGATGACTGTTTTTCCAATACTCAGGCCTGCTGAATGGCTGAAATTGTGTACCTCCAGAGGGTCCTTGTACTAAGCAGAATTGTTCTCAAGGGGTTGAAAGTTGATGGCATGCAGAAAGCTAGTTCATCTGTGTCCAAAGACGATACTGCCAAGGGAGACAGACACAGTAGGGATTCTGAGAGCCATAAGCAGAATATTTGCAAAAAGTCTGCCTGGAATCAGAAAAACTTTCAGTGCTAAGTGCCAGACAGACAGAGTCTGACTGTCCTCCAGGGCCTGCTCATCTTGGGGACATGAGAAAGGCCCGGTGCCATGGTCTCCCAGAGTGAACCCAGTCTTGGGCAAGCTGCCCCGGTTAAACTGCCAGGAGTGGGGTGCGGAGAACAATGCGATTATTTAGGATAGCAACTTGGCTGACGATTTATCAAAATTATCTGGGGAAGCTTAAAAAAATTCCCAGATTACTCAGTGTCTGGGGCCTGAGAAATTGTGTTTTTAAAAGCAGCTTTAGAGATTGTGCTGCAGTGTGAAGCTGTTTTAAAAGAACTCACGAATCATACGCATTCACAGAAGGACCCCTCTTACCCATTTTATTTCAACCATGGAGGATGAGTACAAAGCAGAGGCTGCATCTGAAGAAAATCTCTCAAACGCGACAGTATTACAGTAGAACAGAGTTCACACAAGAAATCGGCACACTGGCCCGACCCAAATCCTTTGTCCCCAGGAATGCCTGACCAGGACACCAGTGGGGCGGACACATGCGCTGTCTGGAGGGCTGAACTGTCACCAAGTCAGTGGGCGACTATGTAGACCATTTGAGGATTAACTTGAGTGTAAAAACAAAATTCAGACTACTTCCTTCAGAGCTTCAGTTTTCCTTAAGTTCACATTTATAAATTAATCTTCACAGTTAATCCTATTTGGGAGCAAGAAATAAGTGAACATACTTCTGGTTTTCTACAAATACTACAGCTGTACGTTAACTCTTGACTTGCATGGTCCGTGGATTTCAGCTTTGTGAAGGGGTGAGTAGCTACCATTTTTGGATCATTTGCCATGAGCTAGATAATTTACATATTTTATCTCAAATTCTGTCAGCAACCCTGAAGACAGATGTTATTAAGTCCATTTTATAGATGCGGCAATGGTCTCAGAGGTTAAGAAGCTTGCCCAGGGTCATGCCAGGAAGGTGCAGGACCAGCACAAAGCCCATATAGTTTTATTTCCTATGCTTCTCAGCGAGGAAAACACTTCACACTGATCATTAAATGAACCCCCAGCATTCAGGCCAGTGATGAGGGCCCGGTGCTGGCGGGTGTTCAGAAGAGGGCTGAGCCGACTGCACGGAGAACACTCATGGCTTTCAAATACTCTTTGCCTCTATGTCAGATGCTGGGTTCACCTCGTCGTCATTTATCAAGTTATAAACAGAGAAAAATATTAGGAAAATCTCCACTCTACTTAAAAAAAAAATATTTCCACTTTCTTCCCTTACAACAGAGTAAATTAAGCACACAGCTTGATTGTTTGAAAAGATTCTAAGAGCTAAACTTGCCACTATCCATTTTAAAAGGCTCACTACAAATCAGAGTCTCCTGTATTCTCCTGTTACTACAGACCTTAACAGGTCACTGAAGGAATTATCCAAAAGATTCACATTACAGTCCAGATATAAGGGGTGTGTCAGTGGCTCACTGAACCATCCACCCCTTGCAACCCAGCTGAGAGTGTTCACAACAGTTTAAAGAAAGGAGTTTCAAATGTGACCACCAGTAGCACGTGACCAGTGCCCCTCCCCCCAGCAGCCCTGTATTCAGCATCTGCTATGAAGCCTGGGCCCCTCTTTGGGGAACCTGCTGAACCCTCTAGTCTTAGTTGGTCCCAGCTACCAGGTGGCCACTTCGGAGAAGACTCAGGTAAGGCAGGTAAGGTGTGGCTTCTGAGAAGGCACGCTGCATCCACGCTCAGGTGCTTGAAGTCCACACGTGCATCTGTTTGGCAATCTGGTGCACATAGGTGATGTCGGGTCTCTGGTTGGGGTCAGGGTGGATACACATGCTGACCAGTTCTCGTAACTGCAAAAGACAGATGATGCCTATTACTCCCAAGCAGCTTTGTTGAGGTTCTGTATTAATTCATTAACCCTCACCGTTCCTACACGATGAGCAGAGACATTCAAGACGGGTGAGTGGTGGGCGCGCAGGGCCAGTGTTTGGCCTGTCTGGTCCCAAGGCCAGGTCTTGGAGACCCTGAGAGTGCTGCCTCCAAAGAATTGTGAACTTCTGCCGTCTCCACTCCTGGGTAAATCTGTGTACTCTGTGTGTGTCTGCTGTCAGTCATGCAGATGCCCAAAGCAGAGGGCAAAACTCAAGGCAAGGGCTTATTGATCATAATAAATGCATTAACATGCAGCAGAGCTCTAGTCTACCCACCCCCTGGCCTCTTTATTGTGCTCATGAAAGACGGAGCTTTTAATTATACAGACACTGAAGGCTGCGCCTGCCTCCGGGTGGGGGAGGGGTACCTTGAGCTTCTGATCACCTCCATTCTTCTGATAGCCAGAGTGCCAATTATTTTAATGGTAATTAAAATAATGACCTTAGAAAGCCTACATCTTAACTTGCATCACTGGGCTCACTGCAGTTTTTTCTTTTTCATTTAAATACCTGCTGCTGGAAGGGCTGGCCAGGCGCAGCAGGGAGAAGGGAGATCCTGACTTAAGGGGGCTCACATGGACTCTGGGATCGGGCCAGTGGGTCTGGTGGTGCGCACTTCCTGCTTCACTCCTGAGCTGTTCCAGGCTGAGGGATCTGGGGTTCCTCCTCCTGGCAGAGGTTTCAGCCTGTGTGCCTTACTGGAGATTTCACTGCTTTATAAACACTGGGAAGCTCCTGGCCAGATGCAGCCGAGCTTGCAAGACCAAACTCCAGAACCGTAGTGTTTGGGGGCAGTGGCTGTGAAAGTGCCCAAGAAAACCACATTAAGGTAGTCTGTGAGTAGACCACACAGTTGGCAACAAGTGTATGCCTGAAAATTTTCAAAAGAGAAATAGTGTCTTATTCCTAAAAGGAGATAGAACTTCAAAAGTGAGGTGTGCAGAAGGGCTCCAGTGCTAAGAATTAACACCTCCAGGAGCTGCACACAGCTGGTGAAAGCCAGGTGCTCTGGGGTGGAGGCACTCTGGATGGTGGAAGGACTGACTGGGGAGGGAAGAGGGCCAAAGGCTTTATGAGAATTCCTTCATTCCACCTTTATAACCATGAGACAGAGCTGACAGTTCCCACTGACTGGCAAATTGAGGCCCAGAGAAGTCATTTGTTCCAGGTGGTATGACTCCAACCTTCTTAACAATTTCCAACAAAACTCCTAGTTCAAGGCGTCCCTGGTGGCTCAGGGGAAAAGAATCCACCTGGCAACACAAGACACGGGTTCAATCCCTGATCTAGGAAGATCCCACATGCTGTAGAACATTTAAGCCCCTGCACCTCAAGTACTGAGCCGCAACTACTGAGTGTCCATGTCCTGTGTGCCCTAGAGCCTGTGCTCGGCAACGAGAGAAGCCACTGCAGTGAAAGCCCGTGGACCGCGGCTAGAGAGCCGCTCCCACTCAGCACAACAGAGAAAAGCCCTCGGGAACAAAGACCCGGCACAACCGAGAATACCTACAGATTAAAAAAAACCAAAACCAGGGGGAGAAAAACCAATGCAACTGTTACGCTGGTGAACAACTCAACTAGTTTCTCCTTTCCTACCAGCTTCCACCCCAGAGCATAAGTACTTCCTCCAAAGGTCACAGGAGAACTCTGCAAGCCACGAAGCAACAGCCACAAGAGCGTGCAGTGAGCAGCTCTAGGGACATGCACTCCTGCCCGCCCTCTGGCTGCTGCCGGGAGTCTGCAGAGCCAGCAGGCATGGGAACAGAGGCTGCCAGGAGAAGGGTGGCCGAGGCCGCTTCTAGTCAGCTTGCTTGGATGCAGGGTTAGCACACACTGGGACACCTGGTCGCTATAGCCTGGTGGGCAAGGACTGCTCCTTCCAGAACCTTCACAATGGTGAAGTGAGCAGTCTGGACGCTGCCTTGCCTTGGCTGGACGACTGGCTATGGAAGAGGGCTCCACCCTCAGGAAACAGGATGGCATGGCAGCTAGGTGCAGGGTCATCTGGGTCAAACACTGCTTTCATCACAAGCAAGTTACTTAACCCGTCTGAGTCATTTAACCTTCCTGGTAAAATGGCATTAGGGGCAGGGGGATTCATCAGTCCTTAACATGAGCTGTTGTTATTGTGAGGCGATGGCCTGTGGTCCTGCAGGGTGGGCCCAGGGAGACTCAGACTCCCTGTCACACCCCCTAGTCCTGACCCTGAACACAACCCATGGAGTGTTTCCTTTGAGCCAGGCTCTGCTACAGCAATGGCTACTCTGGCTGATGATGGTGGTAAACGTTAGCCTGGTGCTGGACTGAGCACATCCCCCCTGCCTTACCTCAATCCTCTGCGGGAGATTCCAAGATTACCGCTATTTTACAGATGAGGAAACAGACTCAGTTCAGAGATTCGCCCAAGAAGAGTGAGGGTGAGTATGTTACACTCTTAACCACTCTGGGCTGTAAACCTGTCCTCTCCTCCTCACCTATTATCCATGAAGGCAAAACATCAGCCCTGCTTAAGAAGAGGGACCTGAGGTAGAAGACACTCTCCCACAGCCTTATCCATCACAGCCTGACTGCTGGACTTGTCAGAGTCTGTATCCAGAGCCCCTGCCCTCAGTGTAGAATGTTGAAAATAAGACCACCAAAGGGTCTGACGCAGGTCTGTGACAGCAAGGAGACTGGTCTGCCTGCTGTGGTTTCCTCTCATGGAAGCGAAGTGGCTGCCAATGGTAGCGCGGGGCCAGCGAGGCCCTGCCACCCCTTGTGTGCCTCCTGTTGTCCCCAACCCTGAGTCCCTCACAGCAGGAAGTGGAGAAGTCACTTCCTTCTGCACCCTGTTAAGTGCACCCAGGCTCAGCCCCTCCGGGAGCCTCGCTGGTCGTCGGAGCTCACCAGGCCCAGCCCCGGTGGCAGCAGACCCACCTTCTCAGAGTAATGCTCCCCGGGGAGAGGTGGGTAGTCACACTGCTCGATCTTCTGGCAGAGAGAGAAGAGATTCATTTTGTCTCCATAGAAGGGGCTCTGAAGAGCTGCCATCTGCAAGGAGAGGGACGAGAGAGGAGTTTTTGGCCCTGAGGTCCAGGGGAGAAGGGGCTGCTCCTGCCGGCGGGGGGGGAGGGGGGGGGCGGGGGCAGGGGGGAGTGTGTGCTTCCAGGTCCTCACTGCAGCAGCTGTCCAGCGAGGCTCCCCACCCCCCATCCTGAGGAAGCTGGGGTGCAACAGCAAGAGGCAGTTTTAACACGATCCTTGTAACATAAGCACATCAAATGGGACAAAGGTTTCAGTGACAAAACTAAGGGCAACGAAGAAGGCGCATCTGTGTCCTGAGGACCAGCTGTGTGCAGGCGCCTGCCTGCCCACAGCTCAGCTCCCAGGTGCTGATTTTGGTCGTAAGTACACAGGGCATGGGGAGACAGGCCCTGCTCAGGAGGATCTGTGCTTGGGACTAGTGGGTTCCTCTTGTCACATGGTCTTGTATTTCTAAAGAGCAATTCTGAAGACACTCATGGGAGGATGTCTATTTGAGAAGTAAATTTAGGAAACTGCCTACCTAGATATGCAGATGACACCACCCTTATGTCAGAAAGTGAAGAACTAAAGACCCTTTTGATGAAAGTGAAAGAGTGGAAAAGTTGGCTTAAAGCTCAACATTCAGAAAACTAAGATCATGGCACCTGGTCCCATCACTTTATGGCAAATAGATGGGGAAACTGTGGAAACAGTGGCTGACTTTATTTTGGGGGGCTCCCAAATCACTGCAGATGGTGACTGCAGCCATGAAATTAAAAGGCGCTTACTCCTTGGACCAACCTAGACAGCATGTTAAAAAACAGAGACATTACTTTGCCAACAAAGGTCCGTCTAGTCAAGGCTATGGTTTTTCCAGTGGTCATGTATGGATGTGAGAGTTGGACTATAAAGAAAGCTGAGCACCGAAGAATTGATGCTTTTGAACTGTGGTGTTGGAGAAGACTCTTGAGAGTCCCTTGAACTGCAAGGAGATCCAACCAGTCCATCCTAAAGGAGATCAGTCCTAGGTGTTCATTGGAAGGACTGATGTTGAAGCTGAAACTCCAATACTCTGGCCGCCTGATGCAAAGAGCTGACTCATTTGAAAAGACCCTGATGCTGGGAAAGATTCAGGGCAGGAGGAGAAGGGGATGACAGGATGAGATGGTTGGATGGCATCACCGACTCAATGCATGAGTTTGGGTAAACTGTGGGAGTTGGTGATGGACAGGGAGGCCTGGCGTGTGGCGGTTCATGGGGTCGCAAAGAGTCAGACACAAATGAGCGACTGAACTGAACCTATCTAAGGACTAACATTTGATGTGTGGGGTGGAGGGGGTGGGGAGGCATTTTTGGCTTTCATTCTGGCTGTGCTCCAGCCTGTCACAGAGCTGCTGTGGAAGCCCAGGGTTCAGGGCAGTGGCTGCTGCTGCCTGAAAGCTGCATGTCCAGACATTAGCAGGGGGTGCAGGGCTGTTTGGCTGCCCATGAATGCAGGGCCGGGGACCCTGGGTTTCACAGACACTCCAGACAGAAGCTTCCTGAATCCCACCCATCTCCACACTCACTCACTGCGGGCCCGGCCCCCCATTTCCTCATCTGAGATGGACACGGCTCCCCCTGCAGGGTGGCAGTGAGCCTTGGCCAGCACGGAGGAGGGTCCCAACCTGAGCTGTCATCGTCCGGCTCCACTCTGGAAGCAAGCCCTCTCCTGGGGGCTGTGGAGGCCCTGGTGGGTTCTTGCCCCATCAGGGAACGAGCTGAGTTTCCCACCCCACCACTCAGCACCCTTGGGGGTGTCTTCACAGGGGACACAGGAACTGAGGGGTGGCCGTGTTAGGCGGCCCAGTGAGGTGTCCACTGGCCCCATCTGCTGATGAAGCCGTAATGAGGTTAAAGTGCCTCCTGTCGCTCCTACTTCCAGATGACGGCCCAACTCCTCCTGCTACTCAAGCACTGTCAGGTGCCTGTGCCCGCCTGGACGTTCGGCCCTGGCTCCCCTCGAGGAGCCGGTGCCAGGGCTGCTCTGTACGTGGGCCGCAGCCAGGGTCTCCGCGACACCTGAGGAATCCTTGCTCCCCGTCAGGCCCCAGAGGGCGGGCCAGTGAACCCCGTCTCAGGGCAGAACGTGGTAGGTAGCCTGGCAGCTTTAGTTTCCTGGCCTGCCCCCATGTTCTGTTCAGCCTGTGAATAGGTCAGCTGACCCTGAGAGTATAGCCTGCCTCCTTCAGGAGGCACAGGGGGCTTCAGACCCCACAGTGTCCTTGGGCTTCCAAATGGCCTTTGGAGAGGCAGTGTGGCCTGGAGACCTGGGGTTTCCTCTGGACCAGGTCAGGAGTCTCCCCAGAGCAGCAGCTGTGGGCCCAGGGCCCTGGCTGAGTGATTTCAGAGAGGTGCTGAGCCTTACCGCTCTCTTCCGCCTGACCAGGGGCTTGGGCCCCTCTGAGGAGGGCTGCAGACCACCTGGACTGTGAAACCTCCCATGGGAAGGCTGCAGGGAGTGGCCGTGGCACTTGGCAAACCAGGAGGGGTGTGCAGAAACGGGGAACTGTCTTTACCAACTAGCGTGCAAAATGGCATCGCTTGGGTGATGTATTTCCAATAATTAAAACGAGAACATCAGGTGCAAAGGGTTAATTGGGCAGTTTCAAAGGGACATCTGTTGCCCCGGCAGAGAGCATCTGAGGCTCCAGGGCGGTCACTCAGGGTGATCTGGTGCCCTTCAAGTCAAGGCAGGTGGATTAAGGCGGATTTTCCTGGAAAGTGTTTCTGTCCAAAGTAGAAAGGATGTTTAAATGCTGGCCCCACTAACATGGGCTCTGGTTTTCCATGTGTCTGACCTGGGAGAGGGACTGGGTGATCCTTTCAACCAGCCAGCCTGATCTGATTTGCACAAAAGGGCCCTTGAATGGCGAGGCCTGAGCCCTGTACATGCCGTTCCCTGCAGATAACCTCTCCATTCCCTCCAGCGCCTTCCCCAGTTTCAGAAACGCTTTCTGAACAGGGTCAGCAGTGAGCTCTGCCAGAGGAGCACTCTCAGCCTCCCTGGCTCACAGCGGCTTCTACATCCGTACATGCAGATTCTAGTGGAAGCGGCATCCCCCTGCCCCCCTCCCCAGGCCGCTCCCCTTCCAGCTGCTGGCCACAGGCCTTCCACCCGGATCAGAGCGTCACGCTGTGAAGGAACCTCTGGGGTTGCTGGAGACACTGGGATTAGAACGATTAGCCCGGATGTCGAGATCCCCTTGTACCGGCAACCACCCACCTCTGATTGGTCGAAGCAGAGGAGGAATGGCTGTTTGGGGCTGACACTGGTTGCCTCGTTAGGACTGCCAATGCTACGGCTCTCAGCGCTGCTCCTCAGATGCAGAACTTTTCCTCCCTGGCGTCATTGGGATGACACATGGCCAGAGAGATGGGCGAGTATGGGCGCTTGCCCTCGCCGGGAGGGCTCAGGGAAACTGGTGTGTGATTTGAGATGTCAGAAGGAGAAGTGGTCTCTGACTCAGAGGGGACAGCAACTGCCTTTGACTCTGGCCCTGTCAAGGCCTCAGACATCCATCTCATCACCAGTTTCTCCCAATCTTGTCTGGGAGTGAAGGCTGACCCCAGGGGCTAGCTGCCAAGCAGTCTGCCGCCCTGCTTCCCCAGACCCTTCTCTGGCTCAAGCCAGAATAAAGCAGGATTCCACACAAGGCACAGCTCCACCCTGGTCTTCCCTCGCTCCCTCTCCGGCCCACTTTCCTGCTGGTCTCAGCCTCGAGGCTGCTGTGAGAAGGCCCCCCACTGAGGACCCTGATTCCTTCAGCTCCACGCTCAGAGCTGAGCTCCCATGTAAATAAGTAAATTCTGCAGAGCCCAGGCGGCCTGCTGAGCGCCTCCACGGGCGTGCCAGGTAATGAAAACAAAGCACCAGGCCTTCCAACAGGCCAAACTCAGGCATCCCTGCTGGGAACTCCTGGAGGGGCCACTGCAGTTGCTGGGGGCTCCTCACAACCAGTCCTTCCCCCAAAAAGGGGCTCTGAGCCGAGGCACCGCATCTCCTTCTCCACTGTCACACCTCCCTTGCTGGCTGGGGAGAAGGGATGAGGCCCTGGCTCCACAAGGACCACCTCCTCAGCTCCTGTTCACAGAAGGGTGGGTATCTATGCCCGGGTACCACTGCCCATGTAGGCCACTTCTTGCTGTGTGACCCTGGAAGGTCTCTCCACCCCTCTCAGCCAGCTTCCTCCCTTACAGCAAAGCTGGGACTGGCCTGGTGTCATTCTTGGGATCCACTCCAATGTCCAGGGCAGTGCGGCTCCCCGCTGCTGAGATGTTAGGCCTGTTTGTCCCATGCTGACCTCTTGAGGACAGATCCCACTTGGCACCCACCAGAGGGGTGCAGGCCAGGTGTACTGCTTTGTGGCAGCTCCTCACTAGCCATGGGGCGACAGCAGCATCTTAAGGTGACCTCAGGAGGTTTTCAGTGGACATCTGGATGCCCAGGTGGAAGGTGATGTGGTGGGCTGAATAAAGGTCCCCAAAGATGTTCACATCCTAATCCTGGGAGTCAGCAAATGTGTTGCCTATATGGCAAAATAAATTTGGCAGATGTTATAAAATTAAGGATCCTAGATAGGGGGAGAGTCCTGCGTGATCCAGGTGGGCCCTACTACATATAAACACAGTATCTTTGTGAGAAGGAGCAGAGAGACTGGAGTACAGAAGAGGTCCGTTGACTTAAGTGATATGATGAAGAGATCACAAGCCAAGGAATGTAGGTGGCCTTTTCCTTTTCTTGCCTTGAGTCCAGGGAAACTGATTGTGGACTTCTGGCTTCCAAGGGGGAAGATTATAATTTTATGTTGTATCAGGCCAACTGGTAATCTGTCACGGGGACTCCTGATACTCCCAGTCCACACTGGGGCTCGGAAGAAAGGGTGAGCCTGTCTCTGTTGTGTGCCGGTTTCCTCTGGCTCCGTGCTGCCGCTCGCCGCCCTGGCCCAGGGGTGCTCCACTGGGTCCGCTCAGAAGCCTTGGAAGTGATCTATGGGTGGTGGGGGGGATGGGGGTGGGAGAGCCTGTCGCAGCTCTACAGGCTGGCGCCCTCAGGGCACCCCCCAGGCTGTGCAGTGGGGGCTCCAGCCGTGTCTGGGGGATGCTTCCTTCCAATTACCACGGCCCTGGGCTCAGGTGCATCTCCCTCCCCGTCTGCTGGGAAAATATCCAGTTCTGTTTTCCCACAGGGCTTGGGGGTGGTAGCCTGGGGAAGAGCCCCAAGCTGCCTTCTGCCCTCAGAGGGGCCAGCACGTCAACCACACCAGTCCTCTTCTGTCGGAGACCCAGAGCCACTGGGTTTAGGTCAGCTGTCCCCTCACATGCAGGACTCGTCTGATTTCATTGACTTCCCATGCCTGGCTGCGAGTCACACAGCTCCACACAGTGCCAGCAAATCAATACTGAGATAAACCCGCCCCTCCAGGCTGGGGAGCCCCTATGGATGCTCCCTCTTTATACGTGTGTTCAGGCGCCCATGGCAGGGACTCGAGGACAGCGTCTGCCTCTAGGGAGTGGGCACTGGTGCGGACGGCTTGGCACCAGCTCCGGAGCCCCGAGGACAGCAGCAGGGCCGTTATATCCCAGCCACCTGCGCGCCTGTTTGTTTCCATCTGGAGACTCACGTGGTTCAGAGGCAGGAAGTGACTTACAGAAATCCCAAACACAGCACAGAGAAGTAGAGAGCCACCTGGACTAGGTGAGTGTCCATGTCTCTGTGGGGACGGGTGACAGGTGACAGTTGGACTTTGGCTCCCCGCTGGCCAAAGCGAGAAGGGAAATGTGGCCAGCTGCTCATGTGCCCTGGCTCAGGGGCTCAGAGGCAGCAAGGGGGGCAGGAAGAGCGATGCCTTGACCTGCCCCCGGACCGCCCAGGGCCTTCTGAGCCGGGTGCTGTCCACACCTCATGAGCCAGGTGTGAGCCCGTTACACCTGCACCCCCACACCAGGCCCCGCGTCTCTCTCACCCAGTCACCACCACAGCTCCCCACGTGGGAAGTAGTCCAGCTCAGCCCGCTTCATCCCTGCAGCGGGGGAAGCCCCTGTGCCCTGATGCACCACAGCTCCCAGGGGGCACCACCTCCATGGGCTACTCCTGTTTGGTGCTTATAAAAAATTCCACCTACAACAGACGCCCCTGTGAGGCCCAGGAAACACAGTCTGCTCCCCACCTCTGATTACCAGGGCCTGGCGCACCCACAGACCATCAGGAGGGCTCATTGGGACCCCCACACAGCACACCTCCAGGAGAAGGGGACTCAGGCAAAAACGCCACCAGGGCCACATTTCCACGTGGCCTCATCTTCAACCACAAGACCACTCTTTAAAATGAAATGTCTGCTACTAACAGCAGGCCACTGGCTTAAAAAGAAAGACGCTGTGAAGTTTAAACCTTGTAAAGGGATCAGCGTTTGGATCTCATAGCCTTAATCTGTAATGCAGTGAGCAGGTATCTCAGCGCCAAGAGACTCTGACGGCATAGCCACCCCAGTCCTGGCGCTTCAGCAGCGGGCAGCTGACTCCTGAAGTCTATACCCACGGGCCACGAGGTCAATTCCCAGGGCCAGAACTCCCAAGGAAACAAAGAAGTCTCTGCAACTCCAAAGCACTCCTGGTGGCCCCTTGACGCTACCTCAACATGTCGCTGCCCTGGGAGATTCTTCAGCTTATTGGTTCTAAGCCAGATTTCAGGGACGCTCAAATCCACCCCAGGAAAGCAGAAAAATAATCAAGATTCCAACTCTAAACCCAAAGCATGTTTGGTGTCTCTCAGCCCTGGAGGGTCTTCAAAGCCCTTCAAAGCCTGAAATAAAATGAAATGTTATTTCATTTACCTGGCCTGTGACAACGCAGGATGCTACTACTGCCATTTTACAGACAGGAGACCTGCTCAGCAGGGGGTGGGCCATGGCAGCAGGAGGGTGTGGCTGCCAACTTGGAGATACTAAAGTACTCCGCCTCCCCAGCAGCAGCAAAAGTTCATGTTGTCTCATGTCTGAGCCTAACAAGACTCAGAAACATTCCTGTCCCTTTATCCAGGCTGGCCACCAGATCTGGAAATGGCCATCTGGTAGCTCCATCTCACAGCTCAGGAAGAGAGGCTGGTGGTCTCTAGGGTGACCCACGGTCTGAACCTAGAAGCTCGTGGCCCCCTCTTGGTGGGGAGCATTTCAGAGGCATGGGCCTGAGCTGACAGGGGCCCTGCGTGGGGTCTGGTCCATGGGTAAAGGACAGACACTGAACAGAATCACCCTGGTTACCAGGGAAACCGGGGCAACCAGATCCCCCTGCCTGTGCTCCTTCCATCAACAAGCAGACACTGGACACTCTGTCTGGTTCCAGTCTGTCTCCCTTCCCAGATCTGAGCAGCCCAGGGGCGAGATGGCACCCAGCCTCCCACTGGCCATCCCTCTAACCCCTTCCTGCCTGACAGTGCTAATCAGGCTGACGTTGGGCAGAGTGGACTGGTGAAGGACCAGACCCAGATGGTACCAATGCCACAGGCAGACGTGCATCCCGGATTTCCACCGAGCTGGTGAGGTGAGCCCTGCCCCAGCTGGGTGCCCATCACGCTCACCCCTCTAAATGCCGCTGGGCCGTGGGCCATACACTCACCTCATACAGCAAACAGCCCAGAGACCAGATGTCGGACTTGAAGTTATAGCCGTTCTCATGGATCCTCTCTGGTGACATGTAGTATGGCGTCCCCACTGAAACATAGCAAAGGGATAGGCAGGCGCTCATGCTCTGGGCAGTGGGTTTGGGGCGGGGGTGGGGTGGGGAGGGGAGGGGCCTGACCTCAGCCTCACTGGGATCCTGGGCAGCCCCCTTGCCCTCTCTTCCTGCCCCCTCCTCTGACAAGTGAGAGGGCTGGGTCAGACTGGAGGGCCCCACGCTCGTGGGGCCCTAGAAGTTCCTGGAAACAGGGACTCACCCAGACCTGAGAATCCATCTTGGGGTTTGGTGGCGGATGACTGGTGTTCTTTCTAATTGCCCAGGGTAGGGGGACACAGAGGCCAGGCTCTGGGAAGCAACTGACCAAGTAGCATCTAAAAGTGACTGCTTAAATCCCAGAAGAGTTCAGATAAGGTTCTCAGCAGTGAAAACCACCACGGTGACTGCTGACCAACCATGGCATGTGAGCCCATTTAACAGACAGAGAAACTGAGGCTCAGAAAAATGATAGGACTGAGGTTCAAACCCAGATCTTCAGGCTCTAGAAACTGAACTCTTAGCCACCACCCTTGGCTACTAGCACCAATCAACATGTCCTGCCTGAGATTTCTTAACCAGGACAGAAAAGATACTAACTATAAAAGAAAAGACTGATTAACTGGGCTTCATTAAAATTAGGAACTTCAGTTCATGAAAGACCACTGAGAGTTAAAAGGCAAGCCACAGACAGAAAGAAAATTGTCCCAACAGTGATCTCATAGACAGAATGTATTTTTAAACTTCTATAAATCAACATATAAAAGACAAACACCCACCCTCTCTCAAATTAGCAAAATATTTGAAGGGTCATTTCAAGAGGAAACTATCCAAGTCACCAATAAACACGTGAAATGAAGCTATATTTCTCATTACTGATTAGGGCAATGCAAATTAAAAGTACAATGAGGTACCACCTACCACCTGAATGGTTTAAGCTAAAAGACTTAGATAACTAAGGTGGCGGTGTGCAGAGCAACTGGAACCCTTATGCATTGCTCACGGGGCCATAAAACAACACCATCACCCTGGGAAACCATTTGGCAGTATCTACTGTACTACAGTTGCACACTGCCAACATTAAAATCCAGCAATTCTTCTCCTAGGTATATGCCCAAGAGAAGAGTACTCTGTTCATCAAGAGACGTGATCAAGAATTTGCAGAATGTCTTTATTTGTAATAGCCCCAAACTGGAAACAAGTGGTAATCAACAGCAGAAAGGATAGATTGATAATGTGGTCTTTTCACATAAGTGAACACTAAACAGCAACGAACAAGAGCAAATCTCAGGTACGTACCACAAAAGGGACCGTTTTCACAGACTCAATGTTGAGGGAAAGAAGCCAGGAACAAAAGAATACCACTGTTTGATTTCGTTTTTATCCAAAACAGGAGAAATTACTTTATGATCAGGAAAGGGCTTGAGAGAGCTTTGCTGTGTGCATATCATGTCTCAGTTAAAAAGCAGAGGCAGCACACTTAAAAGACCGGAGCTGGGCAAGCATGGAAGGATTTCCTGGTGGGTAGTGAGCTCCCCATCACCAGGGGCGTGCAAGTTGCAGCAGAGCGGCCGATTTGGCAGGGCTGAGCAAGGGGGCGTAGGAACCTGGATTTGCAACCACAGATTTATAATCTGAAATTCTTATATCAGTCCATCTGAAGGACAGCTGTTCAGGAGGCCAGGTTTTAAAGACTGTTACATGGAGGACATTTATACTGGCCATATGAATGTGACGGTGGCTGGGGCTGTTCTGGTCAGGGACTATGAAGGCAGCCACAGTCCAGTGTGGCAGAGGCTGAGACTCAGATGTGGACTGATGACCCTAGGAAGGAGGGATGTGGGAACACAGGGGACCCTGGGGGAGAAGAGGCCTGTTGATGAGCTGGACTGGGAAAGTGACGGCTGCCTCAAGGCAGGGGCCTAGACTTCCGGCTGTCATGGGCCAAAGGCGTTTCAAGGCAACTTATTTTTGCCAAGTAAAGGTGTTTAAACACAAAATCCCAACTACCACTTCATGTCACTACTTCTCAGTTTAACACTAAAACAAGAAGAAAACTCAAGCTCAAGGACAGTGTCTTACATTGAGAAAGTTTAGCTGTTTGAAACTGATCTTCTTGCTTTTCTCCTCTCTTTGGAGATGGGTGAGAAATTCTGTTGTGCCCGTCTTGTAGGGGCCATGAACAGTGTTGGAAACTCCTGCTCCTGGCCTGAGCACCCCGGGAGCAGGATCTTGTTACCAAAGTGTCCCAGTGCCCTCCCCAGGACCAGGCCACAGCAGGTGCCCTCTAAGCATCTAGTCACCAAGTCAATGAACCCATCTGCATGGTATCAGATAGTATGTATCAGGATAAACACTTTTATGTGCAGCCTAACTCACTATTTACTTATGTCTGTCCTAGGGACTAGCTGATTATTGCTTTCCTGGGTTACCAAGCATTGTTTGATGGCAATAATCTTTAAACCAGGACAGCAGCCATCACTTAAATAGTTTTAAGAACTGTGTCATCCTACATGCATACTTTATGGCTGAAATCAGGGGGCTAATTGCTACTTAGCAGAAAGAGCTGTCAGTTAGCAAATGAACCCATGTGGGATTCTATAAGCAAACTGCACTTCTAGTAGCAACCCCTTGTATATTTCGGTCACAAGGCAGCAAAATGAAAATGAATGGGCAAGTGTGAAATGGATGACTTGTCATATCCAAACCACAGGATGAAATCCAAACAGTTCTCACCTAACAGTGGGAACCTCAGACCAAATGGCAAGCGATCCAGCACTTGGGGTGCTGTGGGTGGACATGGTTACCAGGTGAGGACCATCTCCCACACAGAACCACCACACGGGGCTGATGGGGTGCACACAGAGATGGCGCAGGCCACAGGCCCTGTCCTCAGTGAGGGGCAGCAGGTCCACCGGCTGGCTGCGCTGCACCAAGACCCCTGGCCACCCACCCCCAACGCCACCCCCTAGCCAGAAGTGTCGGCTGGCCCTGACACCTCTTCCCACCCTGTCTCACCCTTCGCTTATTCTAGATCCTCCTGGGCCCCACAGGAGGGACTTGGGGGAGAGAAGACCTGCTGAGTGGTCAGGCTTTGGCCTGGGTGGGGCTGCCTTGCCAGGCCCATCTGAAAGTGAAGACTGAGTAGCTGGTCCCCCTGCTTGAGTTCCCCTGCTGGCCACCCCGGCCTGCCCTCCCGTTCAGTCTGTGCCTCTGCTTCCTGGTGGGCTTCTCAAGGTCAGTTAAAGTGCCCCCTCCCCTGGCAGGGAGGGCCAGCTGCTCAGTGGAGTCGGGGCCTTTCCTTTTACTCCCTGTCCCTCTGCTGAGGTTTCAGATGCCTGCCTCGGCCCTGCTTGGGGTGAAAGCCTGGAGGCACTGGAGAGAGAAAGCTGGGGGCATCACCTTCTGCTCTCCTCTCAACCTTCTACTTTTTTATTGCTCCTTCAGCTTTTACTCGTTTCCACCGGATGAGGTGGAAAAGCCAAATATATCCTAATAAGATTTGTAGCCCTAAAATGCCAGGGCTACATACTCCATCCATTCATCCGTCTTTCCAGTCATGCATCATCCCTCTGTCTGTCCGTCCACCCATCCATCGGCATCCCAATGTTAACTGATCCCTGACACTCTGCCGGACCCTCCAAGGTGTGGGTCTATCAGGAGGTAGTGAGTTGCCTGTCCCAGCAAGTGTCCAGGAGGAGGCAGCTGAACAAGGAAAGAGTCAACTGACCAATGGCTGTAACGAGATCACCTGAAAGAGGCTGTTAAAAATCTGGATGCCTGGCCCCACTCCAGGCCTGTGGGACCAGAAGCTCCAGGGCTGGAACTTGGGCCCCTGCATCTCCCACAACCTCCTGGAGCATATCATACAACTGAGAGGAGCTCTGCAGCCTCCCACACCGGCCCTCCTTTCAGCTGCTCAGGAATGTGGAGCCATGAATCCACCAAGTGCTAACAGAGGGAAGTGTGGCCTGTTCCCTGATCCAGGGGTGGGGCCTCTGCATCTTAAAGTTGGGGTGCTCTGTCTCACTGGAGGGCTCTTCAAACTACAAAGCTGCAGGGGGTGAACAGCACCTCTTCCCGTTTTGCCAGCTTTTCCAGGGAATGAAGTCTATAAAACTCTACTTTTATGCCCACAGTAAAAGCCCAGACATTATGAAAGATAGTGCACAACTTGCATGAGTTTTATTAAAGATAAAATGAGAGACTTCAAAGAAGTTCCAAGCTTGCAGCAGGCCCTGGAGAAGTGACCCCGACCCCCAGGGGTTCTAGGGGAGAGAGGGAGAAGCTGGCAGCGGGAGGAGCCTCTGCAGACAGTGGCCCTAAACGCCAGGCGGGGACCTCCGTGGGCACTTCCTGCGGCAGAGCAGCGACACAGCCTTCGCAGAGACGCTCAGATGCAGAAAGTGCACAGCCAGGGTCTCAAATCCCCTGCCAACAATCTCCCCATCAGCCTCTCAGCCCCCAGCCCTGCCCCAACCCTCCCCTCCAGGGACAGAGCTCTGCATATGAAAGAGGAGCCCAACAAACCCTGACCTTCCCAGCGTCTTCACCTAGAACTCCCAGATTTCAAACCTGGCAGATATCAGAGGAGAACTCGGAACCTCAAAGCGGAGGCTGATTAAAGGGCCCCACTTCCCGAGATGCGCCACTCCTGTCAAAACAAACTTTGCCGTGTTTTGAAATGCTCACGGTGTTTGAAACATGTTCATTAGGTATGAAAAAGGCAAAGATTTCACATGAAGGGGAGGCTGGCATCTGTGGGCTGCACTTCTTCCCCGGATGGTGGTTTTGAAAACAGCTGGGAAAGGGGGTGGGGCGCTGACACGCATCTCGAGCCGGCACCCCAGCCAGGCCTGGACCCGTTGCAGCCGCTGGCGAGCAGAGAGCCAGACCCTCTCTCTCTGCCTCCAGTGGAACACGGGATGAACTCAATGGTCCGTGGGGTCCTCCCCGCCACATTCTGGAGCCCTGGTATCTGTCTCAGAAAAATGGGGATAGTTTGAACTCCTGGCACACGGACAGGAGGAAGCAACAGCTCTAGGAAGGCTCTGCTCCCCACAGACCCCAAGGGCTGGGCAATGGAGCGGGGTGGTCCGAGGAAAGGAGGGCTCGGGGTGCCCAAGAGGGCAGGGGAGCCGGTGAGGACCAGACTCCTCTGTGCTGCATGAGGCCCTGACCCATGAAACTCCCTCCCTGGCCCCCCCAACACCAGGCCTCACTTGCCGAGGGGGCCCCCCTCCTCCCTGGCCCCCTGGCCACTGTCCTAGCTGCTGCACCTCACCTGGACAAAGGTTTGGCTTAGCCCCCCTGCCCTGCCCATTCTCACTGCCCCCCGCCCCGCATCCTGCACCCCAAGGCAGGCGCCATGTCTCTGCCTCGGGCCGAGGGCTTCTCATCCCCCAAGAGAGAAAAGCCAGGTCCTCAGCTTCAGGGGCCTCTCCAGATTCTCCCGGCTCCACCCAACACTGGGACCGCAACCCACGAACACCCTGTCCGTGTGCCACCGTTGGTCACTAAGTCCTCCTAAGTCACCAGCCGACACGAGGTCAGGCCACACTCAGCCCTCCCGAGAAGCAGCCATGTCCATGAAACACTGTACTTCTACCAGCGTCGACTTGATTCCATATTGTCTACATCCCTAAACATCTGCCTACTGGTAGTTCCCCCATGGAGGATCGCTAACAGATCTAAGAGGAAGGGAGCCCGACGCTGCCGGGTTACGCGGCACCCCACATTCCCAGGTATCAAGGGCTCATCCCAACATGGAGCAGGAAGCCTTGGGCGGAAACGCTCGCGTGGCCGTGCTCACCCGCCACGTGGCACTGCCCCGCCCACCACGTGGCCACGCCCTCGCCTGCAACGTGGTTCTGGTTGAAGCGCCACCTGGCAACGCGAAGGTGCTCGCCTCACTGCACCTGTGCTTCCTCCCCTATTAACGAGTTCTGAGGATTCCCACCTCCCTGGGCGGCTAGAGCACTAAGCAAGGTACCACCTGGGACATGAAGATGCTGTGGCTGGTGGTGAAGATGCTAAACACATTTTCCAGCCCCGAAAGGCCTCCCCAGCCCCTGCCTGCCTGGGGACCACAGGGATATGGCAGCGCTGCTCTCTGCCCCCATTTCCTCATCTGTCAAAAGATTTTAAGCCTCACTGGTCCACATTTTTAAGATGCAACATGTTTTTCAAGCATCCTTTAAAGCTTGTCTTCTTTGTTAAGACACCTCCTTGGTCAGTTTAGCGACTTCAAGAAAGGGAAATAAAGCCCCTGGGAGGGGCCAAGGCAGCTCCAGGTCCCCAGTGGACCCTTGCTCCTTGGGCACAGCTGAATCAGACAGCCCAGCACTGTGCACACAGTGGGCCTGCCACGTACCATTCTGCTTGCCCCCCACACAGTGCCACCCTGGGTCTGTCCGGGAACCCCCTGAGAGCAGGAAAGGTGGTATCACCTCATGTTCCCACAACCTCACATCTCCCACCCAGCCCAGGACCAGGGCACTTGGCCTGGGGAACGGAGAAGGAAGGATTTATGTATGCCCCACAGCCAGGCCAGGGGTCGGTGACATGGAAAACAGCCTGACTGTGGGTACCTGACAAGGGTCGCCCCCAACCAGACCTGTCTTCTCCAGCCCCCCTGAAAGGCAGGGTGGGGCACGGTACTGGCCTGGATGTGAGCCTGCCTGACCTCCCACCCGATCCCAGCCCGAGGCCGTCGGGTCTCGCGGCAGAGCTGGCAGGGCCTGCTCTCCCAGCCCCACAATTTGTCTTGCAGCTGCTGCCGTTGCTCGGAGCGAGACACTTGCTTGTAGCTTGTGAGCTGTGTGTAGGCAAATCTTTCATTTTTCTTTCATTATGCCGGCATGTACTGTCACTTAATTTTTATGTATGCAATCCTTCCTGACAAATATGATCTGCTGCCTGGTAATTCGTCTGACGCTCATTCTGTTCCGCGCTCTAATTACGGCTCCTATTCCTGACACTGAGGCAGCCGCTCTGCCACCGCTGGGTACCACACCTGTCAGCCCGGCCATGGCATGACTAATGCCCTTTCATGCCAGCCTCGTGTTAGCAAATATGGAGGGGGGGAGGGGGCTGGGAGAGGAGGTGGCAGGAGGAGATGGGATTTGCATCAGCCCTACCCTGGGTCAGCAGCCTCTGGAGACAAGGTGGTTGCTGGGGCAACGTGGCTGCCTCGGAACATTCCCCACATAGTAGGTGCACAGAGAGGCAACGGATGAATAATTCATACCCACGCACGGGGTGTGAGGGAGGCTCTGCCCCCCAAGTCCTTCCTGAGTCACAAAGCACCTGCAATTAGTACAGCCTTCTGCCCCACCGAATGTGTGTACGAGACAGCTGTTTGTGGAACCTCGCTATGGAAGGGGGTCTTTTCTCCTGGTCTCCGAGACTTCAGACCTGGGCTCTGGCTTGGCACTGTCACCTTCGTGGGGCCTGGCCCTTGGTTCTGGCCGCAGGGCCTTGCTGAGCCCGTGCGGGCCTCTCAACTCGATGGGCACACGGCCCCAGGAGGGCTTCCACCTACCACGAGACCCGACAACCACTCAGAGGCTGTGGGAAGAGCCTGGCTTACCCGGGCAGCCTTTTCCCAAGTTCCAATTCCTTCTCATTAATATAATAAGTGCACCAGTCCAAGTCGATAAACTCACACTGTCGGACGAGCCCGCATTTCTGCCCGCTCCTAACAATGTGATCTTAACCAGCTCTGACTTGTGCCGCAGTTTTTCCCCGGCGGGACAGAGGAGGGTTGGGACCTGACTGACAGGGGACAGGAGGCAGTGGCTTTAACTCTGCTCTTTGACGGTTTCCCTTGAATTTCTGGCCTTTCTGAAGCCCTTGCACCAGAGAGGTAAACAGTCCCAAGCTGACAAGACACAATGATTTTCCCAAAGAGAAGGATATGGGGAAGCGAGAAAGAGATGGCTTCCTCCCAGGTACGGGGAGTCAGTGCCCGAGCTCCGGAGGCAGATCCTTCCAGGGCCCCAGACCCTGGGCTCCTGGAAGAACCGGGCGCTGCACCGGGAGGGCCGCATCAGGGCCCGGCTCTGCCATTACAGAACTCAGAAGAGTTCCTCAAGCTCCCTCGGTCTCAGATTCCTCATCAGCACAGAGGAAAGAGCCTATGGACCCTGACATCTGCTTGAGGCATGACCGAAGCATCGCCAACTCAGGGGTTGGCGGGTCCTTAAACATCCTTTCGTTCTGACCTAACAGAAGAGCAACAGTGCACCAGCTGCTAAGCAGGCCGGGCCAGAGGTCCTCTGAGGTCAGATGGGGATGACGGTTTCAAAACCACCACATACACACACGCACTTACACAGTCACACACACTCACAGTCTGTCCGGTTCCCAGCTGGGAGCTGTTGATCTCTGAGCTAGCCTGTGTCTCCAGACTGTGTGCTATACCCTGAGAGCCTCGAGCCATGGGGACCTGTATGAACAGTGACAGTTTCCACCAGGAAAGCGTGTCGTCCAGAAGGCTGCTGTATGTCTCTTGGCACGCTGCAGGCTCTCAGGGGTGTAGCACACAGGAAGACCAGAGATGCACTGGCTGGGCCACGGAGTGCGGGGGACGTGAGTAGACAACAGAGCGGTGTTCGAGGGGCTCGGCCTGTGCACGGGACCAGCTCCCTCCTGTGGATGCGGCACCAAATGGGGGAGGTGAGTCTCAGGCGCCGTCCCCTGCAGATGCCACGACAAAGAGCCAGGAACTGCTGGGGGTCGGGGAAATGCCCCTGCACCCTGCCCTGGCCTGAAATGTTCCCATGCAGCCCTGGTCACAGCACCCAAGGGACCCTACTTCTGTGTTCCACACACACTGGGGACTTCGCTGGTTTCTAATCAAATGTAAAATTCTCCAGTGGTCCAAGTTTCGCATTTGCTCACATATCTGGAGAAGGAAATGGCAACCCACTCCAGTACGCTTGCCTGGAAAATCCCATGGACAGAGGAGCCTGGTAGGCTACAGTCCATGGGGTCGCAAAGAGTCAGACACGACTGAGCGACTTCACTCACTCACTCATATCTGGATTCTGAAGCTGGACAGTACTTAACATGACCCGAAACACACATGTGACCTCCAAGTCTCCTCCGGTGTCGGGCCCCCAGTGCCCCTGCACTCCTGGGATGTTGTTTCCACTGAGCTCAGCCTTCGAGGCCCCGCTTGCCTTCCTTGCCACCCAAGGGCCCTCGACCCTCCCCATGCCATCGTTTCCTCCATACCTCACCGGCTCCTAGTCACTCCCCACACTTCAGCTACAAAGTCACCTCCACCATGAAAGCACTGGGCTCCTGTAGCTTTGAAACGGCCGGGTTAAAAGCCAAAAGCTATAAACAGCCCAAACATCCCCAGCAGGAGGAACGGGCTGAATATACATGAATGAATGAAGTGTCATGATCTCACGTGTTGGCGGGTCCTTGAATATCCTTTTGTTCTGACCTAACAGAAGAGCCATGGTGCACCAGCTGCTAGGGAGACCGGGCCAGGGGTCCTCCAGGGTCAGATGGGGACGAGAGCTTCAAAACCACCACACCCACACACAATGGGACACCGTGCAGCAATGAGAAAAACGACATGGTGGTCTCTGCGACCGTGGAGCCACACCTCCCTATCCCTGAAACATGAGCTTGTGAGGACACGGGTGGTCACATCCTGGGCTCCTCCAGTCCTTGGGTTTACTCCCCTCTGGCCACCATTCTGAAGAAGAATGTCTGAGGTTCTAACCAAAGGCACCCCGGGGACAGGGTTCGCACCTCCCCACGTCATCCAGGACTTTGGGGGTCGCTGGGGTGTGAATGGCCTGTCCTTACCTAGGGAGTGGGCCGCGGTGGTCTCTGAGCTGAAGAAACGGCCCAGGCCGAGATCGCCCAGCTTCACGATGCCCGTGGCTGTGATAAACACGTTGGCAGGCTTGATGTCTGCAGGGGAAGGAGAGGGGGGTTGGTGTGGGGTCTGCGGTGAGGCTGCCTGGTGGTGAGGGGAAGAAGGGAGGAGGAGGCCTGGGGGTGGGCCGAGAGTGGGGCCCTTCAGGTGATGGGTTTAGTCCCCAGTCCTGCTCTCTCAGGGCAAGGCCCTGGCCCTGTCTCTGCCCAGCTGCGGGACTTTGAGAAACGTAACCTCAGTTTCCTCATCTGTAAGGTGGGTCTAACTTCACTACGGCTCAGGGCTGCTGTGAGGGCTAGGAGTGCAGGGATTTTTGTTCTCTTGTTTCCTCTTTTTCAGCAGAGTGGGTACTCTATGCAGGTCTGTATAACAGATGAAGGAGGCGCTCAGGGAGGTAACCTGTGCTGTTCCCCAGTCATCAGGCAGTGCCTCACACACAGCAGACACTGATCAATGCAGGCAAAATGAGCAAACGGAGGAAGGAGTAAAGGCATCTAGCTAAAGCACACAGCACTCTGCCAGGCACCAGCAGGCCCTTTGCTCACAGTCTAGGATGATGTCAGCTCTTCAAAACACTCATCTCCTCTGTCCAGCCAACTCCTACTAAGACTTCAAAGCCCAGATGAAAGGTTCCCTTTTCTGGGATGATTTCCTGCCCTTCCAGGCAGAGCTGGCGGCAGTACCGGAACTAGCCATGACTTCCCTGCCAGGCTCTCCACCCACCCTACCCTCGCTGCAGCCCCTCTTGCTGGCTCCGGGCTGGTTTCGGGGACTGGAGATTATGTGTTGAGCATGGCCCCTGTTCCTGAGGTCCCTGCAACTACACGGCACTTGGTGCTCTCACCTTGTGGAGGCCCCTGACAAGGGCACAAGGTCCAGGGTGCCGTCAAGTCTGAGGTCGCCCACTCCCATTCTCTGACGCTGTAAGGACAGGCGAGATGCTGGCCACCCACCGGATGGGGATACAAGGCGGTCGCCCTCCTCAGGCTGTTCCGAGCAGCCTAGGGGAAGGCTGTGTCCTGTGGCCCCTGGCACGTACCACGGTGCATGACCCGGCGGGAGTGCATGTGCTCCACGGCGCTGCAGAGCTGCACGAAGTACTTCCACACGGTCCTCTCCGGGATGAGCCGCTTCTGCTTCTTGAAGTACTGCGGAGGGGGAGACAGACACACAGACAGGCTCGGGTGACGGACCTGGGAGGGCCGCTGTAGGGTCCCAGCTCCAGGGGTCACGTGTCCACCCTCAGCACCAGGCTCCCCGAAGGCGGGGCCGGCCTGGCCAGAGGGGATGTCCCGACGGCTTCTCTGAAGGGATGCTGGGATCACATCTTGAAGGCTGCTCTCTATGACCCTTTACCTAGAGTCTCCTGGACACAAGTCCATTTCCTCCCACACTGCCCGACAGGGATTAGTTCCTTGCAGGAGTGACTGGTGTGGGCTCTCTGCCCTGGGCCTGGCCCAGCCCAGGATGGGGGCACCCAGGACCTGCTTGGTGGTTAAATCTCAGCTCCTTTCCTGGGAACCAGCACATGTAACCATGAACAAGCATGGCAATGACCTCTAGGAAGCGGGCTTGACAGTCTGGAATGGACCTTCCAGTTTCAACAGGCACATTTTGTTGCCTGGAAAATCATACTTAACACTCCAGAAAAAAAAAAGTAAAAAAACAAAAGCCTAAAACCCAAAACCTACCCAGGCTGCACTGAGTGATCTGTAAGTAACCAAAGGTCCTGAAAGCTCAATCAACCAGGAACATGCCCTCGTCCACTGTTCAGATCAGCATCCCTCCAGGGGGAGCTCCTATGGGCCAGGCCCGTAGGGGTCGGGGACGTAATTCACCCACCCGTCATGTGGAACTTAGTTTTTGTTCACTTAAAGCAACCATCTTTTCCCAAAGCAGCCAGAGGTGAAGACTTGGTCCACATGTCAGGGCAGCCACACTGGCACAGGGAAGACCCAGGACACACTCGCAGCCTGAGGCAGGAGGCGGGACCTAAGCTAACCTCTGCTAAGCACCTGCCATGTGCAGCCTCTGTGCTGGGCTCCACAGTGATGGCTGCACCCATCTCACAGATGGGGAAACTGAGGGCCACACAGGAGCAGTAAGGGGCAGAGTTACAACAGCTCAACCTGGGAAGCCCAAGCTCTTAACCCACTTCTAATGGTACCAGTAACCACCTGATGAAGGCCCAAGGTCAGAGAGGTTCAGGAACTTGCCCAGGGTCATCCAGCAGGGGCGGCAGAGCTGGGACCGGATGTGGACACCTCCAACCTTGGTACAGTCATAGTGGGAAGCTCCTGGACTGGCTCTAAAGCCCCAGGAGGCTCTTCTAAGGCTCCATTCTGGGAGGGGACCTCACGCGTCAGCTGCCCCTGGCTCCCTGCACAGAGCTCCCCCAGGACCACCTCAGGCCTCCGTAGTGGGCTGTGCTGCAGTGTTATTTGTGCCCTAATGTTAGCTAATCCTCATTATAGCATTTAAATGGGGACGTGCGCGGCTGTGCGTGGTGATTTTCTAAATGTCACGTCCTATTGGTGCGGGTGACATTTAGCAGGAAGGCGCGGAGTCTCTGGTGGGTTCTGGGGTGGCAGCAGCTCCGGCTTCACCATCCATCGTAAATAACGCCAGCACACGGCCCTGGTGGTGCTGCTTGGCTCTGGAGGCTGGGGGCCTTTGGGACAGAGGGTCTGCTGGCCAGCCACCTCCCTGTCAGGCCAGGACTCAGTGTGGCCCCAGGCTGAGCCCTGCCTAGGGCCCCATTCCCTCCAAAAGCCGGAGGCAGCTAGAGAGCAGGAAAGGCCAGAGAACAGCTGCTCCCAGGCCCCGAGCACTGTGCTGGGTGCATTACAGATGGGAAACTGAGGTACAGGGAGCTGCCCAGGTCATCCCGCAGGTGTGTCTGACCCTGGGCCCAGGGTCTTCCTACTCCCTTGCCTTGCCTGTCTGAGCTGCTCTGCCTGCAGGGCCACATACTCAGCAGGGGAAGGGGAGGGTGAGGGGCCCTTGATGGAGGGAGGGAGGTGCCAGGCCATGTAAGGAGGAGGGCTCCTGAGACAGGAGGGCCTGAAGCACCTGGAAACTGGGCCACCGCCCTAGAAACCAAGGGTGTGAGTAACCGACTTGAACCCTGGGTCAAGGTTGGCCCAGGGGAAGTTGGAGTGAGGGGAGGCACCACCCCAAGCCAGGTGCAAAGGATGCTGGATGCCACCACACCTCCCTCCTGTCTCCTGGATGGAAGGAGCTTGCATCCAGGCCCTGCAGCTCCCGAGCGGCCCTCCCCGATGAGGCCCCCACAACTGCAGTGGAAACTAAGGTTCAGGTAGGGGAGGGATCTATAATTTGCCCAGCACCCCCAACTCCCCACTGTCTGACTCCAGCCCCCTCCATGAGCTGAGAGGCTGTGAGGGAGGGGGTTTGAGGGCCATGGGGGCTGACAGGGTGCAGCACCCTGACCAGACAAAGTGCTTTGTGGACCCTGGGCTTCCATCCCTCTGGGCTCTGGCACAAGCTGTTCTGCCTCTAGGCTTGCAGGTCTCCCCTCAGGTCTCTGCTAATGTGTCACTTCCTCCAGGAAGCCTTCCCTGCTAACGTGTTACCTCCTCCAGGAAGCCTTCCATGGTTCCCACAGACCCTGAACTTGGCTTGTTCATGGCTGTGCGTGACTGCTCGTTCATAGCTCTGCTCTCCCATCAGAAGGCACGCTCCCTGAGGGCCGTGCCTAGGCCAGCAGCATGGGGGTGGGCACAGAGTGGGTCTGGATGCATGGTGTTCAGTGAGAGAATGACACAGGAAGGAGAAAAAAGTAGGGGGAGCGGGGGAGAAGTGAGATGTGATACAGCACATCTGTTCCCACCAGGGATCTGCGTGGAGATTAACATCCCTGCAAACGCATTAATATGTCAACAAAAGTATAAAAGCAGGTGATAACAGCTCAAGTAATGCTGCTTCCCAGAGACGCCTGTATTCCTAGGAGCCAAATTTCAGAAGAGCAGGTACAGAGCAATCATTCAATCCCCAGTGCCTGGTGGGAAAGACGCGGCGTCTATGACCGTCTGCAAGTATGGCTGGGAGCAGAGTGGGGGCTCGAGCATGGCCCAGCCCGGCTCAGGGACAGACTGGGCTCAGGGGAGAAGCGATGCAGGCCCACCAACACGGTCTGTGGATGAGGGTCCAGACAGCCGGGGAGTGAGGACCTTGAGGGAGGAGGGGTGAGTGCAGCTGAGCACGCTGGCCCAGGGATCCCACTTAGAGACTGTGCTACCACAGGCAGGTGACAAAACCTCTCTGAGCCTCACTATTTAAGGATAGTATGGACTCAGTGAGTGAGGCAGATGCTCAGCACAGCTGTGGCCTGCAGTGGGTGCCCCATCGGTGGGGCTGTGATGGTCCCCATGTGCAGGCTCAGGTGGACCCAGTCCTGGGCTCAAGGCGGGGGTGTGAACGGGCAGTCTGGGGGCTGCTGTGGGACTTGGCAGGTTGCTTAAAATCTCTGAGATCCCTGACCTCGCCCATTATATGGGAAGGAAGATGTCTCTTAAGGGGTGAGGGGCGCAGGAAGGTCCCCTGGGGATGATGCCATCGGAGGGCCACTGGAAGCAGAGACCTGGGCCACAGGCACGGGTCTGTCCCCATGTTGCTGGGGATCCTCAGGTAACTCTTCCAGCCTCTCTGGGCTTAGTTTTCCCGTCTATAAAATGAGGCAGAAGACACTTTCCCGGAGTCTGAGACCTGGGGTCTGACTTACAGGGGGTTATACCCCATCCCTTCTGCGAGGCAAAAGTGGCATGAGCCCATGGGTGGGCTGGGGTGGTGAGGGACCGCAGATGGGTCTTTTCTGCCTGTGGCTGACCCTCTCCCAGCAAGTGTGGATGGGACCATAACTGAGGCCTCTGGGCATCAGCAAGGGGGGCGGGGGGCGAGTGTCCTTGAGTGGCTGCCTCTGCCTGAGGCCAGAGCACTGGGGGATCTGGGCTGAGGTGGGGGGGCACCTGACCTGGGCAGTCCCCTGAGACCCAGCTCTCCCGCCAGGCACACTCACCTTGATCATCTGTGATAGGTCGCCCGCATCCGCCAGCTCCAGCACAATGTTCAGTTCATTGTCCTCGATGAATGAGTCCAAATACTTGATGATGTTTGGATGGTTCAGTTGCTGCCCAAAGAGAGAAAAAGAGGGAGATGGAGTCAGTGAGAGATGATACAGTTGGAGAGGCGAGTATCTGGGGGGAATGGCCTGCAGACCTGGGTGACACTGGGAAAGCCATTTTGCATCCCTGAGCCTCAGTGTCCCCCTCTGTAAAATGGGCATAATCTTTTGCAGAGAAACTGTGACGATTACACGGGCTGATACCCCTGAAATATCTACATGGTGACCACTTGCAGCTAAAACTCAACAGATACTGTGGAAATGACCCTTTTCTCCCTCCTCCTCTTCATCATCAGCACCACCCAGGCCCCTCCAGGGTAGGGCCAGGCCCCCACCACTCCACCTCCGTACTCAGTGGTCTTGGAATACTTGGAAGTGTCCACCTCCTTCCTTCTTCCTTCCCACTTTCTCAATTTCTGACCCACCCTTTGTGAAATCTTGAGAAAACATCATTCCTGTGTGAGAGCTGCCCTGAGCACGGTGCTCAGTGATGAAGCCCTGATTCTGGCCTGACCACCATGGCCCGTGTGATCGCCGGATAGGACTGCGCCCCACTGGCCGGAAGTCAGCCCCTGCTCGGCTGACAGGAGACCCTGGCATCCCTTATGACTTAAACTATACCGAAATGACCCCAGGATCTAGGGAAGGCAGAGGGACTCAAATATTCTGCCACAGCATGGTTAGCCTGTCCAGCGGGGGTCCCACCCAGAGGCCTCTTGAAAGCACATTTTTCCAAAGGCCCAGAAGGTGCTATGTGAGGGGCATGTATTTATGCTGTGCCACTGTTCCGCCCCTCCTGGCGGCCTCTCACTGGTCCTGGCATGAACAGCATGAATGATGCCGCCCAGTGGCCCCTCTAAGGACCGTGCTTCTTTCTGTTTTGTAGGAAACACCCCGTGCCCTGGCACATCCTGTTGACTTCCCACAGGCAGGCTGGAGAGGTGGGTCACGTTCTGCAAAGGGTCTGGCCTGGTGGCAGAGGTTATAACCATGGCAATGGGGGCTGCTTCTGACCAGATGCTACACCGAGTCCTTCCAATGCATCTTCTCACTAATTCCACGACAACACCTCTGAAGACAGCACTCTCGTCATCAACCCCTTAGACAGATGAGAAAACCAAGGCCCCAGGCAGTCAGCAGCTTACCCACGGCCCCAGAGCTAGTGAGCAAGGGGTGTATCTGCCTGCGAAGCCCACAGCTGACCACGCTCAGTGGCACTGCAGCCTGGGGGCGGGTCAGAGACCCCGCACCAGGCAGGCCCGGGTCACACCACCTGCCTCACCAAAGAGGCTGTGGTCACTCAGTTCTGAGCCCAAGAACCAAACAGGCTGGCTCGGTGTGCACACGTGTACAATCCCTTACTCACGTGAGCAACACACGTGTGTTCTTGGCCACGAGTAGGGAGACAGGGGTGTGTGATCCAGACAGCCACTCCCCAGGGCTGGGGAATCAGAGTTTCAGGGATCACAACTGGGTCCAAAGTTCACCGTTCAGTAAAACTTTCAAAATGTTATCTGAAGAGTATTTTAGGATCTGTGGTGGCTGGAGTTAAGGATACCTCCCTACAAGCCTCTAGGCTCCCCCTTGGGACCCATCACAGCCAAGGGCCACCCCAGCGAGCATCCACAACTCCCATATGGCCACGACACCTCATGCTCAGCCACTGCGGGGCCCCCCTCTTGTCCCCACATTGAAGTCTCACATCCTGAATGTGGCATTCGAGTCCACCGTGACCTGCACGCCCATCCATGCTGCCACGGCTCCTGCAGCAGGCCCGCCTCAGCCTTCCAGATTCTGAGAGCAGGCCCTGGGCGCTGCACGACTTCCCCGGGGCCCTTGCGTCTGCCAGCGTCACCTGACGGTCACCATCTGCCGCCTGTCTGTTCTCCCTCCTGCCTGGGAATCCCTGGGCGGTGGGGTGGTGGGGTGGCGGGTACCATGGTTGACAGTACCAGTAGCCCCACTTTACAGGAAGCTGCCAAGCAAGCTTGCTCTCTATGTGGGGAGACAGGACACCAAGTCAGTGCTGACTGTGTGCTCTCCTGTGCCAGGCCCTCTTCAGACACTATTTTATTTAAAAAATTTTTTCATTGGTTTATTTTTTGGCCATGCCACGCTGCTTGCAGGATCTCAGTTCCTCAGCCAGAGACTGAATCCAGGTCACGGAAAGGAAATCCTGGAATCCTAACCACTAGGCCAGCAGGGAACTCCCCCGATACTATTTTATTTAATTCTCTCTATCTGCCCATATCCTGTGAGGCCGGCATTCTCTCCATTGAGCTGATGAGCAAACTGAGGCTCAGGGAGGTTAAGTCATATGCTTAAGGTTACACAGCTTACAAAGACATCAGCATTTGAATCCAGGATCCTGGGCCTCCAAAGCCCATCCCTTTTTTCCTCCTCCATCACCTCCTAATTCTCAGGTGGAATCCTGAACCTGGGGAGGAGGGCAGAGCCCCAGGGAGAGCCACCCCTAGACCAGGCAAATAGGTCTAGTCCAGAAAGTTCTGTCATCTCTGATTCTCAGGAGACCGGAGGGGAAGCCAGCAGGAAGGTGGAAAGGATGACCATAGACACCATCCACCACCACCATCCCTTGCCCTGGACAGGCCCCGCAGGTCTGTCCTTCACACAACCCTGTCCAGCTCTGGTGGAACCAAGGACTTCTGCCCACAGAGGGGCAGGCACATCAGCTACTCCTGGGGGCACCCATCCCCAGCTGTGCATCCTGCCTCCTCCCTGTTGGAGGCCTGGCTAGAGTCCAAAAGGTGGACAACTCAGGGGCCCCAAGCCCCTCTAGCTCCCACAACCTGGGGCCCTGTGCTTGGCTGTTAATTCTGCCCAGTGCCCCAGACTGGCTCGGCTCTGTCTCCCTGGCATAGAGCATCTCCTGGATGCACAAGAATGGGACAGAAGAAGAGAACACACCTGGCTGAATATTCAGATGTGTGTGCCTCTGCGTAGAAAAACAAGGGCACAAAGCTGAGAGCAAAGATGTGATGAGACCGACAGGGAGACAGACAGACAGACCGCAGTCGGACCCAATGCCCACCTCCGCTCCTTCCCCAACAGCCTGGTCCACGGCCGCCACATCCAGATCTGCAAGGGGCACGGACAGCCAGTCTGGGGGCGCCGCGAGGACTGGGCAGAGGTGAGGTGGGGTCCCCACTCAGCCACAGGAGGACAAACCAGCCACTGCCCTCCTCCAAAATACGTTGTTTCTGAATTTAAAGAGCTAAGGGGCTGTGATGGTCACGACATGGCCCAGCCTGGCCCGAGGAAGCGTGGGGCTCCTGCTCGGCCCAGGGCACTCACCTTCAGGAGGCCGATCTCCTTGACACAGTCCTGCCTGGCCTTGGCGTCCATCATCTCAAATATCTTGAGTGAGAGAAGACAGAGAAAGAGTGGTTAAAACCAGCACCCAGAGCCCCAGAGGGAGCACAAGGCCCGGGACCCCAATCTGGGTTCTCACGTCTCCTTGCAGAGGGAACCCTTAGGACAATGGTTCGAATAACTGGGTGCCCATCACGTGCCAGGCGCTATGCTGACCAATTCCCACCAAATCATCTCAGCAGCTCCTATGAGGTGGGGGTTACTGCGGCCAACTTACAGAGGAGGAGACTGAGGTCCAGAGAAGTCCTGTGACTTGCTAAGGTCATGCACCGGTAAGGGGTAGGACAGGAGATACCCTTGGAGCCTCAGTCTTCACGTCTATAAGTAGGGCCAACAGCCTGACCTCACTGGGCAGTCATGTGGACCAAGTTAGAAGAAAGGGTGTAGCATGCACCCCCTCATGGCCCCCAGGACCTGTGTTCACTCCACGTGGGTCCTCCCAGCACATCCTAACTTATAGGAACAAACCAGAGGGCGACACTACAGCCGCCCCACCGCAGAACCCATCCCAGCACTAAAAACCAACACAGAGAGAACCCGGGTGAGCCCGTCCCCGGCAGACAAACGCAGAACACGGGCCTTTTCTGAACCGAGGAGCCCGTGTCCCCTCCGGCCACCCCAGGCCATGTGTGCAGCACCCAGATCCGCAAGGACAGAATCACGCTGTCCGGCTCCAGGTGGGGCTTCTTCGCCCGTCTCCCCACCTCGTGACTGTGTCTGAACTGCCTTCCCTTTGCTGGGCCTCCTCTGCCCAGCCGGTTAATCTCATTCTTTAAGGTAAATGAGCAAGTCGAGGGGCTGTGGAAGCCCTGCTGGAGGGCTCAAGGCCATTTCCTGCAGAAAAGAGCCATTCAGAGGGGCCCAAAGGCTCTCACGAGCAGCTTTCTCCTTGAGCTTTGCTGCATAGAATACATCTGCCTGACCCCACTCCTCCGATTAGAAGGGACTCAGAGGTTGGGCAGTAGCCCAGAGCTACCAGAGAGGGTCAGTTGGCTGCAGATCTGAGCCTCAGCTCCCACTTAGCTTCCCCCACCAGCCCTGGTAAGTTATTCACGTGTCTGCAGTTTTCCTCCTCCGAAAAATGGGGTGATAATCCCCAACCCACAAAGCCGCTGTCAAGATTCTGTGAGCTCCAGCGTAACGCAGTATACAGCAGGCACTCAGCATGTGCTCATCCTTGTTTTCCTTTATGGTTCACAGGGAGCTTTCGCAAAGACCAGGCCGCCTGATTCTTCCACAGCCCCGTGAGTGAGGAGAGTGCCAGTTTCCCGGGTTTTCTGCAGGGAGTGGCAGGACCAGCCCAGGGCCACAGTGATCAGCCCCCAGCCGGCTCCTGCTGCGTAGTTCTGACCCCACGGTGCTGCTGGCTCACCTGCACCTTCTTCAGAGCCACTGTCTTCCTGTCCAGCAAGCAGGTGGCCTTGTACACCTCACTGAACTGCCCTCGGCCAATCTTCTTCTCGATCTGGAAGTCGGCCAGTGAGCAGCGAAAAGACAGGGCCATGGGGTGCCTCTGGAGGGGAAAGACAGAGGGCATCAGGGACCAGCCAGGCGGAGTGGAGGGCTGAGACCTGGGGTGGGGTTTGGGGGGCGGCGCTACCCCTTCCCCAGCCCTGGCAACACCCTTTCAGGGTGAAGGAGGGACCCTGATCGCCCCCTCACTATCAGAGGCCCCCTCGCCCCTTGGCGCTCTCCACACCATCTCCCTTTGATCCCGACGATGCCCCTCTGCAGATCTGGGCTCCTCCACACACTTGTCTCCATCCCTCAGTATTGGATCACTTGTTCTTTGTTCGTTTCTGTCTCCACTCTCGAGGACCAGGGCCTCGTCTGCCTTGGTCACTCCTGAATGCTTTGTCCCTGCTGGAGCCGACCAGCAGAGCAGGTGCAATAAACATCTAAGGCAGCAACTAGCAAAGCCACACCGCTGAGGGGAGGAAGGCTCTGCGGGGTCCTGTCAGCCCCAGGGCTCCAGGACACACCCCCAACCCTTATCCTTCAAGTCACCCCATGAAGCAGCAACCTCCCCTCCTAGGGTAGCTTTCCCACCGCAGAGATGGGAACACACAGGTTAAACCCGCAGCCTGACATTTGGAGCCCATTCTTTGGATAAACTGTCCCCTTTATGGCAACATGAAGAATCTGGGCACCGTGATGACTCTCCAGGGGTCAGCATTGAAGGCAATGATTAAGCTGCAGGACCTGCCCAGGATGGAGCCAAACAGATGAGGCACAGTGGCCAGGTCCACCCTCTGCCCAAAACACAACTGCAAAGGTGGTCTCAGGAAGAGGAGAGGAGGGGGAGCCACTGCTGGGCCCTAGAAGGGGGCGGGGGGAAGGGCAGAGGGAGCCCCACGACAGCCTGGCAGGGTGGGCCCTCCCTCCTGCTACACCCCCACTCTCAGGTGGGGGGATCACATCCACTGGGGACCCTCCCCACTGGGTGGTGACATGAAGATGGGGTCTCTGTTGCTGCTGGGTGACTTGCACACAGTAGGTGTGCAGAAAGGTGTGCAGAGTTCCATCAGGGGAACAGGGGTGGGGCAAGAAAGCCAGAGGGCCCCCGGCCCCCCCAACACCTGCCACAGCAGGGCAAGCCACTATATTTTCAGAAGTGGAAACGCCTCTTCCAGAGTTTGGCCAGAGCCTCTGAGGGGCCGAAGGTCAGGAGTTCCCCTGTGCTGTGTTCTGGAACTCTCCCCACCAGGAATGCCAAGAGCAGACCAGTCATTCCTGGAGGAGCCCTGGGAACCCCCGTGTGACTGGCTGTGGAGCCCGTCAGCCTGGGTCACTGGCTGGTGACCTTGGTGGTTACACAAGCCACCCTGAGCCTTGGCTTCCTGTCCATAGGGTAGAAGAAGTAGGGTGGCTAAGAGAATTTGGCAAGATTGCTAAGCCGTGCACACAGTAAGTGCTTAGCGGTTGCAGCCATGTTATGGACAGGCTTGGGCGGGGCAGGAATGAGGAGGTCGGGGTTGGAGGATTGGGGCCTGAGCGGCTACTCCCCACCTCTGCACCTGCCATGGCCCAGCTCTGCACCAAGGAAATTCTAACAGGCACCTTCTTGCCAGGACTGAGAGATGGAACTCAGCTTTGCAGCTCGCAGTCGCTGGGCCCACCCTGACTCAAGTTTCCAGGCATAATTACCTCCCATGATGGGAGATTTTAAGACATTCTGCCTGGGGACCTGAGCAGGGGGGTAGGCTGGTGCAGGAGGAAGACGGTGCTCTCATCCACCACCTGCCAGTCTCTGCCAGGTAAGCTCTTTAGTCTCAGCAATGGACCTACATGCACACCCAGCGTTCACCTCAGAGGAGCGAGCATGCGTTTACTAAGCAGGTACTACGTGCCAGGCACCGTGCGCGTAGCTTCCCGGGACCCTGTGAGCAGAGATCACTGTGACTCCATTTCAGGAAACAGCCTCAGAGGGGAGGCTCCAGACCGTACCGTGAGTAACACCGGGGATCTGAACCAGGACAGGATACTCCCTTCACCCTGTACATGTTACCACCCAACTCTGCTTTCCCGTCAAGACCCTGTGACTAGTCAGGCCTCCCAGCTTCAGCCACCTGAGCCTCACCTGTGCCCCCACCATGGGCCTCCGCCTTAGTCCCCTCTGTGGCCCCTGAACTGGGGCTCTGACTTGCCAAGCAAGTGCTCAGGGCACGGGTATCAAAGGACACAATGAAATGCACTCAAAATAGCCAGGAGCACAAGGGAGTCTGTGACCCGGCCACTGTCACTTCTGTGGGCACAGCGGAAACCACACCCCCTAGAAGAAGGCAACGCTCTGGGCCCCTGGAGGAGCCACACGTGGTCAGGGCGACAGTGCCACGCCGTCTCGCGTGTTAGGCACCAACCATGCCTCTGTTGGTGTCCTAGGTGATGAGACAGGCTTAACGACTGAAGTCCCCTAACAGCTTGTAAAACGAGGCTTATCGATCCCACTTTATGATTAAGGACCCTGAGGCACAGCCAGGCAATGGGAGCTGGGACTTGAACTTCCGGATGACGGAAAGCCAGGCATGCTGCCCGGCGACATGGGGCAGGGTCTCTCTGCCCCACCTGTTTCCCTGGGGACAGTGAGCGTCTGGAGGGCGTGCTCTCTAAGGATCCTACTTCTGCCAACGCGCAGTGATGAGTGGCCAGAGTCCCTGGCACTTTCCACCCACCTCAAGGACGTTCCCCAGAGGCCATGTGGTCCAGCTCCACGGCTGGAAGCTCCCAAAGGATAGGGACCTCCCAGCCAGCCTGGCTGACCACTTTGCACTTCTGAATATGCGATGACCCAGATTTGCATTTCCTATCACAACCCATCCAACCTAATTAGAGGAAGGCTCCAAGGAGGGGGCAGGTTACCTAGGGGGCAGTGCAGCGTGAGGGGGCTCGGGGGCTGCTGCCACCCTCACCGGGGTCAGGACAGGGCCCTGTCCCTGAGGGGACCCCTGCTCAGGCAGGGCTCACTACAGGATGCAGGGCTTCTGGGGGTGCAGCTGCCTGAGCCAGTAGAGTCCTGACCCCAATTTAACTCAGGGAGTCGGAGCAGAAGAGGAACTGCTGAACTGAGTTCTTGCCCCCAAAGGCCAGGCCTCTCCCTGCTGCCACCCACCTCCTGGGTGGGCCCCCGGCAAGTTCCTGCAGGGGAGAGAGGTGGACCATGATGGGGGTGTTAGAAACCCAGCCCCAGGACCTCCAGGAGAAGAGGGTCTGGGAGCTCTAAGCTGCTGGGCAAAGACAGGGTTGGCCCCGAACAGCCCACACGACGGTGGGGCTGACAGTCACCCCTCCTGATGGCCTTTCTGAAAACGGCTCATTTAACACTTACTGTCCCGTTATGTCAGGGACCCCACTCTGCCTCCTAGGGAAAATACAACCCCAGGGCCCAGGGTGGCAGAGAGGTGACAGCCACTCTGGCCCAGTCTGCTGAAATGCTGACACTGGGGCCTGGAGGCCTGGGTTCAAGTCCTGGCTCTGCCTCTTTCCAGAGAGCCCTCTGGGCCTCAGTTTCCTCATCTGTCCAACTGGGATCTGTTGAACAACCATCATCTGTCCAACCGTCATCTAGTTCTTTGTCCTTGGCAAACAGCCCTTGGTAACTGATGAAAGGACAGTCAACTCAGAGGCTGCAGGTACGTCCACCTCACCCCTTTACTGTAGCCAGAGGATGTTGGGTAAATGATCTCTCTGAGCCTCAGTTTCCTCATCTGTGAAATGGGGCTATGAAGACCTATTTAAGAGGGTTGTCCAACAACCCTCTAGAGGGCTGTTGGGGGTTAAATAAGTTAATGAGTGAACGCTTAGAAGAGGGCCCGGTACTTAGGAAATGCTGCATATTTGGAGTTATTATGTTTGTTATTGTCACTGTTGGTTTGGCATTGCAGAATGTCTGGAGAATGCAGCACGTACTTCCCAGGGGCTGGGGAGAAACAAAGGCAGGGTGTGCACAGTGCCCAGGCAGGTGGGAACCTGGCCCAGGGAATAAACACAGGGAATTGTCAGCTGGCGTTATCAATACCACTTGCGTTCCCATCCCACCGAGGGTCTGCGCTGAGCATATTCCTAGCTCTGGGTTCTCTAGCTGTAAAAAGTAAAATGTATTTTAAAATGCAAGACTAAGATCAATGATATCCCGTTTCCTTAGCACCCATGGCGCTGGGTGTTTAAAGAACACCATCTCACTTAACTAGGTCTTCATAGCCCCATTTCACATATGAGGAAACTGAGGCTCAGAGAGGTCATTTACCCAACATCCTCTGGCTACAGTAAAGGGATGAGATGGATGTACCTGCAGCCTCTGAGTTGACTGTCCTTCCATCAGTCACCCAGGGCTATTTGCCAAGGACAAAGAACTAGATGATGGGCTTGCCCCCCTTTCTAGGCTGTGCTGTGGGCACCAGAGGCCATTTCTGACTATTCATCCCCCTTCCCCATGGTGGGAGCCCCTTAGTTCTCCCCCAAAGGTAGAAGACATGGGGTAGAGGGACAGGGAGGTGGCAGTGGGCCTGAGAGGGGGCACTCATGATCTGAGAGAGGAGGAACCCCTGGGAACAACTCCTTGGGCAGTAGGAGGAATCTGGTGGGGTCACGAGTCAAGGATATGGCCAAGGTCCTGAGTCACTTCTAGCCCTGACCCCACTCTCCCAAGAGATGGGAGGACAACATCAGATAAACAGCAGGGGAACCCGGTGTCTTGGACCACTCCAGAATACTGCCACCCCAGCTTGGTGAAACCCAGCTCTCTTTCCAAAGTCAGATCAAATTAGGCCACAAATGCCCTTCACCCTGTGTTAATTTGAGTTTAAAATGTTTGAACCACGGTAAGCCTCAGCCATCGACAAATCCTTAAAAAAAAAAAAAAAAAAAGGAGCATAAAATTACATGTTAAAAGAATAAAAATGCATCCGCCCAATTAATTTTCTGAAATCTCATTAAAAAATTTAGCCTGACTAAGTCAGACTTCTGACCTGAATTTTAATCATCTTTACACTGGATGGGTCTTTTTTCCCTGATATTTGCAATGCATCATTAATTTTAAGGCAATCGCTTCTACGATTTTAAAAAGCACACTTCATCAGAATGACATTTCCTGTAAACAAACTTCACCTTTAAAGACATCTGACATTGTGTGCCGGGAACTTCTAATGGATTCGGTGTATGTGTATACAGCGATGTGTTTTAAATCTGCCTGGCACAAAAGAAGGGCGCGATTTACAGAGAGTCCATATTGTCAGACTCTTTACGAGGCCAGACCCACTCAGCTCTTCATGGTCTGGCTAATTTCGTACATGAAGCCAGGCTCCCCTCCTGCAGCCAGAGTGGCGAGAAGGGCTCTATGTGGCCACCGGACTTGGAGTCACTGCTGGCTTTCCCTTCGATAGCAAGATGGACAACTTACACGCATCTCGATTTCCTCCCCTGCAGAGAGGAGTTTTAAATAAGATCTCCTCCTCTGGCTTGGTAGGAGGATGGAATGAGGTAAGTGCCAGGCATTGCAATATAGGTACAACCACCACCGAGACTGTCTCAACTTGGAAGTCTGTCTACACTCAGCTCTGTGCCATCGGCTCATGGGAACGGTGAGCAAGACGCCCGAACATCTAGACGCCTGATGACAAAACCTAACACCATCTCGGCTGTGCCGGCGCCCCCAGGACAAGCCTCATGAACCAAGCTCCGGGAAGGCTGAGCTTAAACACACGGATGAGAGAATCTGGAATCGGCTCCAACGACTAACAAGCAGAGACTTGAAGGGAAACAAATCTTGAAGAGCATCAGCTCCCACGCCAGCAGGCTGGCCACGTCCTCGACCTCCCTCTCCCCCTCATCCCTTCAGTTACCGAGGGCACTTGGTTTCTCCCTGCTGCAAGTCTCTGGAATCTTCCCTCCTCGTGTCCAGCCCATTTAAGGTCAAAGCATCATGTGACCTCCTATTTTCACTTGACTCGTGACCAGCTACTAGGGACCTAAAACCCCAACCCTCTGTCAATTTAAATCCGTAACGGGCTTCCCATTTGCTGCAGGTACAATGCCAAATGACAGCGTGGTTTCCAGATCTTTCATAAACACCTGCTGTGCTACCTTACTTAAGCACAGGTATTTAAATGCTTATCTAACCCGACTGATCCTGCACCTTCAGCTTGGGTTCTTTCTTCTTCCTGAACATCCCCTCTCCCTGTCATACCCCAAACTCCTGATCATCATCAGCCCACGTCATCTCCTTTCTAGAGCTTTCCTTATCAACCCTGATCCCCTGGGCAGAACAAGCCACCCCACTCTCCAGGCTCTCTCTGCATCAGTTCATCCCTCCCTGGGAGCCTTTCTTCTACATGGTCTTTATCTACTTATGTGTAAGGCTCCCAAGCAGACCCAAGGCAGAAAGGAGACAAGCACTAGCTGAATTTATAACACTTGGCAAACACTTCTTGAATTTTAATGGCCATGAATATTTGATCATTAAATCTAATCTACCATTATTGCTTTAGGAAGATTTTCATGAAGATTGTGGTGCCATGCAGAACTAGTGACAGCTGTCCCCATCCCCTGAACATACGCACATTCCTCTCTCCAAACAGTGACGAATATAACTGAACTTGGCATGTCCCAAGCAGGTTTGCAAAGAGTTTCCAGAATGGAAGACACATTAACTGGGGCTTTCTCAGACAAGAACACCTTTCTCCTTCTTGGAAATTCATATGGTTCTTAGTGGGTCAGCTCAGCCTTGCATTTCTTTCCTGATGAAAATGCTCTGAAGCAAACCGGTAAAAATCAAAAACCAAAGGGGCATTTTAAGCTCTGTTTCTCAACTCCATTCATTCATTCATTTGAAACCTCCATAAAAGCAAGCATGTTCAGCTTCTCCAAGTCTATATGAATTTCACATAAAATTCTACCTGGTTCAGCAAACTTATTTTCATAGGCTGACAGCACCCAGAGCTGGAAAGCTCCTTCAGATGAACAAACCGCTAGCCTTGGACACAGAAGGTTAACAAAAGTCAGAGTTTGCATGTTAACTAAATTGTTTTTCCTACCCTGGGGATATTTCCAGCCCTGGGCTCTTGAGCTGTGAAAACTAAAATGATTTTTAGAATATAAGAGTAAGATCAATCACATACCATTTCCTTAACACCCACAATGCTGGATACCATGTTGGGTGTTTAAAACATACCGTCTCACTCTCTTTGTGGCCCCATTTTACAGAAGAAGAAACTGAGGCTCAGAGAGGTCATTTACCCAATGTCACCTGGCTAGTGAGGGAATGGAGTGAGGAACCACATCCTGCCTGGTCCAGAGCACAGCATTCTTGCTATCATGCAGCCTGGCTCTTTTCTCTAAGGATGACTTCAGGGAAACAGCAGTGCCTCCTGCCATAAAGGACAATGCCTGTGCCATCAATTTGAGGTGTTTCTATGTCCTGAAACAGACAAGATTCGAGCCATGATCTCTCCCCAGACGGTGTTTAAATACCAGTGCTCTATGAGATGAGGGGAGACAAGAGCGCTTGACTCTTTTCATTCCAGCCCCACCCTGCAGCAGCCCCAGCATCAATGTGGCTGTGCCCCAGTTCCACAGACCTGGCCAGATACTGGTGGACCAGAGGCATCTTTCCCGCCAGCCACTTGCCAACGCTGAGTAATCATATCTAATTATACTTAACTACGTCACTACCCACTCCAACATGTGCAAAGAGACACCCGGACGGTGCCGCCACCGCAGCCCACCACCTCCTCGCCTTGTTCATGAAATAATTACAGGCCTCTCTGCTCTGCCAAATGAGGCTGTAATTAACCCTAATTGCTCAAAATGCAACTGGCTAATTCTGGGAGATTAATCAAGGGGGACTCAATTGTTAGTGAATGACTTAATATGACAAATTGCTACATTACCCGAGGAGGCCCGCTGCCCCCAGCCATTGGGGAGGTGCCCTGGTGGACCCTGGACCAGCAGTGTCTACAGGCTTCCCAGTTTTCTGGGACCTGCCTCCCCACATTTCACCGTGAAAATGGGCCCCTACATCCCAGTCAGTGACTGGGATGGGTAGGATGAACAGCATGGTTGCCTGTGGACCTCCTGTGAGCCCACACATATGCAGTTTATACTTCACATGTCACCTCTGTGTGAATCTACAGAGGTGCACCTTTCCTTGGACTGATTAGTCTCACACCAGGAAGCACAGCTGAATGAGAGCTCAGGTACAGGAGAAGGACTTCAGACTCACCTTGCCTCCTTGGCTGGGCACCTTTAGGCAGTGCAGAACCTGTACAACTGTACATGGCAACCCTGTCCAAGAAGGTCAAACACCAGTCCACCTGAAGTCTTCCAACAGAACTAGGCAGTTAGAAGCTGTGACAATCCTAACAAGACTGAGGAAGGTGGCTCTCTCTGAATCTCCTCCTGATTTAGGTCTCATAGGCCTGGGACAAAAGCCAACCCTCAACAATTACTTTCCATCACTTCGGGCTGCCCACAGCACCCAACAGCATCTGGCACTGGCCAATCTGTCCAGCCAAGCTCCCTGTCCCCCTTCAGGTCTCTGCAAGCCACTGCCTCCAGGAGGTCTCTCTGATCCCCTAGTTTAGACCACATGCCTTGTTGAGTTCCACGGCCCCCAGTTTCTTCTGCTTCCTTTCTTGTCTTTCTCTCCCATGAGGCTGTGTGCTCCTTAAAAGCAGACCTGGCTCTGTTAGCACACGACTGTGTCCTGGGTGGATGCACGCAGCTCACGAACCTGGCAGGTGAAGCCCCACCCAGAAGATTCTGTCTAGGAAGGGAGGCCAACCTGGGAGGCAGTGTCCCGGCGCATGCAATCGTGGCCCTGACCCAGCGCCTGTGCTCAGGTCTGGACGCAGCACAGAGCAGGGAGGGGAACAGGAAGGCTCCTCAGGGGCAGCGGCATTTGGACTGAGGCCTGGAGGAGTCGAGGAGGGCACCCCAGGGAAAAGTGCAAAGTGAAAGGTGTGGGGTGTGCGGGCAGCCCAGAATCCCAGAAGCCACTTTCTGAAAAGCTGCGAAAGGCTGCCTGGCTCTCCAAGGTTCTACACAGAGGGTGGGTGGGGCAGGTGGAAGGGAAATAGTGTCCCTGAAACTCTGCTGCCTCCAGACAAAGAGGTTACAGGGAGGGCCAGAGCACAGCTGAGACCAGAAAGGAGGAGTCCGGCTCAGTCAGGAAGCACATTCTGACCCCAGGTGTGCTCCGCCTGTTCCCCTGCACCCCTCACTCTGCCCAGGCCTCCAGGACTCCCTCTACGTCTGTCCTAACCAACGCTGATCCCTCTGAAATAAAGCCCTTCCATTCACATGGAAACCCCAGGGGCAGATCCAATGCCTGGCGTCCCAGCCCAGAGGGCATCTGTGAGTGTGGCTGACAGGTGGAGGGCCGAATGGTTAGGCGGTGACTCTGCCCCCATCACGGGAAGCATTCAAGGTGTCTGGGGCTGCCGAGGGGCTTCCTCCCGTGGCCAGGATGAAGCAGCCTCAGGGATCAGTGATCCTCTGAGACTCCGATGCACTGCAGATGACGGAGAAGGGCTTACCTGTGGGTCAGGAGGGTGCGCGGGCCCCAGGGTGTGGCAGAGGTTGTTCGGGTTCCCTCCGTGGGGCATGTGGCTGGGCTGTCCTGCCATCCTGCATGCCAGCCTCGCGAGGGCACGGGCTGCAACAGAAAATAAGGGCTTTCTTACACACAGGCCTGCGCTCCTTCACTTGTCCCCTTTTACAAATGTGCAGGCTGAGGGGCCGAGCTGTCGAGTAACTTGCTCATGGTGATGTGGCTCAGAAGTGGTAGCACTGGGGCTCGAGAGCCCACGTGACACACCTCCCTCCCTGCTGGACAGAGGTGGAAGCAGGCTCTGTGCCAGGAAAAGCCCAAAGGTGGCCTGCCAGCCAGCAAGAGAGGCACCACATTCAACACCACATGAGACAGCCTGTTCTTTCCACATCACTGTCCCCCATGCCTGACCCCCTATTCTCACCCCATACAATCCCAGGTTGGCAGCTTAGTGGCCAGGAGAGACCGACCCTGAGTCAGACTGCAAGTCTCAAATCAAGAAGGACTGCCCGTCCCCGTCCTTGCTGGGCCCTGGCACTCCAGACATTGGGAAGGCCGAGGGTCCCACTCACAGTCCTGTACAAACCTCCAGGCAGGGGCAGAGCCCTTGGCACACGGGAGCAGCCCCCTCAACCTCCAAAGCTGGTGCTGCCACATCAGAGGCCCCCTCAGAGAAGAGAGGCAAGGAGGCCAGCCACCAATTGCCACAGTAACCGCAGTAGCTGTCCCTGATGAAGCACCCGTCACGTGCCCAGGCCTGAGCTGAAGGCCATCTCAGCATCACTCTCAGCAGACAGGCACGGCCTGGGCAGGACCCAGGCCCAGGCACACAGAAGAGGCGGTTTGGCCCCTTTTCCTCCTCAGGAGGAAAGCCCTCCACTCACGCACCAGCATTACTGCAGCACCTAAACTGTGGTGTGCAGGGCCAGGCCTGGGCTCCCAAGGGACACCTGGAAGACGGGGTGCAGAGCAGGCAAGTGACGAGCGCCCCCAACTAGGCTGCTGCTCCTTCCAGCAGGTGTGGTCCTGGCATTCCCGTGGGCACCTCTCCCTTGACCCACCCCAAGCAGAACCCAGAAGGACTGGCCAGGCTACCGGAGCAGCACTGTTTACACCCTCTAAAGTGCTGGAGTCCCCAGGAATCAGTGGCCCAGGGCCCTGGTCAGGACAACTCTGAGCTGTAGACACCCGAGCGGGGTGAGCTGGTCTAAGGTAACACCCCCCGCTTGTCTGCTCCCCTAGTCCCTCATGATTTTGCCCACCTGGCCCTGTCTCAGCATCCGCTTCTGGAAAACCCGAGCCCGTACACCATCTTTCTCTCTGAACGGACCTTGCCTCTTGACACCTGTGAGTAACCTGGTCATCCCTGGCCATCCCCACCCGCCAAAATGCAAGCTGACAGGCTTCTGGTCCAAGGGGTCGGCAAGCCTGGCTGCGCGTGTCTCCTGCGTGCACACGTGCCCCACGTGAAGAGGGTGGTCTGGGCAGCGGGAAGGAACCCACACCGAACCCACCCCTCTCACAACTGGGGTTGCCTCGGTCAGAGCCCTGCACACGTTTCTCCCCGCTGTAGTTTTTTCTGGCAGTCAACAGGCCAGCCCTCCCAGGCTCCGAGATGTCTATGACACCTGTCAAAGTGTGGCCACCAAGCCCTGAATCACCCGCTGACCCTGACTCTTGGCCTCCCTGGCTCTGCCCTCCAAGAGCCTCCCTAGAATGTGCACACTGCTGTCCAGCGCCCGACCTTCCTATGTCCCCAGGACAGGCCCAGCTCCTCCCTCGCACCCTTCTCTTAGCAGATGGCAGAAAGCGAGGCCACGTGGGGCATGGCACTGTCCACAGGTGGTGCCCACCTCAGCCAAGCAGGAAGTCTCAGGTGCTGAGAATACCTGCCCAGTATGGCCTGGCCTGATGCTCTCCTCCCTGTGAAGTCACCAGTTTTGACCCCCACACATGGTAATTTGGGGCTTCCCTGGTGGCTCAGATAGTAAAGATTCTGCCGGCAATGAGGCAGACCTGGGCTTGATCTCTGGGTTGAGATGATTCCCCTGGAGGAGGGAATGGCAACCCACCCCAGTATTCTTGCCTGAAGAATTCCAAGGACAGAGAAGCCTGGCGGGCTACAGTCTATGGGGTCACAAAGAGCTGGACACGACTGAGCGACAAACATTAGCACTTCTCATTTTCATGGCATTTTATGACCTTCATCCTAACGTGTATGTGAGATAAAGAGGTGGATCTCTCAATATCGCTCTCTGCTCATCTCTTGAATGAGAGTCCCTTGGAGGGTATTACGGGGTGTGCCTATACTTCTGAAGTCTCTCCCACCCCATCCCCCCTGCCTCTGGCCCAGCCCAGGCTTCCCTCCGCCTGGATCTCTGGGTCTCCTCCTCCACAAGGGCCTCCGAGGAGGATTCCTGAAGCGCAGATGGGCCCCCAGCCTCTCAGCACCTCCCAACCATCTGTGCTGGGCTTCTGCACCGGAGTGCACACACCCCCACCCCCTCGCCCCGGGTGACACAGTGAGGACCTGGGTATGAAAAGCCCCGGGATAAACAGATAAACATGAGCAGCTTCCCCAGGCAGTGCTGTTACTCAGGAGGGAAATGTGTGCGACAATAAGCCGGATACAGAGGGAACAAAATGTAAAATGAACATGAATCTTAAGATAAAACCGGAGACTCCTGCAGGCTCTGCAGCTGCTTCCGGCTGCACCCCTAGACCCCTCGGGGTGACATGTTCCCCGTCCTCCACCCTTGGGGAGACCTCGGGGAGGAGGCTGGAGGAGAGCTGTCTTCAGCAAGAAGGTTCTGTCTTTATCTCGGAAGGCACCAGGCGTGGCCCACAGGCCAGGTCCATGCGTGACTCGCTCACCTGCCTACCTGCTCAGAGACCACGTGGGTCAGAAACCACAACGCAGCCATCTCTAGTTCCCATGTCCCGCCCCACCCAGCCTCCTTGAGCCAGCGGGCCTGGGTTTATAGCTTGGCTCTGTCACTACCCAGTTGGGACCTTGGGCAAGTCACACTGGGCAGAGACCTAGGAGGTATTTGCAACATCACCTCCCACGCCCCCATGTAGCGATCACCTAACACCTGTACCCAGAGGTGGTCTGCAGGCTCTCAGGAGTTCACCCCACTTCTCACACAGGCCCTAAAAGTAAGGGGCCCTGGTCTCATCAGAAATAACAGTAATAGGAACTCCCTGGAGGTCCAGTGGTTAAGAATCTGCCTGCCGGTGCAGGGGGCACGTGTTCGATCTCTGGTGCAGGAAGATTCCACCTGCTGCGGGGCAACTAAGCCCACGGGCCACATCTACTGAGCCTGAGCCTGAGCCCCTGCTCCCACAAAGCCACTGCAGTGAGAAGCCTGCTCACCACAGCTAGAGAGTAGCCCCCACGTGCCGCAACTAGAGAAAGCCCATGTGCAGCAACGAAGACCCAGTGCAGGTAAAAATATAAACAAAAAAAATTGAAAATAAAGAAAGCTGAGCACCGAAGAATAGATGCTTTTGAACTGTGGTACTGGAGAAAACTCCTGAGAGTCCCTTGGACTTTAAGGAGATCCAACCAGTCAATCCTAAAGGAAATCAGTCCTGAATATTCATTGGAAGGACTGATGTTGAAGCTGAAACTCCAATACTTCAGCTACCTGATGCAAAGAACTGACTCACTGGAAAAGACCCTGATGCTGGGAAAGACCAAAGGCGGGAGGAGAAGGTGGCGACAAAGGATGAGGTGGCTGGATGGCATCACTTACGCGATGGACATGAGTTTGAGTGAACTCCGGGAGTTGGTGATGAACAGGGAGACCTGGCGTGCTGCAGTCCATGGGGTCACAAAGAGTCAGACACAACTGAGCAACTGAACTGAACTGAGTGTCCTTATCATGCTGAGCCCCACATACCCTTCACCTCCGTTAGCCCATCACCTCTTAACATCACCTCCACAAGACAGATTCTGTTACTGTTCCACTTAATAGACAAGGACACTGAGGCCCAGGGTGGTTAAGAGATTTGCCCAGATCACATGTAGCGGAGCCAGGGTGGAGACCTGTGACAGCATCTTTGCCCCAAACCCCTGGTTCTGCACCCCTAAGGCCCTTACCAGCAGAAAATCATCTTCCTTTCCAGCAGTCCCCATGGAACAACCCCCGCCCCCAATTCACGAACGGGGTGGTGCTGAGTGGGCAGGGGTCCCAGGGGCGGTGGGCCACGAGGGGCCATTCCCCCACAGGGACCCCAGAGTCTCTCTCTTTGGGATGGCACCGAGCGGATGCAGTACTGCCATCCGCACGCCTGGTCTGCCAACCCCCTGGGGTAACTTCCTGTTCCTAAGAGCGGTTCTGCCCAGAACCTAATAAAACTGGCTGCAGCTCAAGCCCCTGTGAGGAGGAAGGGCCTTTGTTCCAGGAAAGGAGTCTGCAAGTCACAGCACCCCCAAGAGCCAGAGAGAACCACACCGAGAGGATGGAGGCAGAGGGGGAGGGATGGGGAGGGAGGAAGGAAGTGAAGGTTCTCTCCGAGGCACCCAGTGGCCAGATCTCTTCCACTTAGCCTGGGCTGTCAAAAGACCCATTTTACAGGCAGAGACTCAGGCTCAGAGAGGGAACACAAAACATCATGTAGGGAATAAGCTACAGAGGGACGCTCTGAACCCCACTGTGCCTCCAAAGCGCCACCCAGGCTCAAGACAGCCTCTGCCTCTTAGGGTTTTCCAGGGTGTTGGATTTCAGTGGATTTGCATTCTGTTTGGCCACATCTCAGGGCTTCCCTGGTGGCTCAGACGGTAAAGAGTCCGCCTGCAATGCAAGAGAGAGGGGTTCAATCCCTGGGTCGGGAAGATCCCGCGGAGAAGGGAATGGAGGCCCACTCCAGTGTTCTTGCCTGGAGCATTCCGTGGACAGAGAAGCCTGGTGGACTACCGTCTACGGGGTCGCAGAGTTGGACATGACTGAGAGACTAACACTCTCACTTTTTTTCATACCCCTGGAAATTCCTGCCAGAAACCCCTTGTTAGGGGGTTCAGCCGCAGAAAGATCAAGGCAAAGGGATGAGACGCAAAGAGCAGGGTAAGGATTCTGCACACAGGGCACCTCCAGGAGCTGCCTGTCTCATGGCTCCTGCCAAGTCGCAGAACAATGGGGCCCAGGCTGCCAAGCCCAAGTCAGGGGCCAAAAATCTGTGGAATGCGAGACCCGGAGCCGCAGGCCACACTGAGCGCCACCTCACAGAGGGCCTTTCTTCTGCAGGGAGTGAGAGCCCTGCATTTCCAGGGCTCCCCAGCCTGGGTTCACACATGTGCCTGTCCCCCAGGTGCCCAGGGACTGGATGGGGACGAGCTCGGTGGGGAAGGCCCAGGGCCTGTTTGGGAGCCCGACCTGCCTTGGGTTCAAATCCTGGCGTGGCTGCCCTTAATCCTTCATCTGGAAAATGGGGCTAAGATCTACCTTTGAGGGTCACTAAGAATTAACTGCGCTAACAGATGTAAACTCCTTAGGACAGCAGAGGGTCCGCTGAGGCTTTAGCTGCTACCAGCGTCGTTTCCACTAACCACCTCTGGACAGTGGAGGAGGGCCGGACTCCATGCGACAGACATGGAACTGGGGCTCAGAGAGGGGCAGGGACTTGCCCAGGGTCACACAGCCGGTAAAAGACGGAGCTGGGGTGCTGGACCCCAGGTCATGCTCTCTTTACTGCACTGCATGGCTTCTTTGGGGTGACTCTGGAGCAAACACCCTCCTCAGCGTTTACAAGACCTGGAGCTGCTTTTGGAAAGCCCCCGACAAGCTCCCCTGGCCCTGGACTTTGGCAGGGCTCTTACTAATGTGGGGCGTGACCCTAAGTAGTTGGGTGAGTGGGTTTAGTCTGGGCACTTCCTGGAAGGGATTGGCTCCCAGGCTGGGCTCCGAGGCTCCCCAAGAGGCCTTTCTGACCACCATTGTCACCTGGCACTTGTCTCCCAATTTCTTCTAGGGCAAAGTCACGTCCCTCCATTGCCTCCTGCCAAATACCACACTTCGTGGAGGATGGCGGCTCACTGAGGCCTTATCCTCCCAGGAAAAATGACCCAGGACACCAGGAAGGCTCAGGCCAAAGACCCAGCTTGGGCCAGGAGTTTGCGAGGGTCATGGGAGTGCCAGTACCCGTCTACACCTCACCATGCTCCTCAACCTTGAAGTGGGAACAGTGAGTGTCCACTTGCCCTTCTCTGCACATGTGTGTGCCTGTGCACACGTGTATGCAATCAGGTCACAGGCTTTAAGCAGAGCCACGTTCTTGGTGTGTCCACAGGGGCTGGGTCGTCACTACCCCAGGTTTGGGGGTGGAGCTGGTGAAGGCCTGTGTGGCTCCCAGGCTGACAGGCTGCCACACCCTTAGAAAAACCTCACCGACAAACCCAGAGGCCCGGTCTCAGCTGGATGCCATACGCTCTGCCCATTCTCTGGGGAAGGCCCCTCTCTGTTCCTGCCAGCTGAGTGAAAAGCTTCACAAGTCGTTTTTCCAAAGCAGGAAGCCAACCTGGTGACTCCCTGCCCTCCTACATACACAGAAGGAGCAGCCTGACCCCAGAACGGGCACAGGGGACTAGCTCTGCTGCTCCAGCAAGCTCCTGGCCACGGAAACTTAGGAAAGCTGCTCACTGCTGGGGCGGCAGGGGGAGGAGAGGTGCCACAGGCCCGCACGGCCCAACACACCCCTACACAGACAGTGCTCTGAAGCCCAGCAGGAGGCCAGGCAGTTCACAGGCTGGCCACTGGGGAGGTCAAGGCCAGTCCAGCTTCAGCGTCAGCCAGCACTCACAGCAATGCCTCCCCAGGCCGAGTAATTTGACATCTTCCAGGAAACCCAAGTGGTGCCACCAGGTCCATTTTGCAGATGAGGAAATCAAGGCTCCAAGGGAAAACGTGACTTGCCAAAGCAAACACCCTCCTCAGTGTTTCTGAGAACTGGGCTGCCTTTGCAAAGCCCCCTGACACGTGCCTCCCGCCCTGGCCTTCAGCAGGGCTCTTACTAAAGTGGGGCGTGACCCTAAGGCGATGGGTGCTTGGGTTTAGTCTGCCATTTGCTCCTCAGACCAGGGAGGCTGTGAGTAATGAGGGAAAGGGACACCACTGATGACCTGGTGTCCTCGCATGAGGCCTGGGCACTGAGGATTGCCCCCACACAAGGACCAGCCCTAATGACAGCCCACGCTAGGAGCCCTCACTGTGTGCACGCCAGGGACATGCCAAGGACTGTGCACGCCTGGCTCCACCCCACAGCCACTCTGCGCGGGGGCTGCTACAATCCACAGAGGAGGAAACGAAAGTTCAGGCTGGTTAAGTGATGGGCCCAAGGTCACACAGCAGGCAGCAGGCAGGACTGACATTTGGAACCAAAGTGTGCCTGCCTCCTCTGGTCCATACTTCCTTGGACAGTGAGGAAGGGAATGAATGAATTCTGGCCCAGGGGTGTGGTTCTGGCTGCTGCTTCCTCCATCCCAGGCCCCCTTCCCTTCTGGGGTTGAGATAAGGAGACATTGCCCATTCATCACTTGACAGGAAGCAGCTCAATCTCAGGCCAGAGTTACAGGGGCAGGGGAGCTGCAGGGGAAGAGCCACAGATGGTGTCTGGCTTCCTGACTGGTCCTGGGTCTCCTCATCCCACCCCCAAAGTCACACTCACAGATTCCATGGCTCCACGACCAGCAGGAGGCTGGCTTCTCTGAGACCTGGGGCCACATGCGGCCCCTGGAAGGGCAGTGCGGCCTCTGCAGAGAGGTCCCTAAGCCCCCTCCCTCAGGGCAGCGGGGTGCCCCCACAGGGTAGGCCTGCAGAACCTGGAGGCCAGTGGCTGAAGGGACAATGCAGCACCCACCCAGCAAGGGGGCCTTTCTGCCCACTCAGCTCACCTTCCTTCCAGCACCCCAACCCCATCCTTCTCTTCTGGCTTGCATCTCCTCACCCACCCCCATTTCTCTTCAGCCCGGGGCCTCTCTCCAGAGCTCCAGACCCCGACTACCAAAAGTCCCAGGCACTGAGGACTCACCTGCCCTTCCCTGGGTCCCCATGTCAGTGATGGGATCTCCTGTCTGCCCAGGAAGCCAGCAGGAATGCAGGCTCATCCCAGGGATGCCTCTCCCTCCCTCACAACCCACTCCTGGGCTTCACCTAGGCTGCTGGTCCTTTCCGCAAACATGTCTGCACTCACCCAGAGACCCTGCCCTCTGCTGGCCTGGGCCCTTCTCAGTGGGGTCCCTGGAGTCGGCTCTGCCTGATGACCCAGCCTCCCATCAAGAGAGGTTTCCCCCCAACAACATGACACAAATCCCAACCGGCTGCTCCCCACCCAAAAACAAAAAACCTCCCAGAAAGAGGCCCACACGCCTGATCGAGGCATCCCAAACTCTGTCCAGCTGGCGCTGGCCTGCTGTCCTGCAAGCCTACCCCGCCCCAGGCCCCTGCACGTAAGGACCTTCCCATCCCAACCACACAGCACCCTGAACCTTCCAGGTCCTTCCATGCTCCAGCCTCTGCTTGGAACCTAGGACCTTCCATGAGGCACAGTCCGTTTCCTGCATCAGGACCGGGTTCTGGGCCCTAATCAGGTTCAGACTTCTCGTGGGACCCTGGGAAAGCTCCACCTCCTCCTGCATCCATCAAGTGGACACAGCTGGACCCCTTGGGGTGGGCACCCAGGGGCAGTCAGGTGTACCAGGCCCCCCTCCCCATCTGATGGCATTCACACAGGCTTCTCCCCTAAAGTCTGGTTGTTTGGGTACAAACAGCTCCCACTGTCACTCTGCCCTCCTCCTCTGCTGGCCTTTCAAGGTAGCGACTGAGCTCAGCAGTCATCTCTAAACCGTCAGGGCCTTGCCCAGGACCAGGCACAAAACGGGTGTCCAGTGGGAGCTGGCTGAGTAAAATTCTTACCAGTCAGTGGAGGCGGGGCTCCTTGCATCCTCCTGATGCCCGAAGCAAGAAACACCTGCCTCCATGCTCAGATTCCCCAAGGTCTCAGATCAGGCAGAGATCACCAGACAATTGAAAACACACCACGCCTGCACTGCGGGGCTTTCCTGAGCCTTTTTAAAATCAAGGAGGCTCCCAACCACCTTTTACTTTCTCCTCCTTCGGTAATAAAACCCAATTCTGTGAGCAAAAGAAAATGTAGGAACCGTCAGCATCTCTCAGAGCAATGAGGCATTTGGTTTCTTCCACGGGAAGGCCTTTGGTGCCAGGACCTGGTGAAGAGTGAGCTGCCCAGCCTGTGCTCTGCACCGGGGAGTGACCGCAGCACCCTGGCATGCTCCCCCACGAGCCTGCACCACCCTCTTACAGATGAGGAAACCAAGGTGCAGAAAAGCCAAGTGAGCTGCCACGCTGGGGATACTGGTAAACGGCGTGCACCTGTGTCAGAACCCAGCTCTGACTCTCTGAAGTCTGGGTTTCAATCTCATTTGCCCAGTGCCATCCTTGGAGACCATGAAGCTGGGGGAAGCTGGTGGTCTCACTCTGCAAGGCGCCTCAGGACCCTTGGGCAGGCCCACCATCCCAAGGACCCCAGTCCGCCAGGGAAACGAACTTGCTCTCTCCTCAAGGCCTTGGTAGGTTCTGCTTTCCCTGGCCTGGAATACACTGCCTCCTGGCAAACCTGGATCCTCCTTCTAGGCACAAACTAGGGTACTTCCTCCAGGCAGCCTTCCTGGACTCCCTCAGACAGTGAGTGACTCCCAGTCTCCACTGGCCTGGTCCCTATGCCATCGCTGCCTGTTCCCATGTTTTCCACTCCCTCAAATGGAGAATTTCTTCAAAGGCAGAGACTAAATCACTCTCCTTGTGGCCCCAGCGGGCCACAGAGGGGGGTGATCTAGTACATAAACACCGGGGGCCAGGAGGGAGAAGCCTCGGAGAGCAGAAGCTTCTCTGGCCCCATGTCCTATCTCAGACCACGGATACTGCCCTGCCAACCAACAGCTGAGGGGGAAGCCCAGCAGAGCCACCCTCTGGGAGACAGAGGCTCAGTGCTTGTAAAAAGCCCGCCCTGGGCCCCAGGAGGACAGCCATAATCCCACAGGTGGCCTCTCCAAGGGGGAAGTTCTTCAACCCCTGGCCTCCCCTAATTTTCTCTCCTGCTCTCATCTTAAGGTTTGAAAAGATGGCTATTTCCAGCAGGAGAAACTTCCATGGAGCCCTCACTGCTCAGACATCAGGAAGGGCCCAGGAAGCTAAAACCCACACCAAAAAGAGAAGAGTCATCAGTACTTTTTCCACTTCCCTCGTAACCTTGGGAGTTCTGGAAAGTCCGGAATCACCCAGTGTGGACCCCTCCAACCTGGGCAGTGACAGAGGCCATGCCAGGCTGACGGCCCTGGCCCACTGGCAGTCCCACCAGGTGTGTGGTCAAGGGGACAGCGGTGGCAGAGAGGCAGCCAAGGTCAAGTGCTCTGTGAGTCCAGGCCCCAGAGGTCTCTAGGGCCTCCCTGTCACTCGCTAGGCACACCTTCAAGGGCAAAGAGAGCAGCCCCAGGGGGCTGGAGAGGGTGAGGGGCTCCTGACAGTGGGAGGCAGGGCAAAGGCCAGTACCTTGCAAAGTGGCTTCTGAGGAGCTCCAGGAAGGTCTCGGCTCGGGGTTGAAAGGTAGATGCTCACACGGTCCCAGGACCTCTGGAGATCTGGGTGGCCTCTCCGTGCCAGGGCTGGTGGAGGAAGAGGGGCCAGCCCGGTCTCTGCACGGGACTTCCCCTGCCCAAGACTCCCGTCCCCAGCCACTGCCAAAAGGAAACTCCCCCACCACGAGCTGCTCCAAAAATAGCTCTGGCTGCCACCTCTGTGGTGAAAGGAACTTGCCACTGCCACCAGGGAGCCTGCTGCTCACCAGGGACTGGAATCTGACGGCAGCGGCCACCAGTCAGTCTTAAGAGAGAGCACCTGTGTACCCGGAGCTGAGGGGCTTGGACTGCAACCAGAGTCCACTCTGGGATCGCTCGGTCCTGTTCCCCATTTTACTCTCCAGGAAACTGAGACCAGAGGGCAAGAGACTGGCCTGGGGCAGGCAGGTAGCGCCCGGCCAGGGCCCAGCCTCCTAAACCCACTCCACACCCACACGGTCAGGCAGCAGAATCTGCCCTGCAGGCTCCACCACCCCCTCACTCCCAACCCAGAACCGGGACCGCAGACACAGATTCCACCAGCCTCGGAGGGATGAGGGGTCCTGCCCTCAGCTCTGGTGCTCCATCCTCACCCACTCCCCCTGGGGCCCAGCAAACACGAAGAACCATAAATATTCTTGCTGTCTCTTTAAAAGCGTAACCCTTTCTAGGCACTTCCCTGGTGGTCCAGTTGTTAGGACTCTGCGCTCCCTAGGCAGGGGTCTGGGTGGATCCCTGGTCAGGGAACTATACCCGTGTGTCATAACTAAGACCTAGCGCAGCCAAACAAATTAAAAAAAAAGCTGAACGCTTTCTAATCTCTCTTTTGTGAGCTGAGCCAAAAAGACTTGCCTAAGAGATGAGAGCCTTGGTAGGCAGCGGCGCCGAGTTCAAGTCCTGGCTCTGGCCACAACCCAGCTGCGTGGGCCCCGGGGCCCTCACAGGTAAAACGGGGACGCGCAAAGAGTACACAGCGCCCCAGCCTGTGGAGGGCTACATTACGGGACTCAGAAATGCTCAGTCCCGGGCCTGACACACGACAGAGCCCCAGTCAATGGAGTCAGCGTCATTACATCCTCAAGCTCTGGCCCCACGCTCTCCCAAACCAGGCTGCGTGAGTCCAGAAACTGAGCTCAGAGCTCCCGCCTTCCCTTCCTTCCACACGTCCTTCCAGCTGCCGTCTCTGCTCAGGGCCAGTGCTGACCACTGGTGACCCCAAGACCAGACAGATGGAAACCCCCTTGCTCTTATGGGATCGCAGGAGAGCACCCAGCAACCCGGGGACAGATAACCACAAGCCAGAAAGAGCAGTAAGAGAGCCCCCAAGGAAAGGCCAGAGAGACCCTCACTTTGTGACCCAGGCAAGCTCACGGCCAGCTCCTTACGTGAGGTGGAGTCCGGGAGGGCCTGGAAGGATGACCAAGGTCAGCACCAGAGGGGAGGGGAGTTCCGGCGGAGAACACAGTGGGATCAAAGGCCTGGAGGCTGGCGGACCTGCAGGCACGTGAGAGAAGGCAGGGACGCCTCCAGGCCCGCTCCAGCCCTCCGTCTCCGAAAAGAGCTCCTGTGGCCGGCACCTGCCCCCTTCTCCAGAATGAGAGCCAGCTCCACCCTGGGCCAGCCACGCCCCGCGCCCCATCTGCAGCTCCACCGCTGGGAATGACACGGGCATATGGCAGCTGAGGCCCCAGAGGACACAGGGAGCCGGATCCTGGCACCGGGGCTCGGCCACCTGCCAGAGCACCTTCCCCACCAGCCGGGTCCAACTGTCGGGCATATGCCAGGTGTCGGCCCCCTGGCTGGCTGAGGCTGGGCCCTTGGCCAGCTGTCCACAGGTCTGCGGGGCCGCAGTACACAGGGCACCCCTTCAAGGACTGTGCTTCATGCCCTGGCGAGCTGGGAGGCATCTGCCTGCACCCATGGTAGAGGCTCCAGACAGGCTGGTCAGGCCCTCGGGTTGGGCACTATCTGCCTAACCGTTGTTTCTCTTCTGCTTCCGGCCTCCTGTCTGCTGGAGAGGAATGCCCTCCAGGATGCTCATCTAGGACATGCTAGCGCCCTGGAGAAACACAGATTGTGGGACTCTTTCTCTTCCTCCTGACCAGAGTAGCCAGAACCTTCCAGAAGTGTACCTTGGCTCCGATCAGTTTCCATGCCTGTGGGCACACATGCCCTGCCAGTCACTCCCCTCCTGTCCACCTGGGACTCGGAAGAGGGGGCGGAGCTGTGCTGAGGGGCATAGTCCCAGTGGTCCCCAGACTCTCAGAGCTTCCCGGGTCACCATGAGCCTCCAACGTGACCTCCATGCGGCTCAGTGTGGCTCAGTCTGTGGGCGACAGTCTTCTCCCTCTAGTCCGGCCACACCCCAGAGGAGTTCTGGGCCAGCACATAATCTCTGGTGTGGCCCTGGACCTTCCTGTGTTGCATTTCCACCCCCACGACCCCAGCAGTCCCTGAGTTGGCCTGGGAAGTTATGTGGCCACTTTTAACTCCTCGAGGGTGAATCCTGCTCTGAGCCTTGGGGTGTGGCGCGGTGGCTCAGGACTCGCTTGGGAATCTCAAAGGGCTACATGGCCTTGGGAAAGTCATGGCTTATCTCCCAGCCTCAGTTTCCCCACCTACAACATGGGTGGGTCAGGCTCTGCAGTCTTAGGAGGACTCTGCATGAGCCAACAATTTTTATGAGGCTGACGGAGGATTTGCGACTCACTGGCGTGGACTGTATCTGAGCTCTGGGAGCTTCTATCTAATCCCGGGCTCAGGTCTGGGAGGAAAACCAGACCTTCTGGGTCTGGGATTGCTAAGGGACTCTTTCTCTCTGGCCTTGGAAGGCTTTGTCAGCACCCCCAGGCCCTGCACACTGCCCTCCCCACAAGTCACACTCCCTCGCAACAAGTCTCAGCCATGTGGGGAGATGGCTCAGAGGCCTCCTGGCTCTCAGACACACGACTGTGGAGGTGGAATGTGTACACGGGGCATCCACACACAGAGCGCCCGTGAGATGAGAGATGCAGGCCAGGTCCTTGACGGGTGTCAGAAGCGTGTGTGCTCACAAAGCCACCCTGCAAGGCAGACAGTGCATCCATTTGACAGATGAGGAAACTGAGGCTAGCGAGGCCACATGACTCACCGGATGTGTCCCAGTTGGAGAAGAGACAGAGCCTGGATGGAAAGGTAGGCCTGAGTCCTTGTGGTCGTGGGGGAACCAGACCAAAGTGCTTAACTGCACTGCAGAATCAAAGCAGGGGCCACTGATTCCAACTTGGGCCAATCAAGGGGGCTGCAGAGACCTGCAGGTGGCATTTGATCTGGCACCTGAGGGCCTGGAAGCGAGGTGAGGCAGCCCAGCACAGACTCTGAACTCTGACAGCCTCAAGTTCAAATCCTGCACTTGCCTCTGTCTAGCCACAGGAATTTGGGCTACCTCTCTGCAGTCCCCTCCTCTGTAAACAGGGGCCGGGTAGGACCCATCTCATGGGGTTGTTATGAGGACAAAGTGGAGGATATGCAGGCGGAACACCAGCAGCTCAGGCCTAGCAGGACGAGGCATACACAAGAGCTCAGTAAATGTGGCTGTTGCTACTATTATGATTACCGTCATTGCCATAAAGAACCAGCGCCCATTCAACAGCAACGTTTCCACAATTACTTCCCGCAACTCACTCTGTGAACCGACTGTCACAATAAGGCCAGTCCTCATTCCTCAGGGGTCCCTGATCTCATGACCTGTGAATGTGGCAGGAGGTGACCTCCGCCTCTGGGGATTCTCCCCCTTTGGGGGAAAATGGGAGAGATCACACTGGCTCCTGCTGTATTCTCCAGGAAGCTGGAAATGATGGCAAAGCATTTTACAAAGTTACCAGGACGATGAACCTGAGCCGCCTCCCTCCCCGCACTGTCTCAATAAAATAAATCTTGGCCCACGGCTGGCGAGAGACCCTATATATTTACATGACGATCGTGCCTCATGATCACAGGGCTCCTGGCTGCAGCAAGCAGCATGTGGCAGGGATGACAGTGGTCCTCGGAGACTCACTATTTTCCAGCGACTTTTATTGTCCATTATATCCCGGCGTTTACAGGGCTCTGCTCCGGGCCTGGCAGGAATATCGCACACGGTGGGGCTGGCAGGCCTTAATATTCCAGTCTTGGTGCTACAGATCAGCTTTCGTATCTCATCCATCCCCCTCTCCCCAAGTCTTTGTGTGATACTGAGACCCCAGGGAGCTCCAGGGGATCTAAAGGGAGAGGGTTGTGGGGAGGGGTCTAGGTATGCCCACCCAAGCCATCTGCTTAGTTCCAGTCTGTCGTCCCACAGAGGGGACACTGCTAACACTGTGGCCTTCCTTGGGCATGGGAGTGGAGGCTGCAAAGTGGAGGGGTGCACGGGGTACTGGAGCCATGACTACTGGCTTGTGGGGGGCCGCTTGCTAAATTCTCAGGGATTCTGTGAGACAGTTATCACGTTGGTTGCCCACAATCAGGCCTGGTAGGATATTTATTCCATGGAAATTGGCAAATGCTACAAATCAAGGCTTTGTGCAAATCCCTCTCCCTCCCACCCCACCACCCCTTGGCCTGGGGACCTATTTGTTAAACACCAGCATAGCCCAGGGAGAGGGTGACCCAGCAGGCCACTGTGAACACCAGGAAGGACACACGGACTTAAGAGTCAGGTGTGAATCCTGACTTCCTCACACTCCACTTGTGTGTGACCTTAGGTAAATGACTTTACTTTTTAAGCCTCAGCTTTCTTACCTGTAAAATGGGGACATACCTGCAATCCTAGGTTGTTGTGAGGATTACAGCACCTCACAGCAAGTTCCCTGGGTGATGCTTAGTATATAGCAGGTTCTTAATAAATGATACCTATTGTTCTTCATTGATTCAACACTTAACAAGCACCTACTCTGTACCAGGCACTGAGGAACAGGGATACAGAAAAGCCCCACTGGATGACAATTATCAAATTCTTCACATCTGGACAGTTCTTGATTGTTCTGCAGATGGATTTTTACCCACACCATCTTATGAAGCCTCAGGACAACTTTGAGAGGTGGGCACAGCAGGATAGATGCCCATTTCTGAAATAAGGAAATAGGGGCTCAGGTCTGGACATGACTTGCCTGAGGGCCCTGCCAGGGCCTATCAAAATAGGGCTCAGTTCCAATTCCACTCCAGGCCCATGATGGCACCCATCTCTAAATTCCCAGGTTCAGCCAGACTGGCCCCCTGATGGTGCCAGGAGAACCCAGGGCGAAGGGACTCCTGGTCTAGGATCCCGGGTTCTAGTCTTGGCTCCACTGCCTCCCTGCTCTGGGTCATTCCCCGCCTGGGCCCGTGGTTCCCCACTGGAAGGCTGAGAGGGCTGCACTCAGGGTGCTGTTGGCCCTGATGGGTGAAGGTCTGCCTCCAGACTTCCTGGCCTGGCCGAATGTCCCTCCGGCCCCCACAGTCAGGGAGGACTCAGGCATACAAACATCTCTGGTGCCCCAGCCGGAGCCCAGAAGAGCCAGGGCCTCTTAAGCAGGAGAGAAGAGAGCATGTGTGGGGTCTCCTATCCACCTATTTGGGGCTTGCCACTCACCCTGCTGGCGGGCTCACCCACCCGTTTCACAGAGAAGGAGACTGAAGCTCAGAGAGGGGTGGCATTACCAGCCTGGGAACTGGGATTCATCCCCTGGGCTGGCAGCCTCCAGAGCTCATGGCTGGGGTGCGCACCAAGCCCCTCGGTCCTGACGTCTGCAGATGGGACAGTCCTGGCCATCAGGCCTCAGCCCAGAGGGGTTGAGGAGCATTTCGCTGAAACAAGACAGCAAGAAAAGTACAGGCAACTCTGATGACTCAAATAACCTTTGAAACTAGGAGGTGGGCGGAAGTGGGCAGCATTTCTGGTGGGTTTCACCTCACTTCCTAGAAGGATGCGTCACCAGCTTTAGTTTAGTCAGCGCTCACCCGACCGTCAAGGCGGATCCGCGCTCTGGGTGGCATGTCTCAGCTCATTTGTCCCCAAAGCAATTACTGGCTGGCAGGTGGGGGCCATCCAGTCAAGGTGGGGGCCGTCCAGTCAAGGCGGGGGGGGTTAGGGGAGGGAACTCTTCTCATTTTACAGATGAGGAAACTGAGGCTCAGAAAGAGGGCAGGGGTTGGTGCAGAGACACAGAGCAGGTACCTAAGTTCAAATTCCTTTGCCAGAAGGCTAATTTTTCTCTTTGGGGAGATAGAAAAGGAAAGCTTCTGCAGCTTTCAAATGAAAAAAAGGGAAGGAAAAAGAACTAGCAGCTGAATGGAATTGCAACAAGGCCCCTGGCCAGCCTGAAGAGGTTTCCGAAATTCTGTACAGTCTGAATTCTTGTGGGCTGAGGGGGTCACGCGATTTCCTCTGCAGAAGGCGAGTTGAAACAGTCTGACTGAGGGGGCAGAGGGAGGGGGGGAGTGTCCACGAGACGAGGAATCATGAGTTTCTGCCTGGCTGCTCGATGACTTGCTGGATGACCACAGACGAACCCTTTGCCCCTCTCAGGGCCTCAGTTTACTGATACTCATTGGAAAAGACTCTGATGCTGGCAAAGATTGAAGGCAGAAGGAGAAGAGGACGACAGAGGATGAGATGGTTGCACAGCACCACCGATTCAATGGACATGAACTTGGGCAAACTGTGGGAGAAGGTGAGGGACAGGGAGGCCTGGCGTGCTGCAGCCCATGCGGCCATGAAGATTTGGCCACGACTTGGTGACTGAACAACAACAGTTTACTGTGCACTGAGCCTTCTTCTAATGCACTTGAGTGAGGTTAACCTCCTGACCCCCTTATAGTACATAATTAGCTCCATTTTACACAAGGGGGAAACTGAGGCACAAAAAGGTCAGGTGTGCTGTCCAGCATACGTGGAAGAACTGGGGTATGAACTCAGGTAGCGTGGCTCTAACCACTGAGCCACAAAGCCCTCAGCCTGCAGGAGGCGTATCACCAGAGTCCCTCCTGCCCTCAGGGGCTTTGCATCTGTGTCTTGGATGCCAGAAGGCAGATTTCTAGAGACCCTGAGCCATCCTTCTTAACTTGCCTGCTGCTCTCAGCTGCTACCTTGTCCATGAACTCTGATTCCTTCGCTTTGCTCAGCAGCCTTTATAACCACACCCTGGGAGACCCCCAGGAAACTCCCAGGTCACAGCAGCCATCGACCCACCTCTCTGAGGCTCAGTGGGGGCCCAGAGTCCGAGTAGGCATAGACGACCCTGCTCTGATGTCCATTTTGGAGTTTTACACTCAGGTCAGCCTCTGGGACCGCAGGAGGGAGACTGCCATTCAGACATCCAAGAAAGACAGAGAAAAACATCTATTCACAGCCAGACAGAACCTGCTCTTTGGAAATGATGCTACCGACGCGACAAGCAGCCCAGCTGGGCAAGAGATTCCCGAATAAGCCTGACCTGGGAACATCCACGTGGAAGGCTCAAAGGCTTGGGTGGTCACCAAGCTTATAAAATCTGTCTGGATGCTCAACCGTGAAATTCCTGAGGGAATAAGGTTCTGACCCAAAACCTGGGCTTGTCTTCCAAAACAGAATTATTCAGACAACGGACATTTTTTGGCTTCGACAAATAGACTGCTGATCTCTGTGTCACTCGGATCTCTCCAGGAAGACGGACTCATGATAAGAATGTGCTCCCACTCTGAGCCATGCGCTGTGTCACATGTTCAGGTCCGCCGGGTCATTCCCAGAGCGGGCATTACTATCTCCATTTTGCAGATGGGGAGACAGGCTCACAGAGGTGCCGATTCCCACAGCTGGGAAAGGTGGAGGTTGAAATCCTGTGCCTGCCTGGAACGTGGGGAGTTGGGGATGAACCCGGCGGAGCCTGCCGTCCACATCATGAAGGGGAGCTCCGGCCAGACAGGGACGCACAGGGGGTGTTCTGTGGGGCGGGTGCATATGGAGTCTCAGGCATTGGACAGAGAATGTTTAGAGGAAGCACACACGCTTCCCTCTAAAGAGTGGGAAGAACCCCTGTGGAGGGACAGGTGGGGAGGGTTGAAGCAACGACAGTCAGGACCGTGCCTTGGAGGCTGCGCAGTCTAGGCTTTTCCAAGACACTGGAATCCACTAAGCCGGAATGTTGCATGGAGAATCCGGAACATCTGCACCAAGAGCAGGTGGTCGTTCAACAAACACGCTCACAGCCGCCACCACGCCACTGCTCTATTCCTGGGAGCAGGAAAAACCCTGAATCCACTCATCTGAGGTCTCACCAGAGACCTAAGAATAACCCCCCAAAGAATCCACCAGCCCACTTTCTGTGCTTGAAAGCAGAAGGACAGGAAACTGAGGCTTGGAACAGAGAAGTAAGGGGCCCAAGGACCTTCAATCATTTGTTCATTCAACCAGCAGGTACTGGAACCAGTGCAACCTCAGTGGGGCTCCCCATTTAGAGAGAGAGAGGAGTCTCACAAGCCAATACACCTACAAGCCAGTGTGACTGCTGCTCTGCACACCAAGAGTGTGGAAACACAAGGAAGTGTCTTGCAGTCTGCCCGAAGAATGGGGTGTTGTTTCTTCAGAAGAGGAAGCTGCTCTGAGCAGAGGAGCAGTGGGAGGGCACTCCAGGCAGATGGCACAGCCTGTGCAAAGGCCTGGAAGCTGGATGGGCCCAGCATTAGGTGTGGGACAGAGGCCCTAACAACAGCTGTAGCCTCAGCTCTGCAAATGGGCAGGGAAGTGGGACGAGCGACCCTGAGCACAGAGAGCCAATAAGGCATGCAAAGCCAGCACCAGAACTTGGGTCTCCAGGCTCCTCTTCCAGGCTCTTTTGCACACTCTGCCACCCTTGGTACCAAGTTGAGGTATGAGTTTACTCAATGAGTTACGTGATGAATGAAAGCCCTCATCACAGTTCAGCAGCATCAAGCCTCTGCCAGCTACATGTACGCTGACCTCCCCACCCCTGCCTTGGTCGTCTCCGGTGACCATCACAGACAGGAGGAAGGAAATGCCTACAGAATCTCCCTCTCGAGAGACCTTTCTGGGGCTGTAATTCAGGAGGGCCACAGAGTGTACATTCTGGGCTCCGAGACATGCTCTCCTATTTGCTGAGTATTCACTGAGCACCGACTGTGTGCCAGGCTCCGTGTTAGGCACCAGAAAGATTCGCAAAAGGTGGTTACAAACTCTCATACAGCGTTCCCTAATTCAGAAACGGGCCCGGCTGGAAACTCTACCATCGCCCGGGAGAGGCCAAGAGAGATGCAGAGAGGCCCAGGATTTGCTTGCTCAAGATCACTTGGCCAGGAGGTGTCAGGCTGGGACGTGTCTCCGGAAACGACTGGTCACAGGGCTTTTGCCAAAAGAGATAAGAGTCCCTGGGGAAACAAAGGAGCCTGGGATCCCTCCTTCATGCCCTGCGGGCTGCCCTTTACCCACACAGCAGGCGGAGGCCAAACTGGCAGGCACCACCCAGAGTGGCAGGGCCCTGTCATACTGGGAGGGGCCCCTCTCCCTGCTGGGGGAGCCCGGCCACGGCTGGCGGCTCGTGCAAGAGGAGCGGCTCTTGGCTCTAAGCTACCTGGGGTGGTGCCACCGAAGGACTAAGTGCTTGTGGCCAGTGAGTCCAGGATGCAGAGCCCTGGGGTCAGCGAGCCCCTGTCCGGGTCACCGCCTGGGTCCCTCAGTCTATACAGTGAGGGGTTATGACCCTCCTTCCTGGACTGGGGTCCTTGTGCATATCTGTCTCCTCCGTGGGAATGCTGGCGGGACCCCTGGGTACCCTGGTTAACCCAATGCAAATGGCCACAGACAGTCCAGAGGACTATGGCTCAGCTATGCCCTACCCTCAGCCCTGTACCAGGTCAGACAGCATCCCTACAAAACTCACACAGGGTCTTTGAAGACGCAATCGAATTAAGATGAGGTCACACAGGATTAGGGTGGCCCTAAATCCAATGGCTGGTATCTTTATAAGCAGAGGGAAACCTGAACTCAGAGACACACAGGGAAAAGGCCAAGTGATGACAGAGTCAGAGATAGGAGGGGTGTGTGTATTCGCCAGGGAACACCAAGGACTGCTGGTGACCAGCAGAAGCTGGGAGCAAAGCACCCAACGGACTCACCCTCAGAGCCTCGATAAGGAACCAATGCTGCCAACACCTTGATTTTGGACCTCTGGGCTCCAGGACTGTGAGAGAATCAGTTTTTATTATTTCAGTCCACCCCACTGGCAGGGACTTGTCATGGCGGCTCAAGGAAATGAACACGCTCCCCGCCATCCCCTGCCTCCCCACCACCAGCACAGCTAGCCTTCCATGTACAGCTGAGGTTCCCTGGGTTCTCCAGGCATCGAAGACTCTTTCAGACTCAACTTCTGTTTCGGATGCTTCAGAGGAAGTTAATTAGTGATGGGCTTCCCCCGTGGCTCAGCAGTAAAGAATCTGCCTCCAATGCAGGAGATGCAGGAGACATGGGTTCGATCCCTGGGTCGGGAAGATTCCTCTGGAGGAGGAAATGGCAAACCACTCCAGTATTCTTGCCTGGGAAATCCCATGCATGGAGGAGTCTGGTGGGCTACAGTCCAGGGAGTCATAAAGAGTCGGACACGACTGAGTGATTGAGCATGGGCCTAGGGCTTTCACAGGCCTGTAAAGATTCTCCCAAATTCTGAAGATGGACATAGGGTTGCCAGTGCTGTCTGACATCTAAAATACAATTTCTACCTGTCGTCAGCATCCTGCATAAAAGGACACCCGACACAAGAAAGTAGCTGAGGCCAGGCCTGTCCTTAAGTTTCTCACGTCACCAAGGATCAGTGAGACAGCCTCACAGACCCAGACCTGGCCTGGGTCTGGGGTTTGGGAACCAAATTCCAGCTGCTGTGCCCCTCCTGGGTGACTTTTTTTAATCCCCGCTGAGGAAAAGGGAGGCTGGCCTCCTCCACTCTCCTCTGAGTACAAAAAGGAGGTTTCTCCATCTCAGAAACTTGACAAGTATATTCCAGTTAACCTGTGGGTAATTCCAGTTAATCTCCTCTGAGGACTCGGTGATCTCCCCGCCAGAGGGTGGAGGCATTCCGGGCCAGTCAATGAGGGAGGATCAAGAGGGAAAGAAAATAAAAGAGGAAAAAGGAGGAGGGAGAAGGAGAGAGAAGCACTGACCCTTCTTGTGAAAAGAAAACCGAATTGTGAAATTATGCAACGAGCAGACATCACGGGCTGGATGACTCCAGCCTTCCTCAAAGACACCTCGTAAACCCGCGCCCAGCCTTGGAGGGAGAGGCCAGATGCCTGGCGCTGCGGGAAGGGGCTTTCGAAACATCTGGCCCCAGGGGGCGGCCCGATGACCCAATGGAGGCCAGTCACCCTGAGCTCTGTGACCGCTGCACCCACGACTACAGCGTGGTGACCGGTGAGGTGCCCAGCAGAACCGCTGGGGATCAAAAGCTGTCTGAGTTCAAGGAATGTTTCTTTTCCAGTAACTTGAGAGTGCTAATCCCATCTTAGAGATGCCCCCAACGCTGGGGAAACTTTCTGCCCCACCGTGCTGGGGTGGCCTTGCCTGCACAGTCTCAGGAACCTTAGATGATAAGGCCAGACGTCCTCGCCTTTCCAGGGCTGGCGTCCATCTCTCCCTCCCTCCCCTTCTACACGCCCAGGCCAGGGGCAGGGTGGGCCCCAGCTCTCAGGAAGCCAGGAAACACACTCTTTTCTGGGCTAAATGCCCAGATTCCTTGAGCAGTCACAGGACACGCTTTTTCTGAGCCGATCCAAAGCCACAGGCGCAGTCTGAAAGTTTCTTTGGGCGGCATGAACCTGAGGGCACCAAGGCACACCTGGAATTCCAGGCTGAAGGCTGGTCAGCAAGAGAGGCCCCAGCTGGCCCCCAATGGGCAGGGGGTCCACGCTGCCCCGGCGGGTGACCAAGGGCACAGAGTTGTGCTCTGCGGGCCAAGAAAATGAGGTTCCTTCATTCCGTCATCATTTGCCAGGCTTTTCTTGAGAGACTCACGGAGCCAAGGGCTGTCTGAGGCGCAAAGCAGAGAGCCTTGTCCCTCTAGAGGTGTGTGGTCAAGAGGTGGATCCAGACACAGCAGCAGACAGACACGGCCATTTCAGACTTAATAAGTGCTACGAGGGAAACACAGCTGAGGAGCGGGCTGGGGTGGAACAAATAAGGCTTCATGGGGTCGCTGGGACAATTAAATCAGATCGTGCAGCAAACTGCTTAGCAAATAATCGGTAGGGCAACCGAAGCCAGAAAGAGAAGGGCTGGAGCAGGTGGTCGAGACTGGTGTGGTTTGGGGGCCTTACTGCCCCATGTGTCCCAGGGGACCCAGGGAGCCCCCGGTCACCCTGCTTGACCTGAGTGGACTCCCTGCTCTTTCTTGGTGAGAAAGCCTCTGACATCATCACGCCCCAGGTTAGACCGCTGAAAAAGTCGAGCCCTCTAAATCATCACGCCCCTGGTCACCCACAAAAACCACCCGTTCTCCACCAGCAGGTCTGTTTCAGCAGGCGACTGTCCTCCCTGAATCTAAAGCTGGGGTCCTTCACCTATCTGCTGGGAAATCTTGGCCAAGTTTCATAACCTCTCTGAGCTTCACTTTTCATGATGTGAAAACGGGGAGGGAGCCCTCCTTAAAAAGCTCACTTGATGTGTTTAACGAGACCGTGGAGGCAAAGCGTTCAGGGTGTGCCTGGCACACAGGAGGCCCACCTGCCCCAGCTCCTGCCTTCCCTTGCGAGAACACAGCTCAGGGAAAGGAAGAGGGAGGAGGGAGCGTGGACCTGGTCTGGGCAGCCAGGTCCAGCCCTTGGGGAGCTTGGCATCAAGAGGGAAAGGCTACGGGACTGCCCTGGTGGTCCGGTGGCTAAGACTCTGCACTCCCAGTACAGGGGGCCTGGATTCGATCCCTGGTCAGGGAACTAGATCCCACGTGCCACAGCTAAGACTCAGCACAGCCCAGATAAAGAATAAATAGATAGCGTTTAAAGAAGGAAAGGCTAAGAAGTAGAGGGGCTGGTGCTCTAACCAGAGTGGAGGGCCAGACACATTTCATGCAGCAGGCCGCGGCTTCTCTGCTGGGTGTCTTGGGCACGACCCTCACCTCTCTGAGTCTTAGTCTCCTTGGCTGAAAAATGGGTTCTGGTGACGACGAAATGAGACCCCACCCAGGTACATGAAGTCACCCAGAGAATAACTAAGGCGCCAGTCCACTCACCCTCATTCATCCATTCAAGACAAAAATATTTAGACTGTATCCCAAGTGAGTGCTGGGCCCTGTGAGGGACCAGGGTGGGAGGGGTGCAGCTCAGCCCCTTAGGACAGACTCATCTCCTCTGGAACCACCCTGGCGTTACCTGGCTCTGAGAGGGGGCGTGCAAGGGCTCCTGGGCTAAGCTAGGCTCATCCTCTGCGGAAACGATGCCTGGACAGCTCCAGGGAGCGGCTAGCTCACCCTCCGGGCACCACTGACCCTTCAACGCAGCCTCACACCAAACCTGACGCTGGCTCCTCGCTGCATGCCACAGGTCACCTGCAAGCCAGGCCGATGGACGGTGGGTCAGGGTGACCTTGTACCCCGGCCCACTCCCCCTACAACCCTACAATAACGTGCCACAGACAAACATTAAAGCTCAGAGCTGCTCATATGAACAGCTTCGCCTCTGACTCCTACAGACCAATCAATCAATCAATAAGGAGAGAGTTGGAATTCGATGACAGTGACGATACCATGGGCTCCCAGGAAGCGCGTTAGAAAACCGGGTCTCTAGCAGATTAATGAGACTGCCTGGAAATCAGGGGAAATAAATGTATTCCCGGGTGGACGCACTCCCATTAACTCCAGCTTCTCATCCCCGGAAAGGAAAAAAAAAAATGCAGAAATCCGGATTTAGGGGAAATAACACATCCATGGCACTTTTTCTCCCCTTCCCAAAGCAGCTGCTGTGAGCTTTACATATTTTATCATTTATTCGCACGTTGTCCCCAGCAAGTTGATAGGCGTCGGCCTTGTTTTTCACAAGAAAACTGTGAAAGAGGCTGAGATGAGAGTGTGGAGGTGAGGGGGCCTCCCACCCTGACACCCAGCAGAGGGGCTGGGGCGGTGGGTGGGAGAGAGCCAAAGGTTCTTTTTGGGAGGAATTTCAGCAGCAGGCAGGTTAGAGGCTTTGGGAGAGCCCACACAGACAACTACACCAGCCTCCCAGTCTCCTGGCCTGAACACCCTCCGTAACACCAGACCATTTTCGACACACACCACCAGAAACACTGTCCTGACTATATCTCCCTCCTCTACCAACCTTCAAAGCTTCCAGATCAAGTCTTCACTCCAGAGCGTGGCATCCAAGGCCTCCTGGCCTCTGACCCTAATCCCAGCCGACACATTGACTCCATGGAGCCTCTTAGGTTTCCTGCCACCTGGAGGTTTCACACCTCCAGCCCCTGCACATCCTGTGTCCTCCATCTAGCTCTCCCAGCCCCAAACTGGTCAACCCCTATGGATCCCCAGGTGCTTCCAGGAGAGATGATCTGGGTTCAGATCCTTGCTGGGTGACTTTGGCTAAGTCACTTCACCTCTCTGAGCCTTAACTTCACTTATAAAAAGAAGCCATTTACATGGTGAGGACTGTAAGATGGCAGCACGTGTAAACCCCTGGTGGGTGCTCTGCTAGAAAGCAGCAGTAGCAGTAGGGGAGAAGTTGTTTTCCTCAAAAAGATAGCTGATAAATCTATGTAAATAATTCCACACCGTTAAGAGGAAAGAACTGGCGTTTGCAGAGGAGGCACCGGGCACGTGGCATGCAGCCTCCACCCAAGCCAGGCCTTTTCCTCCCAACACGCCACAGCCACACGCAGGCACCCTGCTCACAGCGAAGCCATGAGGCGTCAAGAGCCCCTTCAGTCTCTGGCAGGAATTCACTACTGCTCCCTGATCCTCCTCCCTCACTGTCAAGTCTGACCCCTACAGGCCCAGGTCTCCCCCCATCCCCAGCCCCACCCCAAATCCAGGTATAGGGCCAAAGGGCCAAGAGCTCATCACCCCTTCTTCACTGAGGAGGACACTGAGACTGGACCCACGAGGAAGCACTCCCAAGATCTGGGAATCACTCCCAAGGCCCTGAAGCAGTTCAAGCCACAACAGAACATTCTTTCAAACCGGCATCCTTGGCTTTGTTGCCAAGACACAGGGGTCTCTGGGTAGGAGCTCAGAGTGCTGACACCAGGCCCCTCTTCACCTCTGCTCCAGGCTGCCTACCTCTCCCCCACTCGCCCAGGCCAGCCCCCATCCCCTCCCTGCAGCACCTTCCCAGATGGGCTTCAAGAAGCCAGTCCCCCACTCAAGACCCTTCCAAACACCCATCGCCCATAGGATCAAACTCTGGGTCATCACAGGACCACAGGGTCATTACCCACAGGATCAAACCCTTCTTCAAGGAATCACCTGTAGCAGGCCCACAGGGTGTAGGAGTCACAAAATTTCACCCCACAGGACAGGTTCCATCCCTCCAGCCAACCCATCTGCCCCCAACAGAGGCCTGGATTCTAGACACAGTCTCCAAGTTTCAGCTGTCTCCATGGTAGCAGGGTTTGAGAAGCAAACTAAGGGTGTACCACTTCTTCCCACTTCTCTGTCACCCAGACCTTCTCTGGGCCGGGCCCTGGGTTGGGTACTGGGACCACAGAGGAAAGGGGACTTTCAGCTCTGGAGAGGCTTCGAGTCAAGGGACTAACCAGTCAGTGGGCCTGAAGGGGATAGGGGACATGCCTAGGAGGGAAGCACAGTGGGGCCTGGGGCCGAAAGCGAAACCCTAAGCAGCATTCTGAGGTCAGAGGAGCCTCTAGAAGGTGGTGAAGTTTGAGAAGCAAAAAGCAAGGCATTACAGGCCAAAAGAGCCTTGAGTTCAGCATAGCAGAGGGAGGGGGCCTGGCAAGTGGAAGGCGGCGGGGAGGGTGGGCAACTGGCATGGACAGTTCTGAACACCAATCCGCTCTGGGCTCCGTGACTGTTACCTCCTCAGCCACCCCTCACCACAGTCCCATGAGGGACTTCATTTCACAAAGATGAAGACAGGTTCAGCATCACTGTGTAACAGCAAAGTTCCCCGAGATGCTGGCTCGGCCGTGTGGAATTGGGGGTGTTGGGGGGTGAAGCAGAGGCATCTGGGCCTGGAGTCCTCACTCTGCTACTTCGTCACCTTTCGGAGGGGTGCTGCTGTTCTCCAGAGGGCGGCCCCGGAAAACGAATGAACCCAGGGCCACCACGTATGAAATAATCTGAAGCAAGTTGCTGGACTCTCTGAGCTCCTTCTATTGCATCTGTATATGGAGCCAGTAACACCCATTTCCCATGACAGGCCCAAAGCAGCCAGTGCAGGGTCAGGCATATGCAAGGACCCTCCAAATGCTGAGTCCCCCTCCTTCCCCTTCCTCTGAACTCAAGGTGTGAGTTCAGGCTGACCAGCCCTTTCCTTATGTGTTGGGGACAGGGGCCACCCAGCTTGCCCACTTTCCTCCGGGTGGTGTCCCAGTGAAGCCTGTTGCCCCTTTCCACCTCGGCCCAGGCTCTCAGGACCCAAGGAACCATCCATCTGTGCAGAAGATTGGTTTTTTCCTCTCTATCTCTTCTTTTTCTTTCCTTTCCCCTCTAAGCAAAAACTGCTTGGCGGCTGCTCCTGCCTCTGTCCCCAAGGCAGTTCCAAAGGGCCCATCTTGTCCAGCAGAAGTGATGGTGGTAATTCCGTTAATGGGAGGCAAGACGGATGGTACCCGGTGCCCAAAGTGTACGAAGCGAGCTGGAATCGGCCGCCCCCGGGGGGGAGGAAAGTGTTGCCGGAACACACCCTCCTTTGGGGCCTTATTAGGTCTTGAAAGAGCTGCCGCGCTCGCTAAAACCTGCTTTTGCCAGCAGAAGCCTCATTTTACAAATATACAACAACACAAAAACCCGTAAATGGGAAGAAAACCCTGAAGATTACACTCCCCTGCTACAAGCGAGGCGGCGAGCTGCCACTCAGAGCTGAAGTCTTTAGCCTCATCGACTCTGGGTTTAAATAAATGAGCCTGAACACCAGCTCAACCATTTTGTGAACACGGAACACGGTTCCTTTGCCGTTTAAGGACTGCTTGCCTTTGGTGGGATGGGACAGCTTTGGGAACATTTTCTTTTAAAAGGCTTGATGTCCCAGATACCATAAAGCCCTATGGCCCTCGCATCAGTCCCCAGGGGAATTCACACCCATAGGCCGTCATAACCACCGTCAATCTCTCCCGGCTTCTCCTGCCCTGAGAATCAGTGGCATCTCAAATGCAACTTCACTGTGGATGGGGTGTCCATTTCCACAATGAGCCAAACGGCTCACTCTCTCCCTAGTTTGGGATCACACTGCTGAATTACCTTGGGGGCTTTGTAAGTGCATACCAAGCACTTCAGTTGTGTCCGACCCTATGGACCACAGCTCACCAGGCCCCTCTGTCCATGGGATTCTCCAGGGAAGAAGACTGGAGTGGGTTGCCATGCCCTCCTCCAGGGGATCTCCCCGACCCAGGAATGCAACTGACATCTTTTATATCTCCTGCACTGGCAGGAAGGTTCTTTACCACTGGCACCACCTGGGAAGCCCAGGGGGGGCTCTAGTTTGTCCAAATGCAAAATATGTATGTAGGTCAAAGCTGGGATGGACATAGCCAAGGTGAACGAGGGGCACAGCAAGTGACCTTGCAGTCAGGCTGCCTGGGGCTGAGTGACCTCGACAAGCCATGAACCTCTCCGGGCCCCAGCTTGCTCATCCCTAACACAAGGCTCACCCGCCACCCACCTCACAGCCTGGGAGCCAGGAGTCAGTGCAAACCCAGCTCCCTGGCAGTCCACTTAGAGCACTGATGGTCTTTCTAGTCTCAGCACCGCTCAGACACACAGTAGGCCATTCCTAGTAGAGCTGAGTGGTTTAGGGTGTGTGCTCTGTGAGTCAAAGGCCTGGGTTCAAATCCTGGCTCAGGCACAGACCTACTGTGAAGCCCTTAGGCAAACGACTCAGTCTCCCTCTCCTCGTCTGTAAAATGGGACCAAAAGAACCTGCATCACAGGGTCACCAAGGGGAGTCAGTGCGATAATACCTGGTCAGGGCCTTCCCGGGGTAGCCCCAGAGACCGGTAGCCCTGAGGGGGAGCCGGTGAGAGTCCCGAGGGAGCCTGAGAAACGCTCCTACCTCCCAACTGGGAAAACCACATTCTCAAAGACACCTGAAGTAAAGCGACCAAAAGAGGCCGACCCAGGCCCCCTGGGAGAGCAGGGACCTTGAACAAGAGGTAGCGTGTTACATCCCCAGCAACTGCCTTCTCTGGGAGACTTCGGGGACCATCACTCCACCAGGCAGCCCGGGGACACTGAGCCCCCAAGCCCACGGCCCCCGGTCATCGGTCTCCAACCCCTGGGTCAGGGACCTGCTTCCCCCATTTCTTGTTTTCTGGTTGTTCTCCCCACAGAAGTGCCAGCTCCGTCCTGTCTCTTGATGGTTATACATCTTAGGTCAGTGTCCAGATCTGTGGAACTGATGAATAACCAAGCAAAGCAAGAAAGCGATGAACTCCCTGGGGAGGGTGGCTCTGGGCTGAGGGACTTCTAACGTGTCCCAACATGGAGAGGTGCTCCCAAGGGTCACAGGTGCCACTAAGATGCAGTCCTCACCCCACAGTGTCATGAATTACCAATACAAAAACAGCCACCAACTGCTGAATGCCCGTTTTGTATATGGGGTCACAAAAACCCCTCAGAGACAGGAACTAAAATTACCCCTTGATTTGCAGTGAGAAAACCGAGGCCCCAGTGGGAAGCGACAAGCCAAGGAGACACGGTGAGCAAGAGGCGGAGGTGTGACTTGCATCCGAGTGTGTCTAACCCACCTTCTCCCGCCTTCTCCTCCGATCCTAAGAGTAGCCCCAGGGCTGGCTGGATCCTGGAGGAGAAGAGATGGAGCTGCAGCTTCAGGGCGGCTCCCTGCCAAGAAGGGTGACTTCCCAGAGGCAGGACCTGCAGACAGCAGCCGCTGGGGTCCAGCTCCCTGCCCGTCCCATGCACACACAGCGGTGGGGGCAGTGTCCCAGCCAGGCAGGGACCCAGTCACCCAGCCGTGCCCAGGACTGTGTGCAGAGCAGTGGTCTGAGGGGTCATCTGGGCTTGGGTTCAAATCTATTTTCAAACCAAGTGGCTTACAGCTTTGTACTGATGGATTCGTTCTCTGAATCTTTCAGTTATCCTCATCAGGAAAATAGGGGGAGCCTACAACTGTTACAAAGGTTAACTAAGGCATCACAGATAAAGCACTTGGTCAGATCACTGGTCCACAGTAGGTACCGAGTACTAAGCATTAGTTAACTTTCCCGAGCCTCCCTCATTCATGTTTTTGGGAGTGGCCAGCAGACGTCCTGAAGCTGCGCCCCGCCACCCCCCGCCACACCCTCCACCCCGATTCCAGGGCTGGGAACAGCGTGGGTGGCCAGTGGACTCTAGTGCCCAGCCCCCTCTGATCTCCGGGGCACCACCTGCTTGGCGTTGTTCCCAAGGAAGCAGGTCAGCAACCTTATCATTTGATTTCTGACCCTTGTCACTCAGGAAGTTGGAGGGGATGGGTCTGTCAATGCAGGAACATCCGGCAACGACAGAAGGGATTACAGCAGAGAGGGGGGCATTTCCGAGGGGGCCCATGATCACGAAGTGTCCTTCTCGAGAGGCCCAGGGTGAGGAGGGAGGCCAGAAGGCCACGGGAGGGCAGTCACATCCGGGGCCAGCGGTCTGCAGAAGGGACCTGCAGCAGAACTTTCCCTTCCAGTAAGACTGGTCTCAGTCCTGGGCCGAGACCTGACACAGGGACCTTGTTCTTTCTGAAAGGTTACAGTCCTCCCATCAGGGCCAGCTTCGTGGGCAAGTGGCCACGTCGTCGTATCTGGCCCTGTCCTTAGCAGGAAGCCCCTTGCTTCGGGTTTCATGCTCTGTGTTCACTCTCTTGAAACCCCACTTATCTTTGAACTTGCATTTTCTAAGTGAAGTCTGGGGAACAATGCTGCACGTGCTGGGGGTGTGGAGCTTCAGCTTGGAGAGCTGGAGTGGTCCTGCCTTGCCCAGGGTCACAGCTGCCTGCTCCCATCCTCCCACCCCTCAACTCCCAGTAACTTCTGACATTCTCCACTCTTGACAGGGGCCTGGGTGCAGGCACAGTGAGAGGTGGGGCCAGGCGCATCTGCCTGCCGAGCCACAGGGTAGGGCCATGGCATCTGCTAGGATCTGTATTTGCCCTGTGAGGGTCCCTGTGCCCAAGGTATCGTGCCATTAAATAGCAAATTAAAAACATCACAGCAGGTGGGGAGAGAGACTGAAAAGGGAAGGAAAAAGCTTTCTTCCTGCTTTCTGAACAAGGGGACCTACACTTTCATTTTGTACGGGGCCCCCAAATTACATAGCTGGCCCTGCCTTCCATTTGCTTACTGACCCTTGGGGACATCCCTGGGCCTCGGCAGAGCCAGAAGACATCACTGCCAGGTCTAAGGCCATCACTGCCTAAGGAGCTTCTTAGAACAAGGCCCCCCACCCCTTACCCACCCTGCCTCCCAGTCTTGTCCTTTGAAGTCCCATCATTGGTCACTTATTGTTGTCTTGTGGACCAGGCCAGGGAGCTGACGATCAGCTAGATCGCAGGGCAGGACCACTGGCAGCACCATCAGGTGGAGGGGGCCGGTCCAACAGAGAGGCAGGGAGGATGTGGAGGGAAGAGCTGGCATAGGCAGGCTGCCTCCCAAAGGCAGGGGCATGGGGATGGCTCTGGGAGGCAGGCAGGGGCCATTCATCTGTAAGGTAGGGACCCCCGACTCACCTCCTGGGGCTACTGGAGATTGAAGGGGCTCCCTTGCTGGAGGGGTGTCCCTGGCCAGTCGGTGTGGACAGTGCAGGAAGTGGGAACAGCAGAGGCACAGACACTAGGGCAGGACAGTCAGCAGTGACCTCCCCAAATGACTGCAAAGCCAACAGGGAACAAAAGCAAGGCGCAGGCCATATCCTGAGCCCCTACTGCATGCCAGGCTCCAGGCTGCAGGGGCCTAACCTTACCACAGGCCTCGTCCTGAGCCCCTACCGCAAGCCCTCTCCTGGCTGCAGGGGCCTAACCTTACCATTGCCCCCTCCTGGGGTAGCCCTGCAGTTTCTATCCCCACTTGACCTCTTACAGAATCCCCTTCCTTTCTGCAGTTTGTAAAGTCCAATTGGTGCCGAGCCTGGGGTCAACCAGGCTTTTCTGACATGACTCGTCACCAAGAGAGCGGAATTCACAGTAGCTAAGAGCTCAGACTACACCATCGGGCCACCCCCAGCTGTGTGCCCCGGGGCAGATCTGACCTACCCTGGGCCTCAGTTTCTCATTTGTAACTTGGGGTTAATAAAAGTCCCATCCTGGAGGGGGTTGCTGTGAAGGGTAAGTGAGGTGATGTGAGTGCAGGACGCAGCACACAGCCAGTGCCATGGCCGTGAAACCCCAGATCACCCAGTGAGAAATCTGAGCATCGCACACGCTTCTCGGGACCGGGCGCGTCTGCTCCCTCCTTCCTAGCATCTGCCACGACTCTGCTCCGAGACTGCTCTCTCCCCCCATTGTCACGTCACATCAGTCCATAAATATTTAAACAACATGTCATCAGATTATTATAACATATGATCTATAGCACTGATGTGCTGCAGTTCTGCGCATTTGGGCTTCATTTTCAGAATATCGAGACATAAAATATTTATGTACTTAGCCAACCACGAGATCTCACATTCTGTCTCAGAACGCTGCATGGTGGCAAGACGCTGAACTGGGACGTCACGTGTGAAGGGGATGCCTTGTTCTCACGTCGGTTCCTGGGGCCTCTGGATTGTTTCTGGTTCATTCCAGGGACGTCACTGCGTGGCCTGCGAATGGTGGCTGGCCAGGTTTACAGCAAGCAGAGAGCCGGGAATGAAAAAAAGCCTCATAAGATGGGCCTAGAGTTCAAATCCTTTGGATGCTGTCATGTCCCTTCCTGGATCTTCACAGGTCTGCGCATAGTAGGTGCTCAGCAAATGTCCACTGGGATGTAAGTTAATTCACCTGCTGCCCACAGCACCGCCTGATGGTCTGGCACCCAGCAAGGATTCAGTTATAACTGCTCGCCTGTTTCATGCCCCACCCCCTGCAAGTGCCCAGCATCAGGCTTGGCCTAGAGTAGGATCCATTGAATGTTGCTGGATGAACAGCAATTGAAGGAATAAATGCGTGACCAGATAAATCACTTAATTAGCTAATAAATGAATGAGGGATAATGACTCCCTGTCTGCTGGTCCGAATTATACTGTGTAAGACCCTCCTTCTGAGAAATAAAAGCTCTCCAGTAACCCGTAGTGAGTAGGCAAAGGAGTTTTTCTGGGTAATTAAATATCTCGATTGCTAACATTAGCACATCACAGTGACCATATGTCCCGCAATTTTCAGTGCTGTGCAGTTTCAAAGATGCCACCCCCTAACCAGGAACTTCTCACAGACCATCAACCAAACACCTTTTTCCAAACTGCCTCTTCTGTCCCCAAATGTCCCTAAAATGCTTTTACAGACCACTGCCATCTTGGGTGTTTGGAAACAGTGGTCATGTGTCCTACCTATAGACGATTGCGCCTGATATCCCAGGAGATCATAAAAATATTCGCAATTGAAAGTTGTTGGCTTCAAGTACAAGTATTTTCTTTGCGTGTTCTCCAAATGTGGTGCTGTCACCATCGAGAGCGGGCAGGCCCCACCTCTGTCCCCAGCCTCTGGCACAAAAACCCAGTCCTCATTTCCTCTTGGATTGGCTGAGGAGGTTGGCATTTAAAACAAACACAAAAGGCCACTAAAATTCCTGGGGGAGACGAACAAAGGAAATGCACACACACTGAGTCAGGCACTCCAAGTCCACGCTTGAGATCACGATGTAACTAAATCCAGCTACACTTGGCTGGACCCGCCAAACACATGGGGTGGGCTTCCAGTCTGTCTGCCATGTGGTGCCCAGTGGTCTTGCCATCGGGGCACCCACCCTGGTGGCCTACCAAGGCCGTACCAAGCTAGGGAACTGTCTCCTTTTCCAACCCAGGATTCTTTGCTTTCTGGACGGGGGCAGAATCGGGGCTCCTGTTCATTTGCTCCACAGCAAATGTCTGTGCCCGAGGTGCTTGGGAGAGTTAATCTCTACCCTTTCCCCAAGCAGCCCCCAAAAGATATGCCTTCTAAAAAACTAAGTGTGCCTGACAGAAAACACAGCTTTAAGACATGGTGCCCACCCAATCCTACCCAAAGCCCCTCCTCTACAGACTATCTGCAGAATTGGAGCCGCCTCTGCAGAAAAGGGGCAGAGGAAGGAGAACACCGCCACCCCCCAACTCTGGGCAGGAACCTCTGTGTTTAGGTTCCTCCTTCTTGGAATAATCCAAGGGTGAGTCTTTCTCTAAGAAACCTCTCTGCACAGGGAGGCTCTGTCATGCCCAACTCAGCCCTTTGCTGCCCACTGGGAGGAATGAAGAGGGGTCCCTAAAGCCAGTCAACTTTGCCACCAGCTCGGTAACTCCATATAAACATTCTTTTTTTTTTTGGCTGCGTGGGCTCTTCCTTGCGGTACACAAGCTCTCAAGTTATGGGCTCTCAAGTTGGGGTGTGGGGGCTTAGCTGCCCCATGACATAAGATCCCACAGAGCCAGGGATCAAACCCACGACCCCTGCATTGGAAGGCAGATTCTTAAGCTCTGCACCACCAGTTCAGTTCAGTTCAGTTCAGTCGCTCAGTCGTGTCCGTCTCTTTGCGACCCCATGAATCGCAGCACGCCAGGCCTCCCTGTCCATCACCATCTCCCGGAGTTCACTCAGACTCACGTCCATCGAGTCCGTGATGCTATCCAGCCATCTCATCCTCGGTCGTCCCCTTCTCCTCCTGCCCCCAATCCCTCCCAGCATCAGAGTCTTCTCCAATGAGTCAACTCTTCACATGAGGTGGCCAAGGTACTGGAGCTTCAGCTTTAGCATCATTCCTTCCAAAGAAATCCCAGGGTTGATCTCCTTCAAAATGGATTGGTTGTATCTCCTTGCAGTCCAAGGGACTCTCAAGAGTAGTCTTCTCCAATACCACAGTTCAAAAGCATCAATTCTTCAGTGCTCAGCCTTCTTCACAGTCCAACTCTCACATCCATACATGACCACAGGAGGGAAGTCCCTAAACATTCTTCGAGGATTCTGCCACTCACACACTTAAAACTCTCCATTCATTAACAAATGTTAATTGAGCATCTGCTACTGCTAGGCTCAGTGCTGGACACTGAGGTGCAGCTGTGGTCCACAGACCAAGTCGCGCCGGCATGGAGTCACAGTCCATTCTGGGAGGCAGATAACAAACACACGGTAGCAGGGGCAGGTAGGGGTCTTGAAATAAAGCCAGTCCAGGGAATGCGGAGCAAAGGACATGGGATTCATTCTGATAGGGTGGGGATGGTGGGTCTCTTTGGAGAAGTGACTTTTTCAGTGTCCTGCTGAAGGCTAGGAGCAAGTCATGGGAATATTAGGAGGAAAAGGGTTTCATGAACCAGGACAGCAAGTGCAAAGACCCTGAGTAGGAGTTCACTTGGCATGTTTGAGGAAGAGCAGGGAGGCTGTGTGGCTGGGGCAGAGTGAATGAGGGGGACAGTGGTGAAGAGTAAGGCTCCAGAAGTAGCAGGGACCCCCCTGCTCTTGCAATGAAGACCAAACCTCACAGATCCCGGGGGACTTGGCTCCGGGGGACCTCCTCTCCTACTATTTGCCTCTTGGTTCATACTCTTCCTTCCAGCTGCCCAGAGGCCCTCTCTGACGCCCTGGGCCTGGCCACTAACTCACAGCCCACACAACGGGCACTTCCAGATGGCAGCCTTCAGACCAGGCCACATGACACAGGATTCTCACAACACGAAGGCTGATGGTGATTAGAACCACATAGCCTGGATTCTCTGTTTCTTTGTCCATCAGATGGGCATAACGGTACCTGAGTCACAGAACCGCAGGAGGACGAAGTGAGTTAATCCACATAAAGGGTTACTACAGAATGTAACATGTAGTGAGTGTCTGGGACAAAGGCTCTATTGAAGGACTCACAGGCTGAGGAAGTGGCAGGAAGTTCCTGGCTTTGCTCAGCCTGGGGTCTCCCCACAACCCTGGACCCCAGTCAGGCTCCCAGCTCCCCGTCCCACGGCCCCATCCACACACTCACCCTCAGTTTTACCTGCCCTTTATCTCAGCCTTCTCAGGCCTCCAGGCCTCGACATCCTGCCTGGCAAACCTCATGTCTCCCTCAAGGCTGGGGAGCCCCTCCCTCCTGGAAGCTCCCCTCCGCCCATTTCCCCATATAGTAAGTCCCAAAGGGTGCCTGCTGCAAACTGTTCCCAAGCACCCACAATGGGGTCGTGACGCAACTTCTGTCCCTACCAGGTGGTGAGAGGCCCAGGGGCGGGGCCGTTAGAGGCTCTCGATGCCATCTCCCAGGGTTAACACTTGACCCAGAATGTCAGGACGTATTTCTTCAGTGAATGAGTGGACACAGCCGCCAGCAAGGGCGTATCTGGTTAACAAAATGGAGTCCATTCAACCCACACAACAGTGAGCGGTCTGTTTCCGTATCGAACTTTTCACCCTAGCCTGGGCGCAGGTGCTATGACCAGAGCCGCAGCCTGAAAGCTTAAAGAATGATCTGATTTCAGCCACAGAACCGCCACAGCCTGTGTGGGAGACCTTAGGCTGGTCACAGCCTCTCTCTGGGCCTCATTCTCCCCATCTGTAAAATTAGATTCTTTTAAGCTTTTACTTTTAAGCATTAGAAACTTTCCTTATAAAAATGTTTTTCCACATAATATTAACCATTTGAAAATTAAAACTTAAGGGGCATTTAGTACATTCCTAAAGTTGTGTAACCACAATCTCTCCCTAACTCCAAAATACCTTCATCACCCCAAAAGGAAACCCGGTGTCCATTAAGCAGTTTCTCACCATTCTCCCTGGGCCCCGATACCACCAATCTGCTTTCTGTCTCTATGGATTAATAGATTCTGAATATTTCATATAAGAACCTTCTCTTATTAAAATGACCCCTGAGCAAAAAACCTCCTTATATCAAACAGGTAAGACGAGTCGGGTTGCCCCTTCCCACTTCGGGGAGGTGATGTCCCTCATCCTTAGTGGCCTCTCAGGGGAAGCTCTGATCCCAGGACCTTCCTTTTCAGAATTTTAATCCTAAACTTGGATTTCTAAGGCAAATCATCCCAAACAGTGCCCCAGAGCTCCTGGTGTTACTGGCCCATTTGCCAGATGAGAAAGTAGAGGCTGGGCCCACGTGAAGCCCAAGCCTGAGGCGACTGCTGGGGAGGTACGGGATTCAGAAATCTCCAGAGCCTGCTGAGGCCCTTCCCTCACCACAAACCACCATGGCAGGGTCTCGGATGTGAAGAGCTAGACAAAGGCCCACAGAAGCCATCTCAGGAAGGTGGCCAGTCCCGAGGGACAAAATCTGTCCTCTCAGAGAAGACAATCCAGCTTGAGGGAACTCCAGGGGCTTAAGTGAAGTGAAGTGAAAGTCACTGAGTGACTCTTTGCAACCCCATGGACTACGCAGTCCAGGGAATTCTCCAGGCCAGAATACTGGAGTGGGTAGCCTTTCCCTTCTCCAGAGGATCTTCCCAACCCAGGGTTCGAACCCAGGTCTCCTGCATTGCGGGCAGATTCTTTACCAGCTGAACCACAAGGGATGCTTAAGAGAGGGCGCCAAACACACAGACTCCCTCAGCCCTCACTGCACAGACCCTCTGTGAGGACCCTGCCGGCAGAGAGGGCCACCTGCTCACTTCCAACCGAGAACAACCTGTCCTGGCCCAGATCTGTGACAGCTGCTCCATCCGCACAGACCTCTGATGGGGCTGCCACTGTGTAAATAATTAACAAAACATATGCCTCACTTAATAACACACCGAGGCTGACACAGCTCTCCGGGCCTCCCAAGACCCTCCAACTCCAAGAGGACACACCAAAAACTTACAAGGTTCACTTTCCTCGCCATGGTGGGACAGCGGAGGGGCGGTGGGTAGACAAGAAGGCAAAATACTGATTTCAAAACATTTCCCTGAGATGCCCAGGGCCACCCTGACATTTAAATCCTGTGTCTTTCCAAATTGTCACTGTCTCCCCCATGATCTATTTTGAGGGTCATGGTCAGAGAAAAGTGCTTCATCGGCACCTGGAGGGGCCCCTCTGACAACCTCCCTTTCAGCCTTGCTTCAGGCCTCAAGATATAGGGGCACTGAAAATGTTTCTGACAAAGAGATGACCTTCACGTCCCTGTGACCCTGGGCAGGTCCTTGGTAATTAAACAGGTCCTAGTCTCTCATTAAACACTTACGAGATGTTACCCATGTGCCGTGCATATTATACACACTACTTCAGTTCTTCCCTCACATTTTATGAGGTCATAACACCATCCCTGTTTTCCGGATGAGGAAACTGAGGGCCCCCAGAGGTGACTGACTTCACAAGTGGCAGGTCTGAGCCTCCCACCTCATTCATTGGGTGCCAAAGCTCACATTTTCAATGTGATTGTGAGTGAGTGCCCTCCTCTCCCTGGGCCTCAGTTTCTGTTCTGTAAAATGGGCACACAGGTCTTCTCTGGATGGCAAGCCTACTGAATTCCTCATGTGCAGCCTGGACTGATCAAAGCCAAAAGTGGTTTATAAAGTAACAGTGTCCCCTGGCAGGGCTTCCCTTGTGGCTCAGCTGGTAAAGAATTTGCCTGCAATGTGGGAGACCTGGGTTCGACCCCTAGGTTGGAACGATCCCCTGGAGAGGGGAAAGGCTACCCACTCGAGTATTCTGGCCTGGAGAATTCCATGGACTCTACAGTCCATGGGGTCGCAAAGAGTCAGACACGACTGAGGCAGGTCTCTTCCCAACAATCCCCAGTATCCAAGACTTTGAGGACAACCAGGAACCAGAGAGGGCCTAAACACTAGTGGCCTCAACTTCAACTCAGGGGCCTCGAGAAGTTCTCCTTAGATGAGCACTGTCCCTTCCCCCAGCCCAATTCTGAAGTGCGAGGGTTAAACAACTCCAAGGAAACACAGGGTCTGCAGGCTCTCAGTGGCCGCCTCCCTCCCCCTTCCCTTGTCGAATTCCTTCACACTCTATGGAATTCCTACATAAAGCCCCTTTTTCTTTTCTGTGAGGTCACCATCACACAGATGTCTAAGAGAGAGAAAGACCGGCTCCACGAGGATCAAGGCCGTTGGAACTGAATGCCTTTCAGATCCCAGCTGGCCACCTTTCAATTCGTCAGGCCCGTCACTCACCCCCCACTGCACCCTCCACACAGAGCCAGCTACAGCGCCAAGCCGGTTTGGGGTGCAGTGATCCTGCAGTAGACGCCAAGAAGGCGTGGCTCGGAGACCCGGCCTTTGCCGCCAGACCACCAGAGAAGCGGTCTGTGGAAAAATCCAGAACTGGAGACGACAGCAGAGGCTGTGTATGAGGGTCTGTTTCCACACAAGCAAGTCTTGTTAGAGGGACAGATGTCAAAACGCTAGATCGCTCTGCAAGTCCAAGTTCCCAAACTGAACGTCACAGGAAATTACACCACAAACCGATTTGCCCCAGTGTCAGCTTCTGTCTGGATGTCAAGTCAGAGGAGGCCATTGGCTTAATTCAGTTTGGGCCAAAGGAAGGGACTGTGTGGATGTCACCCAGATCAGGCAGGGATGGATGAAGCCATTGGCCTGATTTTTTCCTCTTTAAACTAACACTTTCCCAAAGACTATCTTGTCACTACCCAAGACTCAGAAGTGAGAAAATGGCCAAGTACCAAAAATCCACTGAGGGTCTTTGCCCAAGGTGGGCCATCCATTGCCCTGCTCATTTCAAACCAATTTCACAAACACTCAGACAACCCCTCACTCCACGAGCACCCTCTCCCCAGAGCTCCAAGTTCTGACCACCATCTGAAGAGATGGCCAAGGCAAGGCCTGTGGCATGGGCAAAACCGCTTCCTAAGAATGACATCAGCAAAAAAAAGAGAGAGAGATACAAATGTAGAAAGAAGGACTATTTTTACCTCCCTAAATCACAGGCCAGACGGGAGAGAAATCCACCATGCCAGAAATGTGGCTGGGCCTTCGCACAAGATCTATTATTTCACACCTTAAATTAACGCATCTCAAGGCAATTTGCAAATGTTCACCAATTTGCAGAACACACTCAGAAGGGAGAGAGATACCTTTTCCTTTCAATACCAAAGGACATGCACAGGGGCACCGCACACCCCAAACCACACAGATCTTCGCACACAGCATTCCATTCTAGTACAGTGTCATATAAACCGTGATGTAAATTGGAAATGAACTGGGAAGAGAGACAGGCACAGGACTGAAATGGCAAGTGACAAGAAGCCTGCGTAGAAACGATGCTGTTGTCGGATATTCAGAATTGAGAGTCAGGCCCCACAGAGGTAACTCGCCATCACCAGGGGTCAGCATGCCAGGCTCTTCCTGAGGGCAGTGTCCTAGCTTGCTTCCTCCCCACACAAGACTGGAGGTGCCAACCCATATTTAATCTCGGATGACTCACCAGGGCCCTCCACTCTCCACCCTCCAGCTTGCTGGCTTGGTCCGACCTGAGAAGGGGAAGGGAATACTCTTCTCTTTTTGACAATTGTTTTGACACTTCCCTTCTGAAACCAATTTCTGGCACTTCGAGAGGAAAGAAGAAATGTGAACTGTGGCCCCTTCTATCTGATAGCACTGGCCCTGGGCGTTGGTCATCTGCACCAGAGGGGCCGGAGGGGAGGAGCAAGGATGGCAGTGCCCTCAGGAAGACCTCTCCCAGGAGTCTGGAGCCCAGCAAGCAACCACAGCAGGACAAAGGCAGACAGACCTGGTTTAAAGTTAAGAACCTCAACTCTGCAATCAGAGATGTGGGTTTGGATCCTGACTTTGCCACTTGCCAGTCGATGACCTTGCCCAAGTTACTTATCTTCCTCTCTGTAGGATCAGAATAACAACCCCAAACCTTTACACTGCGCCAGACACGTGGTACACAGCCACTGCGACTTTCCAGGTTCAGTGAGAAGATGAAGGGCTCTGCTCAGTCAAGCTTGGGTTCAAATTCAAGGTCAACAGCATATCAGCATGGAATCTTCTGTAAGCTGTTTAATCTCTCTGTGCCCTAGTGCCCTCATCTGTAAAACAGGCATCATTGATTGTTCCCATTTCATGGTGTTGGTGAGTGGACTGAATGAAATAAGGCACGTAAAGCTTTTAGTACTATGCTCAGCACATAGAATACCCTTAATAAACGCTGGCCATTAGCCACAATGCATAACTTTCATAAAATTATGCACATCATTTCATCACTGAGCCTCAGTTTTCTCATCTGTAAAATGGAGATAATAACCCCTACCTCACAGTGAAAACTAAGTGTATGTACGTTAAAGCACTCAGCACCTGGTCCAGTGGAAACAGGATGGGCTTGAAGTCAGGCAGGGGACAGGATTCTGCCTCTACCTCCTCTCTGTGGTCCCAGGACATGGCTTGAGCTCTCAGAGCCTTAATTTCCTTGTGCATTTAAAGCCAGAACTGTGCTCCACAGCCTAACTTTTGGAAGGATTACGGTGCCCAGAACAGTGTCCCGCACACAGCGGGTGCTTCATAAACGTGACTTCCCTTCCCCTGCTTTCTTGTTCGAAGCGTCCAGAAGTGCCATTTGGCAAAGCCAGGAACTTCGTTTCTTCAAACCTGAGCGGCCCTTTACCCATACCAACCTGGGCTGCTGCTTAAGTCTGAGACTTTATTTTGTGGAGGTAGAAACTACTTTTTAGTCATTTCCGAAGTAGACGGGACGGCAGAGGCTGACAAACCACAGGGACCATTTTAAATCCTGGGCCTTTCTTCTGGGAAGTTAGGCAAGAACCTTCCCAAATGTTTGCCCGTGGGGCTCTCTGCCAGCGAGTGACTCATCCACAGCTCCCCACAGGCATATTTTATTTGGGGGTGGGGGATCGGGGGAGGGCCTGGCCTTGCTGGGGGAAGGGGAGGCCGCTTTTCCAGCACACCCAGAGGTGGGTTTTGTTTTTCATTTTTTAGAACAAAAAAGAAAAAGAATGTGGGTCGTTTTTGTTTCCTTCCAGGTTTTGTTTGCTAAAAGAAGACGTCCAAAGTTCACTCGGTAAGCTGCTGCGTGGGGAACAGGCGCTTTCGGGCGGCTCTGCATCCCTTTCAATGAAATTCTTCTTCCATTAACGCCACGGCTTTTAAATGTGCCTCCAAGGTTCGCCTGCGCACACACTGAGCTCCTAAGACGACATGTTCCCCTCAGAAAGGAAAGCCGAATTTTGACACTCCAGAGGAACTAGGGAGCTCCAGTTTTTAAAGTTCGCCTTAAAGCAGTTAAGACTTTCGACTGCAGAGATTTTCAACATTTATAAAGCACACACACAAAAAACCTGTCAATCAAAACTTCAAGGACAAACCTCAGAAGACTGTGTCCCAAGCCTGCTATGATCAATTTGTCACCATCTGAGGGGCTCCCTCCTGGAGCCCAGGCTCCATACAAATAAATTAGATGAAGATCTATCTACTTAGCAAGGCAGGCAGAGAGAGACCCCCACATACACAGACAAGAATCCTGGGACCCCTGGTCTCCCCACTGGTCTCCCTAGGGTCAGTTGCACCCCAGGCCTGGGGAAAGGGTTAAAATGCACCAGGGCCAGAGAGGGGCGAGAATAAAGCCAGGGGACCCAGAAGAGTATTTAAGAAAATTGAACACAAGTCCTCCAGTGCCAGGCCAAGAGGCTCCAGCTCCGTCTGGAGCCCCATAGAGGGTCCTGCCAGTGGCCCTGCCCAGGCCGGACTGGGCTGTGACATCTGACCCCTTCCTCTCATTCACCAGAGATGGCCCAGCACCCACTGGGTGCCCAGGCCAGGCATGCTTCTCTCCATGGGTTCCCTGGCATGGGAGCCAGCGGCAGGCACATCAGGGCAGTAGGCCTGGTGGGTGCAAAGGGGGCCCTCGGCCTCCACAGTAAACATACTCACACACTTCTGTACACAAGTTACACCCTTACATCCACATCTGTACGCTTTTGTCCTCAAAGGCTCATAAACACGCACACAAATCACTTGCGAACACTCACACGTGTGCGCGCATGCACATACCCCCCAGAATCCACACATTCTCGGTCACAAAAATGAGATCTCACATGAAGCGCCTGGCACATAGTAAACACTCAATAAATGGGTTAAGTGGGAGCCGGGCCCACTTGCCGAGCACTCACTCACACCAAACCCCACGACCCCGACGCTCCGTGGTGCACACGCACCAACTCGGCCACAGGCACGCGCACACTCCCGCGAACACACCCGGAGTGGCACAGGGACACGCCGCCCACGCGCGCTCGGACGCACGGCCCGGGACACACTCAAGACTCGCACGCTCACGCTCGCCCCGACCTCCCGCGTGCACACCCGCTCGCTCTCCCCCGCGGAGCCTCGGGCGCGCAGGCGGGCACGCGCACCTCCTTCGGCCCGTGTGGGTGACGGCCCCGCGGCCCAGCCCCCGCCCCTTCCCCAGCCCGATCCGGCTGGGCCCCGGGCCCCAGGCCACTCACCGGCTCGCGGGCGGGCTCGGCTGCCGGCGGGGGGACCGGCGCGCGGCCGGCGGGAGCGGTGGGTCCCACACGAGTTGGCGGCGCCGCAGCCGCACGCTCGCCGCTGGGTTCCGCCGCCTCCTGCGCGGGCCCGCGCGCGCGCTCCCGCCCCTCCCCGCCGCGGGACCGCGCCGCCCCCTGTGCTCGTGCGCGCTACCGCCACGCAGGCTTGGGGGCGCGCCGGGCGGCGCCCTCTCCACAGCCGGGTTAGCCTAGGAACCCCTCCTCATTTCAAAGCTGGGGAAACTGAGGCCAAGACTCTCACTGTGAGTCGGGCCCAGCGTCTCCCCTTCTTCTCAGACTCTAGACACTTAGGGTTAGGGTCCGCAGTCAGTCAGCCGCGTGGACCCTCCCATGCCTCTTGGGGTACCCACCACGTAACATTGCTCAGTCACAGCACTGGTCCTATTGAAACTGGCTAATCAACAAGCACTTATTTCACGCCTGCTGAACGTGGGCACTGAAGGAAGCTCCAAGGGTATCTCCATGTGGTGAAGATGCCGCTCTCTGCCCTCAGAGGGCTAGGGTCTCCTCATCTGTAGCTCCCCACTTCCTGTGGACCCCAAAACCAGTAAAGGTCAGTGTGCAAAGTTTTCTGGAAGAAGTGAGACGCTATTAATGAGTGCCTAACACCCTCTCTGAGGAGACAAGAGTCCGCATGGGGGCCCAAGGGCAGCAGCTCAGTTCCCTGCTTCACTTCCTTGGAGGACCCCACCCCACAAAGTTGGCCCAAACAGTTCCTGTTTCCACACTCTGGGCTTTTCCTCCACATGCAAAACTGTGCTGTGTCCCCCAGGAGGGCAGGAACCAAGGCTTGATACTGGCTGCCTGCCAGCTGCCCAACTTGGTCGCTGAGCTGGGCACCAAGGGATGCCCACTGGGCCTGTTTGCCCAGTGAGTGAGCAGGTTTCAACTGGCTGGAATCTCTGACAACAACTGAACACCCACTGTGTGCCGGACTGAGGGCTGCACACTTTGCCAGCCTGGTGCTGTTCAATCCCACAGCCATTATTTGAAGGAGGCTTTGTGCTGCTTTCGTGCCCATTTTACAGATGGGGTAAATGAGGCCTGGAACTGAAGCTTACGTGTGTGTGTCCAGTGGTGTCCGACTCTGTGACCCCATGGACTGTAGCCCACCAGGCTCTTCTATCCATGGGATTCTCCAAGCAAGAACACTGGAGTGGGTTGCCTCTTCCTACTCTAGGAGATCTTCCTCACCCAGAGATCAAACCTATGCTTCTTGTGTCTCCTGCGTTGGCAGGTGGTTTCTCTGCCACTGAGCCACCTGGGAAATCAGAACTGAAGCTGAGAGAAGCAAATTCCCTTGTCCATAGTCACCAGCTGATAAGTGGTTGAGCTGGAAACTGGACTGTAGATGATCTGAGTCCAGTGTCTGCGTGCCCAATCTAGCAGCATACCTCAGTGCTGCTGATACTAGAAGGGACAGCAGTCAGTCCAGAGCTGGTCCAGAGGAACCAGCCCTTCCACAAGCCGACAGCAATGAGCGGATCATTCTGCAGATTGGTTAGCTGTTGCTGGGGGTCTGTCTACAGCCTTACCTCACATGATATATTTCACAATAAGTGTCAGGTAGATTAAAGAGTTAAATATAAAAAATAAATGTTGCGTAAAACAGTAGAAAGTATTAGAACTTCTGAGACAATATAGGGCAGTCTTACTAGTAGGTGGGTGATATTGGCTATATTTGTGCGGCAAATATTCATTCATTCACTCAAGACATATCTCCCAGTGCCTTCTATGGGTCAGATGCTATTCTAGGCGCTGGGATACTGTGATAAAGAAAATATAACCCGGACTGTCATGAGGCTTCAATCTAGGGGTGAAGGGTAGGAAAGAAAGAAAATTGTCTGGCATGACAAGGAAAATGGGTTTGGTGGAAAAAATAAAGCAGGGAAGGGGGAGGAGAGCCCCCCAGGGGTGCTTTCTCATAGAGAGTGCTGGGAGAAGCCCTCTCTGATGAGGTGACGTTTGAATGGAGGTTTGTATGAGGGAGTGAGGAAAACGTTCTGTGTGTAGGACAGGCCCCATGTTCCAAGGACCCTGCTAGTCAGCTACAGAGCAAGACCCTGAAATTCCTCTGAAGGAAACTGAGAGCAGCACCAGAGCACTGAGAAAAGCTCTGAGGGGACTTCCCTGGGGGTCCAGTGGCCAAGAACGCACCTTTCAGTGCTGGGGACACAGATATGATCCCTGGTCAGGGGACCGAGATCCGAGTCCGGGCGCGGAGACTACGGAGCCCACACACCACAGGTGAGGATCCCGCGGGCTGCAGCCAAGACAGATGCAGCCCCCCAAAAAGTCTTATTAAAGAGAAAAAGAAGCACCCCACCCGTACCTGTGTTAGAATCTACGGTTTGTTAAGTCTGTTCCCATCCTCACAGAGCCCCTGTAACAGATACTCCCAATGTCCTCATTTGCCAGTTAGGAAGCTGAGGCTCAGAGAAGTCAAGACATAGGCCGTAGGTCACACAGCCAGCTGCCAGGGGCCGAGATAGGTCTGGCTGCAGGCCAGCTGTTGGCTGCTGCTGAGTGTTAGGGGACTGAAGAAGTCCTTCACTGTCTTCCCTCCCTCTGGGCATATCATTCAGGAACAGGAGGGGCTGGGGCCTCACTGTAGACTTCCAGAGATAGGAGGGTGCAGCAGCAGTACTTGGGGGCATAGAGGGGAGTCATCTCCACCCGGTTTTCCTGGCCTTCCTCTTCCTCACCTCCTACTTCCTTCCCTCTGGCCTGGACCCAGCCCCTGGTGACATGCTGGGGGGAAAATCAGGTGAAGCTCTGCCCAGAGACCCTGCAAATGCCCTGCCTCAGCCTCACTACCCCAGACACGGCGGGGATTGGTAGAGAGAAAGGGTACAGTGCAACTGGAGCCCCACTCGACTTTTGTTTTTAATGCAAAGGATTTTTCTGCGAGTCCCCAGATGAGTCACCGTGAAGAGGTGCTTTGCAAAACGACTCCCAGGATTAAAATCAACGTCTCCCCCCACACGGTGCCTGACACTTCCTCCCACAGCATTTGTGAATCCGGCTCTCTGTTCACCCTCAAGGGTTTCAGGATTAAGCCCTTGTCGTTTCATTATCTCTTGGCCGTTAGGGGAAGAGAAACTACTCTTCTCCATCCTTCTCTGCATCCTCCCTGTATCCCTCGAGGCAAGTGGCGGGGGGGGGAGGGGTGGGGGCGGGGTCAGGATTTGTGTTTTATAGATAAAGACGCTGAAGCTCAGAGAAGAAAGTCAAAGGTGGTTTAGACCCAGCCCAGATGGATTCTAGGACTTCCCTGGTGGCTCAGACGGTAAAGCGTCTGTCTACAATGCGGGAGACCTGGGTTTGAGCCCTGGGCTGGGAAGATTCCCTGGAGAAGGAAATGGCAATCCACTCCAGTACTGTTGCTTGGAAAACCCCATGGACAGAGGAGCCTGGTACACTACAGTCTATGGGTTGCAAAGAGTTGGACACGACTACACTTCACTAGATGGATTCTGGGTTTATCCAAAGCTTATACTGTTGTCATTATTTTGGGTGAGTGGTAGTCGGGGAAGAGGGAACCATAACGTACTAGATCAGACCGTCTTCTTTGAAGGCCCTTTGTCCAAAATGTTCTGTTGCCAACTTCCCAGTGGTGGACATTTGTGGGGGATGGTCTGGGTTTACCCAGAAGCTCTTCTTTATACTTGTCGTCCTCTGAGAGTGTGATTATTAATAGCACGCCTTTTCACTTCAAAAGTGTCTTGGTTTAGATGATAAACTTCAGGGTCACCGTGGTTACTTGCAAAGGTCACTGCATTGCGGGGATTTAGACTATACTTTATGAAATTGGGGCCGCTTCTCTGCCAGGTTTCTCCTCACCTCCTGACGTCTGTGTGTCTGACCAAGACGTTTCACAAGTGTTTACGGGGATTTTCAAGAGCAGCAAACCCAGCTAACTAGCTGGCGAGGCAGTCGGGACTGGACTCAAGGCTCCATCCACCCCAGCCCTGCCCTTCACTCCCTGTGTGACCCAATGTCAGTTTCTTGACTGGCCAAATGAGACCTTGACCTTGTAGGATTTCCCGTTGCTCAGCGCAAGCTGGGAAACCAATCGAACCTTTTGGTAAGGACCGGGAATGCAGGAAGCATCACACCCCTCCACGACATTGTATGCCTCACTTTTGAAAATAGAAAACCTTTACAACAATGTTTTGTTGCACCAGTTTTATAAATGTTTACAGTGCAATACACGTTATTTTTCAGAGACAGAGGTTAATTTCTAAGGTTCTTGTTTGCTTTAGCAGCATTTGATGGGGGATCTTTTACATACATTTCTAATAGATGAAAAATAAACCAGATTGCAAATCGTGTTTTCTTTCTTTTTTTTTTTTTTAAGCAAATCACATAGCAGGTTTTTGGTCTAAATTGTGTAGAATAAGTTAAACTTGAACTGCTTTTTATTAACCCACATGAGTGTATTCCTATAAGCATAGTTATGTTGAAATAAAGTTTTAAAAAGCAAAAAAATATGAAATAACAAACTTTATTTTTAGCTAGCTTAATTTTTAAATATTTATTTATTTACTTGAATATGTAATACTTGTCCAAAGTTCAAAGTTCAGAGGTGCAGAAAAAAATGGTGGGAAGTCTCCAGCCTAGGCCCCAGTTATCTCCTTTTCCCTGGAGGGAACAAGTGTTGCCAAACACACTCTGTTCCCAGATGCTGTGTTCTGTGTGGGTGTGTATGTATACATGTGTGTCTCTATTTTTTTCTTCTCTTCGTTTTCACACAAGTGATAGCATCTAATCTACAGTGCTATACCCCTTGTATTTCCTTCAGTTTTTGGAGGCTAACTTCCTATCACTCCACAAAGAACTATTTCCTTTTTTATGACTGTGTAGTATTTTAAAATATTTTCATTTAATCCACATTTAGCAGGCAGCTGCTCTGTGTACTGTTCTAAACACTGTGGGAGATGACAGAAGTTTCAGCCATGGGCCCTGCCCTCATGAATTTACAGTCTGATTTGGAACCAAGAAAAACTGAAAACATTTGGAGGGGCTTAGAAGGGCCATTGCTCCAATGGACCCAAGCTCATTTGTGAGGCTTGGCTTTGGGGGCTAATTTTTTCCGTTGTTATTATTCTCAGCTCCAGAGATACGTTGGGTCAATGAAAGAGCCCAGACATGGATTCTTCTGAAAGTTGAAAACTCAGTTGTGCAAGTTCAGGCAATCCAAGTCTTCATTCTAGGCCTCAGTTTGCTCATCTGTAAAATGGGGACAGTTAGCTTCTGTCACGGGATGACAGTGGTCACATGAAATTGTATTTCTGAAAATGCTTTTTGTAGAATTAAGTGCTGTTCCCCCTGGGCTGGAGGATCTTGGGAGGCTAAGATGAGTTTCTAAGGAACCATACAGTAAGTGTAGGGTGTCAGGGCGCTTCTGCCTTTTGCTGTCTTGTAAGTTTTTCCTGCTTTGCTGATCCTGTGATAGGACCTGCTAAACGTTCTCTCCCCCAGGCTTTGGCAGCCTTAGTCGCCAAGTTTGAGTCTGCTAGAGGCTTAACATGGTACACGCTACACTCAGGAGGCCCTGGGGTTTTGGGAACAATACAAGTTAACTGTCATCCTTAAGATAGGCGGGGGTAGGGGGGTGTTCTTTGGATAACCCTAACCCTGTCATTTCAACTCTCACTTTACAGATGGGACTGGTTCAAGGCCATGCAGCCAATAAGAGGCAGAGATACACTCGATGATGTTACTACACCCCTGTACCTTCCTGCAGCTCCCGCCACTGACCTCCAGTGATTGGCATTTCAATGAACAAATTAAAATCCTGACTTGTAACGATCACCAAGAACTGTGCCTTTTGTGTGTGTTCTCTTAATTGACCTCGCCAACTACGCTTTGAGCTAGTGATGCCCATTTGCCCACTTTGCAGGTAAGGAAACAGACTCAGAGACTGTTGATATTAATTTAACAAGAGAGTGGGTGTTCTGTCAGTCCCTGCCACTGTGCACCTATTTAAAAGGTTTGGCATTTGTGGCTGCCTTAGAGGCATCAGACATGGAGATGGGGAACCATGGAAATGTCATTTTGGCTTCTGGAGGGTTTTCATAAGCTCACAAAACACTGGGACTTCGCTTTCTGGTTGCTTGTTCCTCCTGATATTGAGCTGAGTGATTCTCTGGGTGTGACTTCTTTTCTCTCTTCCCTGGGGTAGTGGTGGTGATGGACTTGCCTGCAGGTGCCCAGAGCCTGGCACAAGAAAGCCTTAAGGTTCGTGGTGTGACCAGAAGTCCCTGGATGCCCAGGATGGTTCTGGGCTATACCTACTGTCCTGGCATCAATGGTAATATCCCCTTTCATTCTCAGAAGTGTCCCGGATTGGACAATAAATTATATGGTCACCCTGTTGTTCAGCTGAAATAAAACAATAACTTGCCAGGTAAATAAATAACTGATCATCTCAGTCGGGCACTGAGCCATGCCCTTGCGTAGTCCAAGCATTGGCTCTGTGATATTGGGGTCGATGTTCCAGATGAGAAAGTTTACAGATGAGAAAATTAACATGGGGAGGTTAACCAATTTGTCTAAAACACAGTTTAAGGGGCCATCTAATGGGTCCAGAGTTCTGCTCTGAACTGAGTCAGCAGGGTCTCATGCTGGCTGTATTTCTCCCCGCAGCATTCAAGTGTCCACTTGACTTCGGGGGCCAAGAGAGGGGTCCAGTTGCCCCTCTCTGAAACTCCTGGGATATGGGGCTAAAGTAAGTCTTCTCTAGGCCTGAGGGCTCCCTTGACCCACTCAGGACTGGTTGTCCTCAGAACGGATGGAAGCAAGGGAACCTCTGGATTTAGGGCTGATGACACCATCTATCCATTGACCCCAGATCCTCCCTGTGAGGGAAGCTTTGAAGGAGGACATGGGCATTTGGTTGCTGGATTTCCCAGCCCTGCCCCCGGCTTGCTGGGAATGGGTGTAATTTTTCCAGGCATCGGGACCTGCCAGGATTGTCTCGGGGGGCATGGAGAGGAGGGACCAGATGGAAACTGGAGGCTGGCAAAACAGGAGTGGGAGTGAAGAGGCAGAGGGGAGGGGCGGGAATCAGAAAAGGCTGGTTTAAGTTTCTCTGGGGAGTGGCTTGCATTGCCACTCTCTACCCCAGCCTCAAAGTAGCCCTCTGAGCCAGGAGTCGGGGCAGAGAAGCTCTAACCCATCCTTAGGAAAGAAAATCCGTTTTCCCTCATTCAGGGATTTTCTGAGGGACTTGGTCTGGGGTGGTCATTGCTCTTTTAGGATGATTTCCCCTGTGCCAGGATATATGGGTCGAGAGGTGCACCACAGGTGAGGCAGTAAGTTCTGGGGGGCTCCAGAGCCCCTGAAGAAGGAGGCATGTTTGGGCACTGCTCAGCTCAAAGCTGTGGACTTTGGGTTCTGAGCCGGAGTTGCTCTGGCCAACCTGAGCTAGGGAGCCATTGTGACCTCACACATTCTGCCTACAGCCAGTTGCCAAATACCACAACCCAACTGTGCAATCAGCCCCCCAGAACTGGGCTGGGGCCAAGACCCTTGGCAGAATTCCAGCCTTGGAGCCAATCAGACCAGGTTTCAGAGTCTAGTTTGCCACCTCCAAGCAGCGCAGCCCTGAAAAAGCCACCTCACCAACCAGAGCCTCAGTTTCCTCATTGAGAAAGTTTCTCACCAGATTATGATGAGATGAAGAAACCAAGCCAGCTCCTGGCTGGAAAGAATATTAGTATCAACTGTTTGTCACACTCAGAAACTAGCACTTTACCTTATACAATTGTTATTTCTTTTAATAATTCCAATAAACCTGCGAGGTGGGTGCCAGGGTTATTTTCTTTGAAAGTGAACGTTGCTCGGGCATATCCAACTCTTTGGACCCCATGGACTATACAGTCCATGGAATTCTCCAGGCCAGAATACTGGAGTGGGTAACCTTTCCTTCTCCAGGGGATCTTCCCAACCCGGTGATCGAACCCAGGTCTCCAGAATTGCAGGCAGATTCTTTACCAGCTGAGCCACAAGGGAAGCCCAAGAATACTGGCGTATGTTGCCTATCCCCTCTCCAGCAGATCTTCCTGACTCAGGAATCAAACTGGGGTCTCCTGCATTGCAGGCGGATTCTTTACCAACTGAGCTACCAGGGAAGCCCATATAAGCCAGATATTTGCTTTGGTTTCTCTTTCTGACAAAACAGGCTCAGAGAGGTCATTGACCTGCTCAAGGTCACACAGTGGGGAAATAGTGAGACTGTAATTTATAAGTGATAGGCAGAATAGCTGCTGGCACAGCTATTAATAGCTCCAGGGTCTCATCTGTAACATAAGCATGATGATACCATGAGTCATTTCCTACTTCCGGAAAATCCCATACGTATATGCTTTTACTAGGAAAAAAAAAAAATCCGTATTGTTGCATTTGCCAATTTCAATGGTGTAAAGCACTCCTGGCATGGCTAATTTAAACCTATCAACAACTGCCCTGCAATTCCCAAATATTTAACAACCTGCTCTCATTTAACAGTTAGCTCTCACCAGCCTGTGCAAACTGGCTCTCATGCATCACTGGGTTCCATTATCCTGCACTTAGGGCCCGTAAAGCACTTAGCTCCAGTCTAAGTGCTTTAAGGTTCCCTTTCTCTTCACTGGGAAAGAAGGGCAGCAGCTGGTCTGTACGGAGTGCCTACTGTGTGCCAGGAACTTTGCCACTGCATCTGAACCTAGAACCCTCTTTAATCTTTACAACAACCTTTCAACAAAGGTACTATGATACCCATTTTATAGGTGAGAAAACTGAGGCTCAAAAAGGTAAGGTCCCTTGGCCAAGGTCACCCAGAGAATAAACGGCAGAGTCAGAATTCAAAGTCAGTCTGCCTGACAAGACTCCACTTAAGCAGACTGTGTCTTGGGAGCTCTGGGTCTGACATGAGCAAGTCCTGGCCCTTTCTGGGCCTCAGTTTCCCCATCTGTAAGAAGGAGTTGGACAAATCAATTTCTAACCATCCTTTCTGGACTGAGTCATCATTTTGAGAGCCCAAGACTATAGTGGGATGGAGATGGGAACTTACATCAATGGAATGAATAAAGACCTAAAGGGAAGAGCTTTGCTGGTTGATGGGGGATGGTGTACAGGAAGGGCGTATTTCCAGCTGTGTCTGAAGCACATGCACTTGGAGTCTGGGCAGTGCTACAGAAGCAGCCTGGATTTGAGCTCCAGCACCTCCACTTCCTGGCTGTGTGACCACGGACTAGTAGATCCACCTCTCTGGTTGGTCCTGCAAGTAGTCTTCCCTGTTGTTGTGGAAGCCTAAGGGACAATGAAGCGTCCCTGATGTGGACATCTTTGCACCAGGTAGATGTGGCAAAGTCCCTGTACCTTTACAAACTCACAACTTTCTTCCTTTTCTGGCCCTCATCTCTAGAAGTGGACTGAGCAAAAGCCAACCCTTTTTTCTCCCTGATCTGGAAGCCCAGAGCAGCTGAAAGGGGATGGGAAAGCCTGAGGTTTCTCTTTGCAGTGAAGGCAGAAGCCAAGACCACCACCCCCGCCCCTCCGCAACCCGTCTGGGCCCACCTCCCTCTGGCTTGCACCGGCTGGTTGCTCTTCTCAGATTTCTGAAAGCCTGTGCTCCCAGAGGAGGCATTAAGGATGGTGGAATGCAGACCCGGGTGTGCAGAGAAGCAGTCTGGGGGAGAGCCCACCCCCCCAAACCCCGCCAGCTGTGTCCCAGCCCAGCCCCCACCAGAGAGGAAGAGAAAGGAAGCGGAAAGGACAGCAATCCAGCCGGCTCTCAGAGTTCAGGATTCTTGTGTGGGGATGGGTGAGGGAGTCAGGAGAACTCAGACCACTTGCAGGGCAGGCAGGCATGGGTGAGTCTGAGGGTTTGCGAGGACCGTGGCCAGGGTCCCAGTGTCAGGGCGCTGTTGCTGAAGAGAGGAGAAGGATATGCATTGAGCAGTGAGTGTTTTCTGAGCACCGTAAAGCTCTTTACCTGCAGAGCCCAGCTGTAACCGGGTTTTCCTGCCTGCAACCCAAGAGCAGGCTCAGCAAGGAGTCATGTCCAAGAAGAAAACGAAGCAATCAACCAGCAAGAAAATGCATGAGATTAAAAAAAAAAAAATCATCCAGCCCAAATCCACCCATTCCCAAATTGCTGCAAAGCGGAGCAGCTCTTTATTGAAGTTCTTCTAGAACACTGGCGAGCGGAGTTAAAAACAGGCTAGTCAGCACAGCCTGCAGAAAGATGTCCTAAAGCCAGCTTGAGACCTCATGCCCTCTTCTCACAGTGCCTGTTTCCGCCTCCCCTCCCCTCCCCTCTGTAGCTAGCTCTTTCTTGATTTCTGTATCTCGTCTCATCGCCCGAGTCATAGATTCCCGCTTCCTCAGGACAGACTTGGCTTATATCTATTTAGTACTAATAGTGCCCCCTTCCGTACTCAGACGTGTCCTGGGAGAACAGTAAAGGGTGCAGCCCTCCTCTCCACTCCCCGATGGCCTCCAGCCTCAGCAGACTTGTAAGCAAAGGACACCCATAGAAGTCACAGGAAGGGAGCAAGACTCTTAACACTTTCACTATCTTAAGAGCCCAGCCATCCCAAGTGTTCTCATTTATTCTATACAATACTGACCTTGCCAATCAAGTCCACATTCTAGGGAGGAGGAAATGAAGAGTTTAACACTTGCTCATAACCGGGGATCCAGGACATCCCCAAATTGAGACCCACTCTTGGCTCTGCCTGAGTCTGAATCCTTTATGTTTCCCACCAGGCCAGGCAGTGTGGCTGGTTGGAGAGGATCAGCTTGGCACACCCTTAATTTCCAAGGGAGAAATCAACAGGCTTCCTCATGCTGTCTATGGAGACCCCAAAGCCCAGAGAAGGTTTGTACCTTACTCAAGATCACACAGTCCGTAAACAGCTTATGCTAGAATGAGGCCCCTTGTTCCCCAAGCATCCTTGAGTTTTTCCTGAGTAGATAGGGGGCCTTATTGATACTCTGGGGCCCTTGGCTGAGCCTTTCTTCCTGGCTCACCCTTGTTGAACCCTCTTCCAGGAGGAGGGAGCCAGATCCCAAGCAATTCCACTGCTTCAAGTAGATGCCATGGGCCTGGGATGCGAGAAGTGTCCAGACCCTGGAAACTCCCACTGCTGTTCCTGTTAATCAGGGTCACTGGGGGGGAATGCCACATCAGGAGTGTCCTAACTGTGCCGCTCAAACTTAGTGTGGTATTCAGGACCCTCTCTTCTCCTTCCCATTCCCCATTTGCATTTTATGCTGCAGCCATATGGTTCTAGATATTCCCTGCCTTTTCTGGTCACCAGGCCTTAGCACACACTGTTTCCTCTGCCTGAAGTGCCCTTTTTCCTGTCTGAAGAACTCCTATTCATCCATCAGGACCCAAATCAAATACCCCTTCCCAGGGCATTCATAATCACACTGATGGGTCTTATGGATTGTTTACAGTCAGTGTCCTTTATGACTGGTCAGTGACCATGACAAATGGGTTGTTAAATATTTAGACTCTCCCTCTGTGAAGTCTTCCTTGACCCCATACAGTCTCTCCTTCCCGCCTCCTGGGCTGTCTTCTGCATCCCTCTGCCTCCTCCCTAGACCATGAGCTCCGGAAGGGCAGGGACTGTGACTGGGCCATCAGGGTATCTCCCGAGGGCCACAGCAGTACTCCGGCAGGCGTGCTAGCACTTTGGGCACAGGTTCGGCTCCTTGGTGGTGATGGCCAGGATCTGGAAGAGCACCAGGAAACCTCAAACGGCTCCCAGTCCTCGATGGGGAGTGCTTATTCTACGGGCTCACAAACTGCACGTGCTCTCGTGATGGCTCACTCCTTCCATCTGATCTTTACAGATGGAGAAACCAAGGCACAGAGAGGTGAGGAAACTTGGCCAATTTAGTGATGAAACTGGGATTTGAACCCAGGTCGCAACCTATAGTCCCTGCTCTCTCCATGGAGTCTCTGAATCCCAGGCAGCCCTGTGTGGGGAAGGGCAGCCTTAGCTTGGGGACTCTGTCCTACCCTGCCAGACACCTGCTCAGGACAGTGAGGGGGTTACTGACGAATATAGACTTACTCCACCCACCTGCGGGGCCCCTGACGAGGAGAGCCATGTGAGACGGACTGACCTTTTGTCCTGGGCCTCCCTTGTCGGGCCTCCAAGGCAAGCCTGGTCTTTGGCTGCCCTTGACATCCATTCCAGATAAGGTTACTAGGAAGTAGTTCTGCAAAAGATGTGGGACTTTCCAGGACAAACCAAAAAGAGAAGACAGAAATGATCCTCCCACAGGGTCATATTAGCCCTGCCCATGTAGGTCCTCTCTGCCCCAGATGTCACCCCATGTCTGACTCTTTGCACCTCTCAAGGGGTCTTGAAGGTGACTTGATGGAACCAGCCCCAAGGCTTGAGTCATGAGAAAGTGAAAGCGAAAGTGAAATTGAAGTCGCTCAGTCGTGTCTGACTCTTTTCGACCCTGTGGACTGTAGCCCACCAGGCTCCTCTGTCCATGGGATTCTCCAGGCAAGAATACTGGAGTGGGTTGCCATTTCCTTCTCCAGGGGATCTTCCAGGTCCCAACCCAGGGATTGAACCCAGGTCTCCTGCATTGCAGGCAGATGCTTTAACCTCTGAGCCACCAGGGAAGGTTCAAATCTTGGCCCCAGTGCTGAGCTTGGCAAGCCACTTGACCTTTTTGACCCTTGCTGGCTTTGTAAATGAAGGGATTATTGGAAAAATTAAATGGAATAATAAGTACCGAGTGCCTAGCACGGGGCTGAAGTTCTCTCTCTGTGTGGGGATTGAATTGGAGTCTCCCTGTCCCTCCAGAGAAAGTCCCTTGTTTCCTTCCCTGCCAGTCTTGGTGATCTACAAATTCCCCAGGTAAGATCAGCTCGCCCCCTGCCTTAATATAATCTGGTTTGACCTTCGTGCACCGGGGGTGGGGAAAGCACAGCACCCCCTTTTCTCTTCTGCCCAGAGCCCTCTCCTCTCAAGCCGACGTGGGAGGCCTGGGCCTCCTTTAGATGAGATTATTGCTCTGGAGAAAGTCCCTGTGCTCTGAAAACCATAGACATCCAACCTGCCACCTCCACCTCTGTGTGGTTGGAATTAATTTTTCAGAATTTGGCTGAGCTCAAACCCAGTATATGAAAATCCCAACTTGTTGAACACAAACGTCACACCTGAGGATTCACTCTTGGGTTCCTTTGAGTTGTCAGCTCCCCCTTGTATGTTGTAAATGAGTCTCCCTTGATAGAATTTCAATCTACACATTTCCCAGGTGTTTCTGTGGAGTCAAATAAAGTAGGGTTTACCTGTTCCATGTTCTGGAAGTCACCTGGGCAGGCATTTTGGGTGGAAGTTTCTACCCTGCACTGCACAGATCATGAAGGCATCTCACATCCAGACTCTTTACCTGGAATCAACAACAGAAACTTACTGCGTCCATTTCCCAGTCTGTGAAACTGAGACCCAAGGAGTGGAAGGGGCTCGCCTCAACTCCCGAATAGAGTTAGGGCAGGTCAGTACTAGAATGACCTCCCCCGATGTTTCTGGAAGGTCTTGAATCTTAAGGCAGACTTTGTAACCTTTCCTCCCCGAGGGCTTCTCTCCTGGCTTCCTGCGGCCAGCAATTTGAAGTCACAGCTTCTGAGGGTGACAGCCTGGTGATCTGGCATCCGGTGACTTCTCCAGCCCCACTGCCATGTTTCATTTGTGTTCTAGCTTCACAGAACATCCTTCTGGCCTCTGCATGTGACTTAGATTTGTTGCCCATGTCAATCCCTCTGCCTCGAAGCTGCTTTTGTGGACAGGGATGGTGGGGACAAGGGGATGAAAGTCATAAATGGGCAAGTGTGTAGGGGGGCTGGACTAGGTTGAAGCAAGCTGGGTGCCCAAGGTACACAATGTAAGGAGGTTGTGATGATGGTTTAGTTACTAAGTTATGTCCAGCTTCTGTGACTCCATGGATTGTAGCCTGCCAGGCTCCTCTGTCCATGGAGTATTCTCCAAGCAAGAATACTGGTGTGGTTTGCTACTTCCTTCTCTAGGAAATCTTACCGACCCAGTGAGCCCAGGTCTCCTGAGCTGCTGGTGGATTCTTTACTGACTGAGCTACCAGGGAAACCCCATGTAGGGGGTGGTCCCTTAAAAAGTTAAACATAGATGAGCACTTGTGTGTGTGTGTGTGTGTGTGTGTGTGTGTGTACTCAATCACTCAGTCGTGTCTGACTCTTTGTACCCCTATGGACTGTAGTCCTCCAGGCTCCTCTGTTCAGGGGACTTTCTCGGCAAGAGTGCTAGAGTAGATTGTCATTTCCTCCTCCAGGGGATCTTCCTGACCCAGAGATCAAACCTGTATCTCCTGGGTCTCCTGCATTGGCAGTTGGATTCTTTACCACTGAGGCACCTGGGAAGCCTTTGGCCCAGCAATTCCACTCCTAAACGTAAACCCAAAAGAATTGAAACCAAGGGTTCAAATAAAAACTTGCCGTGAATGTTTACAGCAGCATTATTCACAATAGCAAAAACGTGGAAACAAAATGTTCATCATCAGATGAGGGGGGAGGCAAAATGGGATCCATCCATGTAACGGAATATTATGTGGCTACTGAAAGGCATCGGGTCCCATCACTTCATGGCAAACAGATGGAGAAACGATGGAAATAGAGACTTTATTTTGGGGGGCTCCAAAATCACTGCAGATGGTGACTGCAGCCATGAAATTAAAAGATGCTTGCTCCTTGGAAGAAGAGCTATGACCAACTTAGACAGCATATTAAAAAGCAGAGACATTACTCTGCTAAGGTCCATCTAGTCAAGGCTATGGTCTTTCCAGTAGTCATGTATGGATGTGAGAGTTGGGCTATAAAGAAAGCTGAGCACCAAAGAATTGATGCTTTTGAACTGTGATGTTGGAGAAGACTCTTGAGAGTCCCTTGATCTGCAAGGAGATCCAACCAGTCCATCCTAAAGGAAATCAGTCCTGAATATTCATTGGAAGGACTGATGCTGAAGCTGAAACTCCAGTACTTTGGCCACCTGATGTGAACTGACTCATTTGAAAAGATTCTGATGCTGAGAAAGATTGAAGGCAGGAGGAGAAGGGGATGACAGAGGATGAGATGGTTGGATGGCATCACAGCGACTCAATGGACATGAGTTTGAGCAAGCTCCGGGAGTTGGTGATGGACAGGGAGGCCTGGCGTGCTGCAGTCCATGGGGTCGCAAAGAGTTGGACACGACTGAGTGACTGAACTGACTGACTGACTGAAATGAATGGAGTACTGGTGTATGCTACAGTGTGCCTGAACCTTGAAAACATTACGCTAAATAAAGGAAACCAGTGGCCACATATTGTATGGCTCCCTTTATGTAAAATGTCCAGAATAGGCAAATTCATAGAGACAAAAAACAAATTAATGGTTGCCAGGGACTACACAAGGGGAAAACAGGGAAGGATTGCTAATGGATATGGGGTTCTCTTTTGGGTGTTTCTGAACTAGATAGTGGTGATGATTCTACAACATTGTGAGGTACTGAAACCCACTGGATTTATGCTTTAAAATGGTTTTAGTGGTAAATTGTATGTAAGGAAGCATCAATTTCAAGTGCCAACCTGTACTTGCATGCCTTGAGGGTGAGTCTTCTCACGTTTTGTGCCCTGGTTGCCTCACTCTAACCCTGGTCCTGGCGTCCACAGCCTTGCCACGGATGAGAAAATTTTGTGTTTGCTTGTAACCTCTTCTCTGCCCACCACCTCTCAGTACCATCCTTTCTTTTGGCAGTTTAGTTCATGGGCTGATCATAATAAGGACATTTGGTAAAAAAAAGAGGCAGAGATAGGGAATTAAGAACAAGAATTGCTTGGGAATAGTCAAGAAATATTATTTAAGAAAAGAAAAAATATAGAGAAAGGAAGTGAAGAGGGAAAACACACCAGGCTCAATTTTTAAATTTAATTTAATCTCAAATTTATTGAGACATAATTCTCAGACCATACAACTCATCCATTCAAAGGGTACAAGCCAGTGGTTTTGATTGTTCAAAGGGTACACACTTCCAGTTTTAAGATAAGTAAGTTCTGTGCAACTAAAGTACAGCATGGTGGCTATAGTTAATAATTGTTGTTGTTGAGTTGTGTCTGACTCTTTTACAACCCCATGGACTGTAGCCCTTCAGGATCCTCTGTCCATGGGATTTCTCAGGCAAGGATTCTAGAGTGGATTGCCATTTATCTTCTTCAGGGGATCTTCCTCACCCAGGGATATAACCAGAATCTCTTACATTGGCAGACAAACTCTTTTAAGCTGAGCCGCCTAGGAAGCCCATAGTTAATAATACTGTATTGCATACTTGAAGGTTGCTAAGAGAATAGATCTTAAAAGTTTTCACTACAAACACACACGAATGGTAACGGGTGAGGTGGTGGATGTGTTAACTAACCTAATTATGGTAATCATTTCACGACATATACATACGTCAAGTCATCTCTTTGTACTTTATCCTTACACAATGTTATATAGTTTATAAGATTTTTCCAGTGGTCGTGTATGGATGTGAGAGTTGGACTATAAAGAAAGCTGAGTGCTGAAGAATTGATGCTTTTGAACTGTGGTGTTGCAGAAGACTCTTGAGAGTCCCTTGGACTGCAAGGAGATCCAACCAGTCCATCCTAAAGGAGATCAGTCCTCGGTGTTCATTGGAAGGGCTGATGTTGAAGCTGAAACTCCAATACTTTGGCCACCTCATGCGAAGAGCTGACTCATTTGAAAAGACCCTGATGCTGGGAAAGATTGAGGGCAGGAGGAGAAGGGGACGACAGAGGATGAGAAGGTTGGATGGCATCCCTGACTCAATGGACATGGGTTTGGGTGGACTCCGGGATTTGGTGATGGACAGGGAGGCCTGGCGTGCTGCGGTTCATGGGGTCACAAAGAGTTGGACACGACTGAGCGACTCAACTGAACTGAAAGGAAATCAACCCTAATATTCATTGGAACAGCTGACCGAAGCTGAAGCTCCAATACTTTGGCCACCTGATGTGAATGAGCCAACTCATTGGAAAAGACCCTGATGCTGGGAAAGATTGAAGGCAAAAGAAGATGGGGCAGCCGAAGATGAGATGGTTAGATAGCATCACCAACTCAATGGACGTGAATTTGAGCAAAGTCTGGGAGATAGTGGACAACAGGGGAGCCAAGAGGACTGCAGTCTGTAGGGTCGCAAAGAGTCGGACACGGCTTGTTGACTGAACAACAAGTATGTCAATAATATTTCAGTAAAGCTGGAAAGGAAATGCATTTTAAAAATCTAGTTTTTAGTATAGTCACAGATGTGTAATGATATTAGCACAGTCAATTTTAGGACATTTTTATCACCAAAAGAGAAACCATGAAGCCTCAATGTTTATGTCTACAGGGATGAAGAATCCCTGCAAGGACGGGATGAGCCTAAACCAGGATGAAGTATGGCAGCAAAAGGCCCTGTGCCATCAGGTGGAGTGTTGTCTGGTTGGCTCACTGAAGAGAGCAACCTCATGTTCCCTAGTAAAGGTAAAAATTCACATGTCTAATGACCCAGCAATTCCACTCCTGGTTTAAACCCTTGAGAGACTTTTGCATTTGTGCACAAGAAAGCTAAGTAAGGGTGTTGGCTACAGCAGTTTGTAATAGAGAAGAAAAGGACATAGCCTAAGTGTCCCTCAACAGGGAAAAGATTGACTATAATGTGAAACACACACACAGTGGGGTATCCTGTGACTGTGAAAATGATGACTACATGTATCAACATGAATGCGTTTCAAAACCATGATGTGATATGGAAAAAAATCAAGTTGTAAAAGCATGGATGTTGCCTAGTGCCATATATGCACATTTTTATTATGCAAAAACAATCATATATAACTTAAAATTTTAGTTTACTGTGGTCTTTATTGCGGCATGTGAATTCTTAGTTGTGGCGCGTGGGATCTATGCCCTGACCAAAGATCGAACCCATGCACCCTGCACCGGGAGTGTGGAGTCTTAGCCACTGGACCACCAGGGAAGTCTCAATCAAATATAATTTTTAATGTTTTCTTTTGAAATAATTCCAGAATAGAGAGAACTGCAAAATGGAGCAAAGAATTTCTGTATGCTTTCAGATTCCCCAAATGTTAGCATTTTACCACATCTGCTTTATCATTCTCTACCACATATAAAAAAAAGTATATATATATTTATATGTATGTTTGCTTTATCATTCTTCCCCTCTAATCTCACTAAAAGCAGATGTTCAAGCTGGTTTTAGAAAAGACAGAGGAACCAGAGATCAAATTGCCAACATTTGCTGGATCATCGAAAAAGCAAGAGAGCTCCAGAAAAACATCGATTTCTGCTTTATTGACTATGCCAAAGCCTTTGACTGTGTGGATCACAAGAAACTGTGCAAAATTCTGAAAGAGCTGGAAATACCAGACCACCTGACCTGCCTCTTGAGAAACCTGTATGCAGGTCAGGAAGCAACAGTTAGAACTGGACATGGACCAACAGACTGGTTCCAAATAGGAAAAGGAGTACATCAAGGCTGCTTATTTAACTTATAAGCAGAGTACATCATGAAAAACGCTGGGCTGGAAGAAGCACAAGCTGGAATCAAGATTGCCGGGAGAAATATCAATCACCTCAGATATGCAGATGACATCACCCTTATGGCAGAAAGTGAAGAGGAACTAAAGAGCCTCTTGATCAAAGTGAAAGAGAAGAGTGAAAAAGTCGGCTTACAGTTCAACCTTCAGAAAACAAAGATCATGCCATCTTGTCCCATCACTTCATGGCAAATAGATGGGGAAACAGTGGGAACAGTGGCTGACTTTATTTTTCTGGGCTCCAAAATCACTGCAGATGGTGATTGCAGCCATGAAATTAAAAGGCGCTTACTCCTTGGAAGAAAAGTTATGACCAACCTAGATAGCATATTGAAAAGCAGAGACATTACTTTGCCAACAAAGGTCCACCTAGTCAAGGCTATGGTTTTTCCAGTGGTCATGTATGGATGTGAGAGTTGGACTATAAAGAAAGCTGAGCACCGAAGAACTGATGCTTTTGAACTGTGGTGTTGGAGAAGACTCTTGAGAGTCCCTTGGACTGCAAGGAGATCCAACCAGTCCATCCTAAAGGAGATCAGTCCTGGGTGTGCATTGGAAGGACTGATGTTGAAGCTGAAACTCCAATATTTTGGCCACCTGATGCAAACTCATTTGAGCTAACTCACCTGAGCTAACTCATTTGAAAAGACCCTGTTGTTGGGAAAGATTGAAGGCAGGAGGAGAAGGGGATGACAGAGGATGAAATGGCTGGATGGCATCACTGACTCAATGGACATGAGTTTGGGTAAACTGTGGGAGTTGGTGATGGACAGGGAGGCCTGGCATGTTGCGGTTCATGGGGTCTCAAAGAGTCAGACACGACTGAGCAACTGAACTGAACTGAACTGAGAAATTGAATACAGTCTTGTAGCCACCACTGCAATTGAGATCTGGAACATTTCCATTACTCCAGAAGTTCTTCATGCTCCCTTGTAGTCAATCCTCACCCAAACTCCAAGTTACTGGAAACCACTGATCTGGTTTCAGTTCCTATAGTTTTGTGCTTTCCAGAATGTTATATAAATAGAACCATACAGTGTGAGACTTCAGTGTCTGACTTGTTAAATCATTACAATGCTTTTGAGATTTATCTATGTTGAGTTTGTTCCACGTTTCAGTAGTTTATTGTGTTTAATTGCTGAGTACGACTGAAGTGACTTAGCAGCAGCAGTATTCCAATGTGGAAATGGCCTAATTTTGCTTATCTGTCCACCAGTTGTTGAGCATTTGGGTTCTTTCCAAGTTTTGACTATTGCAATTAAAGTTGCTATAAATATTCATTTACAAGTTCTTGTATGGACATGCGTTTTTGTTGCTTGCATGCTAAAGTCACTTCAGTTGTGTCCAGCTCTTTACAACCCTTTGGACTGTAATCCACCAGGCTCCTCTGTCCATGGGATTCTCCAGGCAAGAATACTGGAGTGGGTCACCATGCCCTCCTCCAGCGGATCTTTCTGACCCAGGGATCAAACTGCATTTCTTAAGTCTCCTGCATTGGCAGGCAATTTCTTTACCACTAGTGCTTCTCTTGAGTAATACCCAGGAGTAGGATTATTGAGTCATATAACTAACTAAATAAGAAACCACAAAACTCTTTTCCAGAGTGACTGTACAATTTTGCATTCCTACCAGCAGTGTATCTTTTTAGTTGCTCCACATCCTTTCCAGAAGTCGATGTTGTCGGGATTTAAAATTTTAGCCATTCTGTATATGTGTAGTGCTGACTTACTGTAGCTTTAATTTGCATTGACTACTGAATAATGGTGTTGAGTATTTCATGCACTTATTTGCCATCCATCCATGTGTCTTCTTTGAAGTGTCCCTTCAAAGCTGTTGCTCATTTTATTATTGGATCATTTGTCTAACTTAAAAGAACTCTAAGGGAATTCTTTGGTGGTCCTTGGTTAGGACGCTATGCGCTCACTGCTCAGGGCCTGGGTTCAGTCCCTGGTCAGGGAACTAAGATCCTACAAGCTAGGCTGTGCTGCCAAAAAGTATAAATAAATAAATAACTTAAAAGATTTTAAATTCTGGATCTTAGTTCTTTATCAGACACTTTCTCGCAATCTTTGGTTTTTCTCTTTGTTTTCTTAACAGTAACTTTCATAAAGCAGAAGTTTTTCATTTTGAGGAAGTCCAGTTTATCTTTTTTTGTTTGTTTGTTTTTTACAGTTTATACTATTTGCCTCCTGACAAATCTTTTTCCAACAAGGTCACAGATATATTTTCCTACATTATTATCTATAATTTTCATAGGATTATGTTTTACACTAAGTTTATGGTCCATTTTGAGTTAATTTTTACATATTGTGAAAGGCAAAGTTTGAAGTTCTTTTTTAAAAAATAAATATCTGATTGTTTCAGCATCATTTCTTGAAAAACAAAAAGACTATTCTTTCTCCATTTCATTACCTGGATACCTTTGCCAAAAATCAACTGACCATATGAGTAGGGGTCTATTTCAGGACTTTCTATTCTGTTGCACTAAACAGAATGGTCTAAACCTAGACCGCTATTACACTGTCATGCTTACTGTCACTTTACACTAAGTAGTGTGAATCCCCCAACTTCACCTTCTTTTTCAAAATTGTTTTGGCAATTCCAAGTCCTTTGTATTTCCATATGTAATTTAGAATCAATTCGTCAGCATGTACCAAAAAAAGCCCACTGGGATTTTGATTGGAATTGTGTTTATTCATAATTATGGAAGAACTGATATCTTAAAGTATTGAGTCTTTTGATCCATGAACATGGTATATTTATCCATTTATTTATGTACCCTTTGATTTCTCTTGACAATGGTTTTCAGTGTACAAATTTCATTTCATTTGATTTATCCCTTGGTTTTTTCATGTTTTTGGTGCCATTATTGTAAGTGATATTGATTTTTAATTTTCATTTCAAAAATTTTATTCCTAGTACATAGAAATGCAATTGATTTTTGTATATCAGTCCTGTAGCCTACAATCTTGCTAAATATTCTTATTATTTCTATTAGATTTTTAGTTGATTGGGGGGGCCATTTTCTACATGGGTGATCATGTTGTCAATGGATAGGTAGAATTTTAGTTATTTTTTTCCAATCTGTTTGCTATTTATTTATTTTTTGCTCTTTTACTGGATGGGCTGAGATATCCAATACAATGCTGAATAGAAGTGGGGGGCAGTGGATACCCTTGCATTGTTCCCTATCTCAAGAGGAACGCATTCAATCTTTCACCATTAAGTATGGTATTAGCTGTAGGTCTTACTAGATTGTGGAAGTTCCCTTCTGTTCCTAGTTTGCTGAGAATTTCTTTTTTCTATCATGAGTGTGTTTCAAATTTTGTCAAATGTCTTTCATGCATCTATTAAGATGATATATTTTTTCTATCTAAATCTGTTGATATAGTGAATTACCTTGATTGATTATTAATGTTAAACCAACCTTACATTCCTGAAATAAACCCCACTTAGTTTTATTATTTTTTTGATGATGACAAATTTATATTTTCTGAGGATTACAGCGACTGAGGAAGATTTTGTCATTACATTATTTAATGATGTGAGCTAAATAAATTCCTCAATGCCTAAAAAATTACTGACAGAGCATATTTGATTATTGAAAGCTCTATTTTTCTTTTTTTAATATAAATTTACTGATTTTAATTGGAGGTTAATTACTTTACAATATTGTATTGGTTTTGCCATACGTCAACATGAATCTGCCACAGGTATACACGTGTTCCCCATCCTGAACCCCTCTCCCTCCTCCCTCCCTGTACCATCCCTCTGGGTCGTCCCAGTACACCAGCCCCAAGCAACCAGTATCATGCATCAAACCTGGACTGGCGATTCATTTCATACATGTTATTAAACATGTTTCAATGCCATTCTCCCAAATCATCCCACCCTCTCCCTCTCCCACAGAGTCCAAAAGACTGTTCTATACATCTGTGTCTCTTGCTGTCTCACAGACAGGGTTATCGTTACCATCTTTCTAAATTCCATATATATGCATTAGTATACTGTATTGGTGTTTTTCTTTCTGGCTTACTTCACTCTGTATAATAGGCTCCAGTTTCATCCAACTCATTAGAACTGATTCAAATGTATTCTTTTTAATGGCTGAGTAATACTGCATTGTGTATATGTACCACAGCTTTCTTATCCATTCATCTGCTGATGGACATCTAGGTTGCTTCCACGTACTGGCTGTTATAAACAGTGCTGTGATGAACACTGGGGTACATGTGTCTCTTTCAATTCTGGTTTCCTTGGTGTGTGTGCCCAGCAGTGGGATTGTTGGGTCATAAGGCAGTTCTATTTCCAGTTTTTTAAGGACTCTCCACACTGTACTCCATAGTGGCTGTACTAGTTTGCATTCCCACCAACAGTGTAAGAGGGTTCCCTTTTCTCCACACCCTCTCCAGCATTTATTGTTTGTAGACTTTTGGATCGCAGCCATTCTGACTGGCATGAAATGGTACCTCATTTTGGTTTTGATTTGCATTTCTCTGATAAGGAGTGATGTTGAGCATCTTTTCATGTGTTTGTTAGCCATCTGTATGTCTTCTTTGGAGAAATGTCTATTTAGTTCTTTGGCCCATTTTTTGATTGGGTCGTTTATTTTTCTGGAATTGAGCTGCAGGAGTTGCAGCTCAATTTTTGAGACTAGTTGTTTGTCAGTTGCTTCATTTGCTATTATTTTCTCCCATTCTAAAGGCTGTCTTTTCACCTTGCTTATAGTTTCCTTTGTTGTGCAGAAGCTTTTAAGTTTAATTAGGTCCCATTTGTTTATTTTTGCTTTTATTTCCAATATTCTGGTAGGTGGGTCATAGAGGATCCTGCTGTGATTTATGTCGGAGAGTGTTTTGCTTATGTTCTCCTCTAGGAGTTTAATAGTTTCTGGTCTTACATTTAGATCTTTAATCCATTTTGAGTTTATTTTTGTGTATGGTGTTAGAAAGTGTTCTAGTTTCATTCTTTTACAAGTGGTTGACCAGTTTTCCCAGCACCACTTGTTAAAGAGATTGTCTTTAATCCATTGTATATTCTTGCCTCCTTTGTCAAAGATAAGGTGTCCATAGGTGAATGGATTTATCTCTGGGCTTTCTATTTTGTTCCATTGTTCTATATTTTTGTCTTTGTGCCAATACCATACTGTCTTGATGACTGTGGCTTTGTAGTAGAGCTTGAAGTCAGGCAGGTTGATTCCTCCAGTTCCATTCTTCTTTCTCAAGATTGCTTTGGCTATTCGAGGTTTTTCGTATTTCCATACAAATTGTTACATTATTTGTTCTAGCTCTGTGAAAAATACCGTTGGTAGCTTGATAGGGATTGCATTGCATCTATAGATTGCTTTGGGTGATGTACTCATTTTCACTATATTGATTGTTCCGATCCATGAACATGGTATATTTCTCCATCTATTAGTGTCCTCTTTGATTTCTTTCACCAGTGTTTTATAGTTTTCTATATATAGGTCTTTAGTTTCTTTAGGTAGATATATTCCTAAGTATTTTATTCTTTTCATTGCAATGGTGAATGGAATTGTTTCCTTAATTTCTCTTTCTATTTTCTCATTATTAGTGTATAGGAATGCAAGGGATTTCTGCGTGTTGATTTTATATCCTGCAACTTTACTATATTCATTGATTAGCTCTAGTAATTTTCTGGTGGAGTCTTTAGAGTTTTATATGTAGAGAATCATGTCATCTTTAAACAGTGAGAGTTTTACTTCTTCTTTTCCAATTTGGATTCCTTTTATTTCTTTTTCTGCTCTGATTGCTGTGGCCAAAACTTCCAAAACTATGTTGAATAGTAGTGGTGAAAGTGGGTGCCCTTGTCTTGTTCCCGACTTTAGGACAAACGAGGGGTATCTCCTTACCGCCACTGTTCCTGACCTTCAACGTGGGATAGCACCTCTCCACCACTCCTCCCGGCTGTGGGCCCTGGCCTCAGGCGTGAGTGGCTCCTTCCAGCTGCCGTCCCTAGTCTTGGGCTCGGGGTGGCTCCTCAGGGTCACTGCCCCTGGCCTCCCCCTCCCTGACATTCAAGCTGGTTTTAGAAAAGGCAGAGGAACCAGAGATTAAATTGCCAACATCCACTGGATCATGGAAAAAGCAAGAGAGTTCCAGAAAAACATCTATTTCTGCTTTATTGACTATGCCAAAGCCTTTGACTGTGTGGATCACAATAAACTGTGGAAAATTCTGAAAGACATGGGAATACCAGACCATCTGAGCTGCCTCTTGAGAAATCTGTATGCAGGTCAGGAAGCAACAGTTAGAACTGGACACGGAACAACAGACTGGTTCCAAATAGGAAAAGGAGTACGTCAAGGCTATATATTGTCACCCTGCTTATTTAACTTATATGCAGAGTACATCATGAGAAACGCTGGACTGGAAGAAACACAAGCTGGCATCAAGATTGCCAGGAGAAATATCAATCACCTCAGATATGCAGATGACACCACCCTTATGGCAGAAAGTGAAGAGGAACTAAAAAGCCTCTTGATGAAAGTGAAAGAGGAGAATGAAAAAGTTGGCCTAAAGCTCAACATTCAGAAAACGAAGATCATGGCATCTGGTCCCATCACTTCCTGGCAAATAGATGGGGAAACAGTGGAAACAGTGTCAGACTTTATTTTTTGGGGCTCCAAAATCACTGCAGATGGTGACTGCAGCCAAGAAATTAAAAGGTGCTTACTCCTTGGAAGAAAAGTTATGACCAACCTAGATAGCATATTCAAAAGCAGAGACATTACTTTGCCGACTAAGGTCTGTCTAGTCAAGGCTATGGTTTTTCCTGTGGTCATGTATGGATGTGAGAGTTGGACTGTGAAGAAGGCTGAGTGCCAAAGAATTGATGCTTTTGAACTGTGGTGTTGGAGAAGACTCTTGAGAGTCCCTTGGACTGCAAGGAGATCCAACCAGTCCATTCTGAAGGAGATCAACCCTGGGATTTCTTTGGAAGGAATGATGCTAAAGCTGGAACTCCAGTACTTTGGCCACCTCATGTGAAGAGTTGACTCATTGGAAAAGACTCTGATGCTGGGAGGGATTGTGGGCAGGAGGAGAAGGGGACTACCGAGGATGAGATGGCTGGATGGCATCACAGACTCGATGGACATGAGTCTGAGTGAACTCTGGGAGGTGGTGCTGGACAGGGAGGCCTGGCGTGCTGTGATTCATGGGGTCACAAAGAGTCGGACATGACTGAGCGACTGAACTGAACTGAACTGCTTTCAATTTTTCACCGTTGAGGATAATGTTTGTTGTGGGTTTGTCATATATAGCTTTTATTATGTTGAGGTATGTTCCTTCTATTCCTGATTTCTGGAGAGTTTTTATCATAAATGGATGTTGAATTTTGTCAAAGGCTTTCTCTGCATCTATTGAGATAATCATATGGCTTTTATTTTTCAATTTGTTAATGTGGTGTATTACATTGATTGATTTGCAGATATTGAAGAATCCTTGCATCCCTGGGATAAAGCCCACTTGCTCATGGTGTATGATCTTTTTAATGTGTTGTTGGATTCTGATTGCTAGAATTTTGTTAAGGATTTTTGCATCTATGTTTATCAGTGATATTGGCCTGTAGTTTTCTTTTTTTGTGGCATCTTTGTCAGGTTTTGGTATTAGGGTGATGGTGGCCTCATAGGATGAGTTTGGAAGTTTACCTTCCTCTGCAATTTTCTGGAAGAGTTTGAGTGGGATAGGTGTTAGCTCTTCTCTAAATTTTTGGTAGAATTCAGCTGTGAAGCCGTCTGGACCTGGGCTTTTGTTTGCTGGAAGATTTCTGATTACAGTTTCAATTTCCACTCTTGTGATGGGTCTGTTAAGATTTTCTATTTCTTCCTGGTTCAGTTTTGGAAAGTTGTACTTTTCTAAGAATTTGTCCATTTCTTCCATGTTGTCCATTTTATTGGCATATAATTGCTGATCATAGTCTCTTATGATCCTTTGTATTTCTGTGTTGTCTGTTGTGATCTCTCCATTTTCATTTCTAATTTTATTGATTTGATTTTTCTCCCTTTGTTTCTTGATGGGTCTGGCTAATGGTTTATCAATTTTATTTATCCTTTCAAAGAACCAGCTTTTGGCTTTGTTGATTTTTGCTATGGCGTCTTTTGTTTCTTTTGCATTTATTTCTGCCCTAATTTTTAAGATTTCTTTCCTTCTACTAACCCTGGGGTTCTTCATTTCTTCCTTTTCTAGTTGCTTTAGGTGTAGAGTTAGGTTATTTATTTGACTTTTTTCTTGTTTCTTGACATATGCCTGTATAGCTATGAACTTTCCCTTTAGCACTGCTTTTACAGTGTCCCACAGGTTTTGGGTTGTCATGTTTTCATTTTCATTCATTTCTATGCATATTTTGATTTCTTTTTTTATTTCTTCTGTGATTTGTCAGTTATTCAGCAGCATGTTGTTCAGCCTCCATATGTTGGAATTTTTAATAGTTTTTCTCCTGTAATTGAGATCTAATCTTACTGCATTGTGGTCAGAAAAGATGCTTGGAATGATTTCAATTTTTTTTTAAATTTACCAAGGCTAGATTTATGGCCCAGGATGTGATCTATCCTGGAGAAGGTCCCGTGTGCACTTGAGAAAAAGGTGAAATTCATTGTTTTGGGGTGAAATGTCCTATAGATATCAATTAGGTCTAACTGGTCTATTGTATCGTTTAAAGTTTGTGTTCCTTGTTAATTTTCTGTTTAGTTGATCTATCCATAGGTGTTAGTGGGGTATTAAAGTCTCCCACTATTATTGTGTTATTGTTAATTTCCCCTTTCATACTTGTTAGCATTTGTTTTACATATTGTGGTGCTCCTATGTTGGGTGCATATATATTTATAATTGTTATATCTTCTTCTAGATTGATCCTTTGATCATTATGTAGTGTCCTTTGTCTCTTTTCACAGCCTTTGCTTTAAAGTCCATTTTATCGGATATGAGTATTGCTACTCCTGCTTTCTTTTGGTCTCTATTTGCGTGGAATATCTTTTTCACTTTCAGTCTGTATGCGTCCCCTGTTTTGAGGTGGGTCTCTTGTAGACAACATATATAGGGGTCTTGTTTTTGTATCCATTCAGCCAGTCTTTGTCTTTTGGTTGGGGCATTCAACCCATTTATGTTTAAGGTAATTATTGATAAGTATGATCCCATTGCCATTTACTTTATTGTTTTGGGTTCAAGTTTATACACCCTTTTTGTGTTTCCTGTCTAGAGAATATCCTTTAGCATTTGTTGGAGAGCTGGTTTGGTGGTGGTGAATTCTCTCAGCTTTTGCTTGTCTGTAAAGCTTTTGATTTCTCCTTCATATTTGAATGAGATCCTTGCTGGGTACAGTAATCTGGGGTGTAGGTTATTTTCTTTCATCACTTTAAGTATGTCTTGCCATTCCCTCCTGGCCTGAAGAGTTTCTATTGAAAGATCAGCTGTTATCCTTATGGGAATCCCCTTGTGTGTTATTTGTTGTTTTTCCCTTGCTGCTTTTAATATTTGTTCTTTGTGTTTGATCTTTGTTAATTTGATTAATATGTGCCTTGGGGTGTTTTGCCTTGGGTTTACCCTGTTTGGGACTCTCTGGGTTTCTTGGACTTGGGTGATTATTTCCTTCCCCATTTTAGGGAAGTTTTCAACTATTATCTCCTCAAGTATTTTCTCATGGTCTTTCTTTTTGTCTTCTTCTTCTGGGACTCCTATGATTCAAATGCTGGGGCATTTAACACTGTCCTGGAGGTCTCTGAGATTGTCCTCATTTCTTTTGATTCGTTTTTCTTTTTTCCTCTCCGATTCATTTATTTCTACCATTCTATCTTCTACTTCACTAATCCTATTTTCTGCCTCCGTTATTCTACTTTTTGTTGCCTCCAGAGTGTTTTTGATCTCATTTATTGCATTATTCATTATATATTGACTTTTTTGTTTCTTCTAGGTCCTTGTTAAACCTTTCTTGCATCTTCTCAGTCCTTGTCTCCAGGCTATTTATCTGTGATTCCATTTTGATTTCAAGATTTTGGATCATTTTCACTATCATTATTCAGAATTCTTTATCAGGTAGATTCCCTATCTCTTCCTCTTTTGTTTGGTTTGGTGGGCATTTATCCTGTTCCTTTACCTGCTGGGTATTCCTCTGTCTCTTCCTCTTGTTTATATTGCTGAGTTTGGGGTGTCCTTTCTGTATTCTGGCAGTTTGTGGAGTTCTCTTTATTGTGGTTTCCTTGCTGTGGGTGGGGTTGTATCAATGGCTTGTCAAGGTTTCTTGGTTAGGGAAGCTTGTGTCGGTGTTCTGGTGGGTGGAGCTGGATTTCTTCTCTCTGGAATGTAATGAAGTGTCCAGTAATGAGTTATGAGATGTCAATGGTTTTGGAGTAACTTTGGGCAGCCAGTGTATTGGAGCTCAGGGCTGCATTCCTGTGTTGCTGGAGAATTTGTGTGGTATGTCTTGCTCTGGAACTTGTTGGCCCTTGGGTGGTGCTTGGTTTCAGTGTAAGTATGGAGGCGTTTGATAAGCTCCTGTCAATTAATGTTCCCTGGAGTCAGGAGTTCTCTGGTGTTCTCAGGATTTGGACTTAAGCCTCCTGCTTCTGGTTTTCAGTCTTATTTTTACAGTAGTCTCAAGACTTCTTCTTCTATACAGCACTATTGATAAAACATCTAGGTTAAAGACAAAAAGTTTCTCCACAGTGAGGGACACCCAGAGAGGTTCACAGAGTTACATGGAGAAGAGAAGAGGGAGGAGGGAGTTAGAGGTGACCCAAATAAGATGAGGTGGAATCAATAGAGGAGAGAGCAAGCTAGCCAGTAATCACTTCCTTATGTGTACTCCACAACTGGACTGCTTAGAGATGTTCACAAAGTTATACAGAGAAGAGAAGAGGGAGGGAGGAGACAGAGGTGGCCGGGAGGATAAAGAGGGGGAATCAAAAGCAGCGAGACAGATCCAGCCAGTTATCAGTTCCCTAAGTGTTCTCCCCCATCTGGAACACACAGAGATTCACAGAGTTGGGTAGAGAAAAGAGGGGGTAGGGAGGAGACAGAGGCGACCTGGTGGAGAAAAAGGAGAGTCCAAAAGGGGAGAGAGCAGTCAAGCCAGTAATCTCACTCCCAAGTAAAACTAGGTACTAAAGATTGCGTTCTTAAAGGTACACAATTGATAACAAATACCAAAAAGCAAAGATTAAAAATCTAGAGTAGAGTTTGGAATTTCAAAAATACAATATTAAAGAAAAGAAGAAAAAAAAGAAATAAAAAAACCAAAGTCACAAAAATTATTTTAAAAATACATATATATGAAGTTTGCTTTAAAAAAATTGGGTCTTTTTTTTTGCAAAGTAATAGTAGGCTATAAAAGTGAAAATTAAAGGAGTAATAGAGGACTTAAAAATTAAGAAATATTAAAAAAAAGAATGATCATAAAAATAGTAAAAATATATCTAGGACTTTCTCTGGTGGTGCTGTGGGTATTGTGGGGTCAGTTCATTTTCAGGTAGTTCCTTGGTCTGGCTTATATTTCTCAGGATCTATAGGCCCCTTCCTATGTAGTCGGTACTAACGACAGAGTTTTAATCTAGTACACCTGTCACTTCCAAGGCAGTTCCCTCTGTTTTAGCTTCTTCTGTTTGCTGGTCTCTTCAGTGTCTGATTTTCACCCTGACACAAAGAGGGCGGTGGTGGACACTTTTTTAGGCTTACTTGTTCAGTCGCGCTGTGGGGAGGGAGGGACGCTGCAAACAAAAACACTGGCGTGTGCTCACAGTGCCTCAGCCACACTGGGCCTGCCCCTGCTTACGGCGCATGTGCCCTCCCTGCCCACACTGCTCAGGCTCTAGGTTGCTCCACCGGGAACCATCCAAGGCCAGCCCTGGGTTTCATGCACCTCCCAGGTCTAAGCTGCTCAGGCTCAGGCACTGGGGTAGTCATCAGAGGCGCAGACTCGGTTGGGCCTGTGTTTTGTGCCCTTCCCAGGTCTGAGCAACTCAGGTGATGAGGTGTTTGGTGAGCCCAGTTGCTGCGACTTATTGCCTCCCCTGTCCCTGCCCCTCGGTTTTCTGGTTGTACAGCCGGCACACCTTCTCAGGCGGATGTTGACTGTCCAGAACCCCAAGAAGTCTTAGTTAGCAAAGAAGCCTGCTTGAAGTTTGGTAGATAATGTCTTTCTGGGGCCGCAATTGCCACCTTCCGGCTCTGGCTGCCTGTCACTGGAGGGGGATGGTCTGCAGCCAGCTAGTTCTGTTCAGTCCTTTGTTCTGTGCGCGGGCGCGGTGTCTTAGGGCTTTTCGCGTGGTAGCTATTCCACAGTCTGGTTTGCTAGCCCAAGTTAGTTCACTCAGGTTGCCCTCGGGGCATTCAGGCCAGATCCTTACTCTAAGCAATGCAGCCCGCGCCTCCCTGCCCAGGCCCCTCTTGCTAGTGGCGGGTGCAGGCGTCTGCGTTGCTTCTCCATTGGGGGAGTTACCGTTGGGCTCGTAATCTGTGGGTTTAAATTATTTATTTATTTTTCCTCTCTGTTATGTTGCCCTCTGTGCTTCCAAGGCTCACCACAGACTCAGCAGTGAGAGTGTTTCCCAGTGTTTGGAAACTTCTCTCTTTTTAAGACTCCTTTCCTGGGATGGAGCTCCATCCCTACCTCTTTTGTCTCTTTTTTTGTCTTTTATATTTTTTCCTATCTCCTTTTGAAGACAATGGGCTGCTTTTCTGGGTGCCTGATGTCCTCTGCCAGCATTCAGAAGTTGTTTTGTGGAATTTACTCAGCGTTTAAATGTTCTTTTGATGAATTTGTGGGGGAGAAAGTGGTCTTCCCACTTAGGGAAGTCCCATCTTAGGACTGCTATCAAACCCCACTTAGTTTTAATGCATTATTCTTTTTAGATATTACTGGATTTTATTTTCCAATATTTTGTTAAAGATTTTTGTACCTATGTTCATGAGGGATGTAAGTCTATAGTTATCTTTTCTTATACTGTCTTTGTCATGTTTTTAGTAATTCTGAACTCAGAGAATTAGTTGAGGAGTACCCTCCCCTTCTATTTTCTGAAAGAGTTTACGTATAATGACATTTTTTAAAGTGAATTTAACTTGGAGAATTTACCAATGAAGCCATCTGGCCCTGGAAATACTTTCATGGGAAACCTTTTATTAGCCATTAGTTCCTGCTCCTTCATAGATATAAAATTCTTTGGGTTGTCTATTTTTTCCTGAGTGAGCTTTGACAGTTTGTGTCCTTCAATGAGTTCACCTGTTTCTTTTTTTCTTTTTCTTTTATGGCCTCACCACATGGTTTGTGGGATCTTAGTTCCTTGTAAGTGTAAGTGAAAATCACTCAGTCATGTCCAACTCTTTACAACCCGTGGACTATACAGTCCATGGAATTCTCCAGGCCAGAATACTGGAGTGGGTAGCCTTTCCCTTCTCCAGGGGATCTTTCCAACCTAGGGATTGAACTCAGGTCTCCTGCATTGCAGGAGGACTCTTTATCAGCTGAGCCATGAGGGATGCCCAAAAATACTGGAGTGGGTAGCTTATCCCTTCTCCAGTGAATTCTCTCAACCCAGGAATCAAACTGAGGAAAGGGAAGCCCTTGACCACACCGAGTCCTAGCCAATGGATCAACAGGGAATTCCCTTGCTTGTTTCACTAAAGTTGTCAAATTTATGGTCATAAAGTTGGTCATAAACATTTTCTTACAGCTTTTTAAAGTTCCTAGGATCTTCAGGGATGTTCCTTTGGGGGGGGGGGCACACCCTCTGGCATGTGGAACTTCCCTAACCAGGAATTGAACTGGCGCCCCTTGCAGTGGAAGTGTGGAATCTTAACCACTGGACCACCAAGGAACTCTCCTTTTCACTTTCGTATCTTTCTTTTTTTTTTTTTTTTCTGTTCAGTCTGGCTAGAGATTTATCAAGTTTGTTGATATTTCCAAAGAGCTAGCTTACAGTTTCATTTATTTTCTTTTTTGTTTTTCTGTTTTCTATTCACTGGTTTCTACTCTTATCTATATTATTTTCAAATTTCTGCTTGCTTTGGGTTTAATTTGCTCTCCTTTGTTTAGTTTCTTAAGCTAGAAGCTTAGATACTTGGTTTTGGAACATTCATCTTTTTAATGTATCCATTTAATGCTATAACTTTTCCTTTGTTATACTGTCTTAGCTGCATCACACAGACTGATATGTTTTCATTGTCATTCAGTTAAAACTATCTTCTAATTTTCTTTGTGATTTCTTCCCATTTATTATTTACTGATGGGGCTTCCCAGATGGCTCAAATGGTAAAGAATCCATCTGCCAGTGCAGGAGACAGGCAGGAGACACGAGTTCGATCCCTGGGTTGGGAAGATCCCCTGGAGCAGGAAATGGCAACGCACTCTAGTATTCTTGCCTGGACAGAGGGGCCTGACTCGGTATAGTCCACGAGGTGGCAAAGAACTGGACGTGACTAAGTGACTGAGCACATACACACGTTGTTTACTGAGACATACAGGCATATTAGGGCTTCTCGGGTGGCACTATGGTAAAGAACCTGACACGGCTTCAGTCCTTGGGTCGGGAAGATCCCCTGGAGGAAGGCGTGGCAACCCACTCTGGTACCCTTGCCTGGAGAATCCCATGGATGGAGGAGTCTTGTGGGCTATAGTCCATTGAGTCGGACACAACTAAAGCGACTTTATATGCATACACAGGTATATCGGAAGTTAAACAAAAGTTCATAAATGAAAATTATACACAACTTCCAGATGGGGCTTATACTTGGGAATGAGGGATAGATGGAAATTGGATGGGGAAGGTGGTAGATATTAACAATGCTCACCAACATGTCAGCTCTTGTTTTCTTCTAAGCACATAAGTGGATTATGTTTGACTGCTCTTTTGAAGTCGGGCATAAACACATGACTTGCTTTAGCCAGGGAAACATGGGCAGAAGTGACATATGTCCTTGCCAGTTGTAGGCATTCAAGGGCAAACGTGTGAGTCTTCATTCTTCCTTTCTTACATAGTGACCCCTGAAGTCTTCTACTGATATCACAGCATCATAAAATGGGGAGCATTCATCAGTCTGGGTTCCTGAATGAATACAGCTCTCTCCAGTCAACTATCCTTGGATACAGAGGATGAGAGACAAATAGATCTTTATTATTTCAAACTTCTGTGATTTGGGGGGTTGTTTGTTATTATTACATACCTAGCTTTTCCTGACTAATATAAGGAGCTTTGACTTTGTAAGTTTGGTTTTGGTTTTTTACAAATCTAAAGTTCCCTTTTTTAAGCATGAGTAGTTGTCATAAATTTTCTATAATTTATGTATACTTAAAATATTTAATTTTCTAAAGAAAAGAAATATTAGAGGAAGAGGCAGCTGCAGTGATGAGCTCCTTTGTTCTACCACCCACATTTTTCTCCATCTATCCTTTGGGTTTGGCTGAGAAAACCAGGGGAGAGTGCCTTGACTGTTTCTCCAACCAAATCATCATCTATGAATATGTGCTCCTCACTCTCACCCTACTTCTGTATACCACTTGTCACCATCTGGTACTTTACACATTTATTTGCATGCTTATTGTCTCTTATTCCTTAGAAGTAAACTCCTTAAAATCAGGAACTTTACCTCATAACAACAGTGCTTAGAACAATGCCTGACCCACAGAAGCAACTCAATACCTGTTTATTCGTGGAACATATGCAAAAGGTTGCTTCCACCAGGCATCTCTGCCCAGAGAGGACAAAACCCCATCTTCCTGTTCGACATTCCTTCTCACTTGCGTTTCCCCCAGAGCAAGCACCCAAGGCTGTTGATAAATGGGTAACCAACTCTTTACTCAAAGATTCAGATATAAGTTGCAAAACAATGTTTTGATGTAGTGTGTGTGTGTGTGTGAGCCTGTATCTGTCTGGGGACGGGATGAGGGGACCTGGGGACTTTTCCCTTTGTGCAGCCATCTCCTTCTACTCCATTGCCTGCCTAGGTGGGAGTCTGGATAAAAACAACCAGAGAGGCATGAAGGACAGCACCTTCCCACCAAGACCTTCCCTGTAGCCTCAGAAAGAAGGCTTTCTCCAGCAGATGCAGGAAACATGGGCTTTGCTCCCAGGGCTGTAGTAAGAACCTCTAGCAGCCCCTGCCCCAGTACTTGGCTACAGAAATTCCCTGGTCACCTGGGCACAGAGACGCTCTGGCTCCACCAGCCCACGCAGAAGCCTCAACTCATGTAATTAAACATAATGACACATAGTGCGAGCTCCCAGCATCTCATGCTCTAATGACACATCTGCCTCCCAGCCCATCTTGGGGGCCAGCAAGGCTCTAATTAGGTCTGGCGCCAGCAGGTGGGAGAGCCAAGGGGCCAGGGAGCAAGAGAAGCCTGGCCTTAGAGTTCATGGACCAATATGACAAGTCCAGTTAAGATACTTTCTGATTATGAGGCTTCAGGCAAGTCAATTCATTTCTCCAAGCTTTCATTTTCTCATCTGTAAAATAGGGTTATAAGTTTATACTACACAGAGTTGTAGTGTAGAAGAAGAAGATTGTAGTGTAGAAGGGTATGAACCTTCTCCTCCAGGGAGACTGCTGATGAGATTGGTGTTGGACCTGGGTGAGAATGGACTGGGTCTTGGGAAAGGTCTATGGATGCAGGGTTAACTGCCAAACCTCTGAAGGCCAATCTGACCTATATTAGTTCTCCAAAGTCTCACTGAAGGACCACTAGCCCATATTACTAAATTGACTGATTTTCCAAAAATCTGTTTAAGTAATACTCTTTTTATGTTCAATGTACAATTTTCTAATGGACAAATTTCCTTCCTGGTAGCATTTCAAGGTCTATTCAATGTGGCCAAAGCTATGAGTCATAAAATATTTACTCTTATAGTTCATTCATTCATTCTTAAATAATCCCCTATGAATATTTTTTCCATAGTATCACATGGGAATTTTTCATTATTGACTGATCTTTTTTTTAATCTCTTAAAAAGTAGCTTTATGTTTCATCAGCACTTTAGCATTTGGGGAATTCTTTTACAGATTTTGCTAAACAGTCAGCTTCACCAGTTGTCCAAATTTACTGCTTTGCTCAAAATGTGTTTATTTAATTATATTTTTCTATTTTGATTTCAACTTTTATTAAACTTATACATGCACTTTGTTCTGGATGCAGTCTCCTGTCTAATCTGACTTTGCCCCCAATTCCCAGCCACCAGAGGCAACTGCTTTCAGCAAGACACAGCAGTTTATTTTTCCTTCCTTTATACTTCTAAATAGCAGACTCATATGGTTCTTTCTTTTTAAAATTTTTATATAAATTTATTTTTTATTTTGACATTTTCTTCATTGAGTTATATATATATAACTCAGAAGGAATTAATGCATTCATGCAAAGATGGGCTCGATAAAGAACAGAAGTGGTATGGACCTAACAGAAACAGAAGATATTAAGAAGAGGTGGCAAGAATACACAGAAGAACTGTACAAAAAAGATCTTCACAACCAAGATAATCATGATGGTGTGATTACTCACCTAGAGCCAGACATCCTGGAATGTGAAGTCAAGTGGGCCTTAGAAAGTATCACTATGAACAAACCTAGTGGAGGCGACAGAATTCCAGTGGAGCTATTTCAAAGCTGAAAAGATGCTGTGAAAGTGCTGCACTCAATATGCCAGCAAATTTGGAAAACTCAGCAGTGGCCACAGGACATGAAAAGGTCAGTTTTCATTCCAATTCCAAAGAAAGGCAATGCCAAAGAATGCTCAAACTACCGCACAATTGCATTCATCTCACATGCTAGGAAAGTAATGCTCAAAATTCTCCAAGCCAGGCTTCAGCGATACATGAACCGTGAACCTCCAGATGTTCAAGCTGGTTTTAGAAAAGGCAGAGGAACCAGAGATCAAATTGCTAACATCCACTGGATCATGGAAAAAGCAAGAGAGTTCCAGAAAAACATCTATTTCTGCTTTATTGACTATGCCAAAGCCTTTGACTGTGTGGATCACAATAAACTGTGCAAAATTCTGAAAGAGATGGGACTACCAGACTACCTGAGCTGCCTCTTGAGAAATCTGTATGCAGGTCAGGAAGCAACAGTTAGAACTGGACATGGACCAACAGACTGGTTCCAAATAGGACAAGGAGTACATCAAGGCTGCATATTGTCACCCTGCTTATTTAACTTATATGCAGACTACATCATGAGAAATGCTGGACTGGAAGAAACACAAGCTGGCATCAAGATTGCCAGGAGAAATATCAATCACCTCAGATATGCAGATGACACCACCCTTATGGCAGAAAGTGAAGAGGAACTAAAGAGCCTTTTGATGAAAGTGAAAGTGGAGAGTGAAAAAGTTGGCCTAAAGCTCAACATTCAGAAAACAAAGATCATGGCATCTGGTCCCATCACTTCATGGCAAATAGATGGGGAAACAGTGGAAACAGTGTCAGACTTTAGTTTTCTGGGCTCCAAAATCACTGCAGATGGTGACTGCAGCCATGAAATTAAAAGATGCTTACTCCTTGGAAGAAAAGTTATGACCAACCTAGACAGCATATTCAAAAGCAGAGACATTACTTTGCCAACAAATGTCCATCTAGTCAAGGCTATGGTTTTTCCAGTAGTCATGTATGGATGTGAGAGTTGGACTGTGAAGAAGGCTGAGTGCCAAAGAATTGATGCTTTTGAACTGTGGTGTTGGAGAAGACTCTTGAGAGTCCCTTGGACTGCAAGGAGATCCAACCTGTCCATTCTGAAGGAGATCAGCCCTGAGTGTTCATTGGAGGGAATGATGCTGAAGATGAAACTCCAGTACTTTGGCCACCTCATGCGCAGAGTTGACTCATTGGAAAAGACTCTGATGCTGGGAGGGATTGGGGGCAGGAGGAGAAGGGGACGACCGAGGATGAGATGGCTGGATGGCATCACTGACTTGATGGATGTGAGTCTGAGTGAACTCCAGGATTTGGTGATGGACAGGGAGGCCTGGCGTGCTGCGATTCATGGGATCGCAAACAGTCAGACACAGCTGAGCGACTGAACTGACTGATACACAATTATCATTAAACAAGGTATAAGTTATAAGAAAAAGTTCTTTTCTATCCCAAATATACTGTTATATCTTGATTTTCAGCTTTAAATATAGTCTATCGTCTTCCTACTTTGGACGATAAGAATTTCCTTCTCATAGAATCTCCTTCTCTGCTTCTCCTGGTCTATCTTCCTTATATCATAAGTTTTGGTTAGATAAAAACTCTGGGTTTATTTCGTGACAATGTAAATACAATTGAGAGCCCAGCCATATAGGGTACTATGATTACAACTGTTTTCTTTTTTCTTCCCTGATATCTCAGTTGGTAAAGAATCTGCCTGCAATGCAGGAGACCTGGGTTTGATCCCTAGGTTGGGCAGATCCCCTGGAAAAGGGAAAGGCTACCCACTCCAGTATTCTGGCCTGGAGAAGTCCATGGACTGTATAGTCTATGCAAAGAGTATAAGAGTTGCAAAGGATTGCAAAGAGTCGGACATGACTGAGTGTTTTCTTTTTTATAATGACTATTTTCTTATTTTTCTTTTTGAAAAATATTTATTTGACTGCATCAGGTCTCAGTTGTGACATGCAGCTGGTCGTTACATCATGTGGGATCTTTCGTTGCAGCACATGGACTTTCTAGTTGAGGCTTGTGGGCTCAGTTTCTCCAAGGCATGTGGGATTTTAGTTCCCTGACCAGGGATCAAACCCACATCCCCTGCATTGGAAGGTGGATTCTTAATTACTGGACCACCAGGGAAATCCCTACAACTATTTCTTGAAAGTCTTTCTCTTTCTCCCAGCATTGTTCATTTTCATGTTTTTTGCTTGCCTGCTTTCTGGGTGCTCATTCCAGTTCATCCTAAACCCTCCCTCAGGAGATGAGGTCATCAGGTAACACTTTAGCTTCCTCTTTTTCTTGGAGACATCCATCCAGGAGCCTCCTTTAACAATTTTACAAAGTTATGCTATATGGGATTAAAAATAATTTTAAGATATTCCACATTATGGAAAACATGCAAGAACAGTACAAAGAATGGCATGTGCCTTTCATCCAGACACGTCATTCAAGCTTCACCAGTTGCCCCCGTGTTGCCATGGGCAGAGGGCGACCCAACCTTACCTCCCATCTATGGGCCTCCAGTCTCCCTCCATTCTTGCCTTGAGTTTCACACTCTTGGTGTTTAAAGATAACAAGGCAATTGTTTTGGAGAATGTTGCTCACTTTGTGTTTGTTTCCTCCTGATTACATGTTGTGACTATCACAGGAATAAGCTATGCTTTCTCATTGCTCGCTCTCAAGTGCTGCACAACCTTGATCTGTTGACACTGGTGATGTCAGCTGATTAATTCATCATCTTATCCAGTTTCCCCATTGTAAAGATATTTTGTTACTTTTGTAAGGAATAAATATCTTGCGTGGGGATACTTTAGCAAGATGTAAAAATCCCATTCTTCACCCCATTAACTTCTATTGTTTTAGTAGACTTTGATGTTTCTGACCTAAAATAACAATCATAATAGTGGCCAAAAGGTGAGTTTCCTTTATTCATTTATTGTTTGGCACTCTGCTATAAGGAAAAGCATTCTCTTCTGTCCGTGTGCTCATTTATTTGTTTGTTTAGAAATATGGATTCATGGATTTCTGTTTCATTCAATGGGCTGTGATCCAGCACTATCATTTATTTTGATGTTCAAGTTACACAAGATTTGGCCAAAAAAAGCCCCTTCCATCTGGCTCTTGTATCTTTTTGACACATCCCCTTATTCTTTACCTTCTGACACAACATGTCCAGACTCAACTAGTACTTTCTCTAAATCAGTCTGGCAATCAACTCTTCCTCCAAAGAGCTGAATTCCTTTTTAGGGGAGAACGGTATTCTGAAAATACGATCTTGGTGGTAAGTGTGCTCGTTGCTACTGAAGCATTGCTACTCTCAGACCTTTTCAGTGAACAGACCAAGAAAACGCACACACACTTTAAAGCATGCTCTCACTGATAGCTCCAACGTCAGTCCAACACCACGGGGTTCTTCAGGGTCCTCCTTTCCATATTTGTACCTCCCTTGTCCATGTCCTAGTCCCTTGGACTGCAAGGAGATCAAACTAGTCAATCCTAAAGGAAATCAGTCCTGAATATTCATTGAAAGGACTGATATTGAAGCTGAAGCTCCAATACTTTGGCCATCCGATGTGAAGAACTGACTCATTTGAAAAGGCCCTGATGCTGGGAAAGATTGAAGGTGGAAGGAGAAGGGGACAACAGAGGATGAGATGGTTGGATGGCATCACAGACTCAATGACATGAGCTTGTGTAAGCTCCGGGAATTGGTGATGGACAGGGAAGCCTGGCCTGCTGCAGTCCATGGGGTCACAAAGAGTTGGACATGACTGAGCGACTGAACTGTACTGTCCATGAGAAACCTGGCTCCTTTAATCCATGGTGGATTATTCATCTGTTCCATCCTCTGTATAGACCTATGCTCTGACCCACTGGGCTGCTGCCCCACCCAACTTTAACTCTGCCCATAAGGGCTATCATACCAGCCTACTGGGACCTGCCTTGTGAGTTTCAACTAGATGAGATGAGAAAAAACAAAGACAGAAGGAAAAATGGATAGAGGGAGTGGAAGTGGGATGGAGGGAAGGAAGGAGAGAAAACAGGCTGGCAGGCATGGGATGGTTTTGAATAGCTGTAGATTTCGGGATTTTCAGATTGTTTACTATCTCTAAGCTACCTCCGTGTTGCTGAGCTGTAGATTTCGGGATTTTCAGATTGTTTACTATCTCTAAGCTACCTCCGTGTTGCTGAGGGAACTGGAAATAAAGACTGAGGGACAAGGGGTTGCACCCTAGCCTGAGCTGTAGCTCCCAGAGGTGAAGAGGGGTCTGGCTTTCCATGGCCCTTGAGGGCCTTCCTGATTCATCAAATCGAAAAGAGTAGTTTAAAGTAGGGATAAATTTGGTTAGCTCAATGAGTTGGTAATATGGCAAACTGATCTTCTGATGGACTAAGTTAGCCATGGTGGGGATTGAGGGTGAAGGGTGGTTTCTACTCACAGACTCTGGGGTCCCCTCCATCTAAATCCAGATGCTCGTCTGCATTAGAACTATTGAGCTTCTGCATGATCATTCTTAAACTTAGAGAGAAAATTGAGCTTGGGTGCAAGACCTGATGTGCCTCCAGCTTGCTGTGTCACCCTGGGCCAGCCTCCTGCCTGTCCTATGTTTTAGCTCCCCAACTGGTAGAGGAGAGGTCAGGTTCTAAGTTCTGTGCATCTCCACCTCAAGTGAGTGGAATATATGGCTGAGGGCCAGTGGAGTGTCCTTTGGCCACTCGTTCCCAAGGCAGGGGAGAGAGGAGCCACCATCCCCATCCTCCCCAGAGAAACAGGTTGGCCGGCTGGGCCTGGGCCTATGGCCAAAGGGAAGCTGGAGACAATGAGCCGGGTTAGCCGGGCGCAGGGGCAGGTTGTGCAACTTCCGCCCTGTGCCTGCAAACAAGACTTTGGCCCCAGACTTTGAGCTGGGCAGTCCTCCCTGCCTCCCCCAGGACCCAGGCCACCCAGCTTAGGGGACAGGGCTGGGGAGGGAGCAGGGTGTTTTCTTAGTCCCAAGGGCAGCCAGGTGGCTGCTGATTCCTTGAGAAGGGCTTACCAAGAAGGGTCCATTCCATGGAGAATGAGGAGGAGGCTCTGCATGGCCAGGTGTGTGCACGTAGGCAGCATCACTGTATCTGCACCTGTGGTCATCCCCAGAGTCACCTGCATGGAAGCAATCCTGGAGGGGTGTCTTCTGCTCATGTGGGTGCCCAAACATAAGTTCACCAGCCTACAGAGTGTGAAGTGTGTCCAGCTGTTTGAGGGCACCTTGGCGAGCTGGTGTGTGTGTGTGTGTGTGTGTGTGCGTGAGCTGTTTGCATGCACTCATGTTATGGGATGTGTAGCAGATTGCATATATGTGATATTATGCATGTGGGTATGATTCCCTAGGGACATGTGTATATGATTGTGTGCTGAGGAGTATGCATATAGATATAAACCCACGAATGGGTACACATGAGGGGTGGGTATGTCTGCCCATTGGAGTGCACATGTTTGCTTGTGTTTATGCAAGTGTGAGCCCCTAAACTGCCGAGCCTGTAGTCTGTGGGCATATGGTGGTTTGTAGATGCGTGTGTCCTCTGGTACTTGTGAGTGACGTGAAGTATGGATGCTTGTCCAAATGCCGACACAGGATGGGGTGTCCCTGGGGCCTGGGTCCAGCTCATCACCTGCTTCACCACTGTGGCTCCCCACAACCTGCCAATGACTGCAGGCTCCCAGCAGGCCTCTATTCTGAGCCCTCATTTCCTGCTTACCATGGAGGGTAAGGTTGGACAGGAGCGGTTTGGGGGCTCCTCGTACTTTTGTGGGGGCCTTACATGTGCCCCAAAGAATATGCAGATAGGGAGACTTTGAGAGCTCAGAAATCCTCGGATTTGCTTTGGTCCCTGGGTGAGGGGAAGGAGGCTTCAAAGTGATGGATGAAGCCAAGAACTCAGAGCCTGAGACAGAAAACACCGGGAAGGATCTGAGAGACCTGCCAGTCTCCTGTCTGATCGGCTTCTGCCGTGGGCTAAAGTCAGGGGGCTGACTGAAGTGACCTTTACCCAATGCTCTGGAAGGGAAGGGAAGCACCTCTGTGAGCAACCCTCAATGGGAGTCCCAGAGGTACTGGCTGGGAGGCAGGACCACACCCTCAATTCACTCATTAGAGTCTGTGCCTTGGTCCTTTGCTCTTGGTGGAGTGGGCCCCTGGGGCAGCTGCCCTGGCTTGAAGAAAACCTTCATTCCTCTTGTGCTAAGTTGCCTCAGTGTGTCTGACTCTTTGAGACCCCATGGACTGTAGCCTGTCAGGCTCCTTTGTCCATGGGATTCTCCAGGTAAGAATACTGGAGTGGGCTGTCATGGCCTCCTCCAGGGGATCTTCCCAACCCAGAGATCGAACCCACGTCTCTTAAGTCTCCTGCATTGGCAGGCGGGTTCTTTACCACTAGCGTCACCTGGGAAGTCATCCTTCTCCTTAGGGCTGGTCTTTAAAGTCAAGGCTTTGGCTTGAGTCCCAGGGACGACTGTGAAGGGGGAAGACGAGACAGGCTTGCTGAATACCTGCTCCATCCAATTCCTCTGCTACTGTGGCCTGATGGGGCATTCTTTGCCTCCTTCACTGCTTTCTGCCCTCCCCTGACTTGGTGCTGGAGAACCTCTGGGAAAGCACAGTAAGGAGACAGCCTCGCTGCACATGACGCATACCATTTACTCTGCAGGAGACAGCATTAGTGTCGGAAAGCTTTGTCCCCTCAGAGCAGGTTCACAGCAAAGAGCTAGAAGGAGCTAGATCCCTGTCCACTTCCCAATCACATGCCCTCAGGGATCTGACTCCAACCCTCCAGGATAAAGACTCCAGGCTTAGAGAAGTGGAGGATATTCTAGGGGAAGAAAAATCCTAGATGCTTGCTGTGAGTCAGAGCCAGACAGAAAGACAGATGCCACTCTTGGTATTTCAAACAGAGGAAGTTTAATACAGGGAACTGATTACATGGGGGAGGGAAGAGCCAAAAAGTCAAATAGCAAATGGTGAGGCAATCCAATTCGGGCAGGGGCAGAAGGGACAAGTGGAGAAAGTGATGATACTTTTTGTGCTGTGCTTAGATGCTCAGTTATGTCCGACTCTTTGCAACCCCATGGATTGTAGCCCACCAGGTTCCTCTGTCCATGGGGATTCTCCAGGCAAGAATACTGGAGTGGGTTGCCATGCCCTCTTCCAGGGGATCCTCCCAACCCAGGGATTGAACTCAGGTCTCCTGCACTGCAGGAAGATTCTTCCCTGGTCTGAGCCACCAGGGAAGCCGAATGATACTGCCTAGGGGTGGTTTGTATCATGGCAGGAACCAAAGGTTCTTTAGGAGCTAAAGACACGAAAGATGGCAGCCAGTGCTCTACCCACCCACCCCACCCCCCGCCCTTTTAAGCAGAGAACGCAGGGGTGGAGGCAATGGGGTGGATATCCTGGCTTCTCCCACCCTCTGATCTCCTCCCAGAACTTCCCATTAGCTCAACCTGGCAGAGGAGCCCAGGAAAAGCAGTTTGCAGGAGATGAGCAGTTGCACTTGAAAGCAAACGAGCAATGCCTAACATGTCTTCCCATAATGCACCTGCAGAGGACTTGTTGGGAAAAGCAAAGAAATGCTTGGCCTCGTCCCCAGGACTGCAGATATGATTAACTTCTGATAAGAGTTTGATGGACCGCACCTCCTTCCCAGTGCCCCAGGTGCCCTGAGTGTGGCTTCATGACGTCCCCACCACAGCCCAGCAAACTCAGGACAAAGCTCCCTGGGCCAGAGACAAGGAAACCAAGGCTTTTAGAAGGGAAGTGGCTTCTTCCAGGCCCCCTAGATGGAAAATGGCAGAGCCAGGGCTCATACCCACATCAATGGGATTCCAGGGGCCCGAGCCTGGGAGGAAAGTGACAAGTCAGAGGTTGGGAGCAGATGCTGGTTATCAATCTGAGTTGGGGGCTGTGGTAAAATTCTGAGACGGAGAGAGGCATTGAGTCGGATGAGACCAGCTGGGAAGAGAGCCAGTGATCGTAAAATTGTGAACTGCGGCTAGCGCTTAAGAGTAGGACACTGGGTCACATCTACTCTGCCACTTCCCAGCTGTGTGACGAGACCTCTCTGTACCTCATTCCCTCATCTGTGAAATGGGTATAATAGTGATATTGATAGTTGTACCTGCTACTCAGGACTGTTGTGAGAACTGAAGTGCATAAAAGTGGTTGGTACTATTACGTGCTATTTTATTTCTGTTTTATCAGTGAGGAAATTAAGGCTCTAAGAAGTAAAGTTAAGGCTCTGAACGAAGGTGGTACTACGAGGAAGTAGAACAGGACTGAAGTCTGTACTGCATCTGTGGCCCTTTCTTGTGTCCCTTCATTCTCGGCCTGTCCTGCCCCCAGACTCTTTCCTCACCCTCTTTGGCCCATAACCCCTCCCTGCTGTCGCGTCTGTTGACTCTACTCTCTCACGTTCCACTTTGATAAGTCACCTCCTCCTGCTGGCCTCCAGGCTTCCTGCGGTCTCTGGTCTCTGGGGGCAGCATCTGTCAGATAGTGTCTTGGCTCTTGGGTGCTTGAGTCACCACCCCCTGTATTATCTTCCCTCTATTCAAAACTGAGAGTGTTTCAGTTTTCCTGAGGAGACCGTGCCTGATGCAATTGTCGCTCTTCACTGCAAGTTTCCTTGGGCCAGGCCCTCTCTGTGCACTTTCCATGTGTTAATGTATTTAATTGTGTCACTCTAGGTTAGGAACCATGACCCCACTGTACAGAGTGGAAGTTGAGGGTACGGAGAGAAGCTGTGCGGCTCGTGAGGGGCAGAGCTGGGACTCCAGGCCAGGAGGTTCGGACCTGGAGCCCACGCCTTGACCGCTGCCCTGTGCCACCCGGCTTGCTGTCAGCCATTGCGCCTGCCAGGAGACCGCTTGGCACCAGAGCGCAGCCCCCGGGGGTGGGAATGACCTCTGTGACTTCCCTGTCTGGCCCCAAATGCCCCCCTGCAGCTCTCAGACATGCAACGGGATGGTGTCTCCTGCACATTCCCTTCTCCAAGCTGAAGATCCTGGTGTCTGGTGGGGAGGAAGACAGGAGGTGATTTCAGGCCCCTCCCCTTGGGGCACCCTCCAAGGTCTTCCTCCAGGGCCCTGGGAAGTCTTCCCACTCTGATGTCTCTTCCAGCCCAGCCTTTCCCTCCACGCCGACCCTGGGCCTTCCCAGGACCCCCGATGACTCACCCGCACAGCACTTTTACTTCCTCCTTCTCTCAAGGAGGCTTCAGACCTGTTGCAGCTGCAGCAAGGAGGCCTTCTCTTTGGAGGCTGGACAGGCCATGAGGGGCAGCCATGGACCCAGGCCTGAGGGGCTAGAGTGCAGCCCTGGCTGAGGGCAAGCTGGTGGAAGTCTTCCTGGACCTCCTGGCCAGACACTGACCTGAGGTGGACTCTGTCCAAATGGTCAGTCACCCTGGCACCTATACAGGCTGGCACGCAGGGAGGTCAACCTAGCATTTTTAAGCTGGAATGATGCCATTCCTATTTATTGATGGCATTGGAGGGCCCCATCTTCATTCATTCATTTATTCCCTTGTTTAACAAGTCTGTCCTAGCCTCCTGGGTACCAAGCAACCTCTAGTGGACAAAGAAATCAAGGCTCAGTCTCTGCCCACAAGGACCTCACAGTTGACAGGGTGGTGGGTGGGGTTGAGGAGGGGCAGATCCATCAACAGAAAACGCAACTCGATAGAGAAACCTTGGACCTATTTCTCAGATCTCTTCACAGTTTACCAGAAATGTTTATACCGAAATGCTTCCTGATTACAACCTGGCCTTCTCTCTCCCCTTAGAACACATGATAGTTCCCAGCTACTCCAGGGAGCAGGCAAAGGCAGGGCTGAAACTTATGCTTTCTTAGCATTTCAGCTCAGACTCCTGCATGCAGGTGCGTCGCACTACTCTGGGGGCAACCATTCACATCCTAGTCTAAGAGGACGGTGCCCGGTGAAATGACCGAGCTGTGGAGTCAGACCCGGGTTACACTCTCGGCTCGGCCATCATCTGACTGTGTGACCTCAAGGAAGTTGCTCATCTTCTCTGACTTTCACTTTACTCATCTGTAAAATGAAGCTATTGATAGAACCGTAGTATCATGTTTTTTAAGAATTCAGTAGATTATCCAGGCAGAGCACCTGGCACTCAGTAAACATGAAGCACTCAGTAAATGCCCGCTGTCACGGTGAATACACTATTTACAGTGAAGGTCTGTGGGTACCTGTTCCTCTGTGTGTGTGTGTGTGTGTGTGTGTGTGTGTGTCTATGGGGCAATCAGAGAAGGCTTCCTAGAAGAGGTGACATTGGCGTTGGGTCTTAAAGCAAAAGGTGAGGAAGAGCATTCCAGTTAGAGAAAAGGCCAGACACGGTCAGGGATTGGGGAGGCTTTGGGGGAGGCCAAGAGTCACCCGAGGGCTTCTCTAGTCTCTGGGCTGTGTTAAGGCCGAGCCTGAGTTCCTCAGGCTCCAAGACTGCAGCCTGGCCCAGGCCGCCTGTGGTATCTGGGTGGGTGGGGGCTGCCCCAACTTGGTCTCTGAGGTGCTGGCAGCAGCTTCAGGCCTCTCACCTCTCTGCCTCCTCCTGTTTCCGGGCCTCCACTTCCTTCCCCTGCACAGACCGCAGAGGCGTTTCAGAGGAAGCTGCTACTTATTTTAGCAGCCATCCCTGGACACCCCCACCCACAGCTGCCCCTGTGCCTGAGCCCCTTCGGAGGCACCCAGTCACTCTGAGCCACAGCTCAGAGCACTCAGGGGTGAGCACATCCCATGTGCTTCCCCGCAGCTGCACCAGCCTGATGCTGGAGCTGCGAGACCGGGGTTCAAGCCCAGCCCAGAGCCTCGCTTACTGTACACTCTCCAGGTTCCTCCTCCAAGGCTACCTGCCCATTTGTGCTACAGGACTGACACTGGGCAGGAACTGACTTCTGGGGAGAATGGGGTGGGGTGGGGTAGGGTGCATGCACTGCCAGCCTTGCTGACATCCAGCTGGAAAGCCCTGAGAGAGCATCTTGGGGAAGATCAGGTTTGGGCTGGGGGCGTTGCTGAGGCTTGTACTTTGAAAGTCCATCTTTAAGAACAAAAGAATCACGTATACAAATTTACCTACGAAAGTGAGTTTTTCTGTAGAAAGAGCCTGTGCAACTGAGGAGCCATGAAGCTTCAGCCTTTCCAGCGTCATGGCAAACTTGACCTTGGAGAGGGCCCCCAAAGTCCCCAAGAGATGATGGGGAAACTGAGGAAAAGGGACGGGCACCACCAGCACAACAGGGTCACACAGCGGGCGACCACAGATTTGCTAATGAATCAGTGCCCATGTTTTACTCACACCCCTCGCAGCCCCTCGTAGGCCACTGGGATGAGGAGGACACTGGGGAGGAGGGAAGAGAGACCCAGAGGATGAAAGACAGGGACACAGGGAGATAGGGCCACCCAGGGTGAGGAGGACACGGGCTCTGCCTCTCTCTAGCTGTGCGGCTCCTCCTGAGCCTCGGTGTCCTCATCTGTAAAATGGGGTGACGGAAGGCAGTTGTGGGCACTGGCCATTCTGTTTCCCCTTCCATTCAGGCCTTGTAAATTCATTCCAAAGCACATTGATGATAGCAACACTTACCTAGTGTTTACCTCATGCCAGGCACTGTTCTAAGCATAGTGTTTTAAAATTTCAGTCATCTAATATTCACAATAATATGATCAAGTAAGTGTGATTATCACCCCATTATCACCATGATAATATCACCATTATCACCCTCAGTTCCAGATGAGGCAACTGAGGCCCCGGGGGCCAGCCAGGCTCCGGGTTGGGTCCCGGGAATGCAGCTGTAACACACACATGCTTTTTGTTCTTGAGGACCCAAACCTGGTGGGGACAGGGCTGCCAGCAAGTGCATTATTAGAACCCCAGAGGGATCCTGGTTTGGGGACCAAGGAAAGTCCTCAGGGAGCAGAGGGGAGGGAGGGCTTCTTTGGGCCAGGTGGCTTAGTGCAGAAGACAGCATTTGAAGAGAGCCCTGATGGATTCCTAGAGGAATTTTCCAGGGTGACCACAGGAGAAAGGCATTCCAGGCAGAAGGAACAGCATATGCGAAGTCAAGGAGGCAGAAGAGTGCTTGCAGGGAAGCGAAAGCAGCCAGGAGGCTGCGGATCTGGGGGGTGTGGCCAGGAATGGCACAGATGAGGCTGTAGAATTAGCTTTTCTGATTCCTGCTTTTCTTCTTGGGTTCCAGTCCCAAGCAGGGGCTTCAGTCCTGCAGGAGAAGTGTCTGTGAGGGGCAGGCCTGCTGTGTGACAGTCAAGAGCGGACCAGGGACATCTGCCAGAGGGAGTCTCCGACACCAGCCTCTTGGCTGCCTCCCCTCCTGCGTTTCTAGCTCTGACAATTCAGGAGCCTTCGTCTGTCCTGGAGGGGAGGATGTGGAACTCAAGGTCACCCCACCAACCAGCTTCTCTCCTCCTCGTTCTGAGAAAGCTTGCCAACCTTCACATGGGCATCCACGTCTGTCCACCCTCACATCCATCTGTGAGTCTGTACATGCAATGCTGACCCCGACCAGATGCTCTGCATGCACTGGCTGTATCCCTTTGATCCATTGCTGAGGTCCCTGCCAAGCAGGGACCATCCTAACTGCAGAGGGCATCTTCCCACCCCAGCTCCCACATCTCCACTTCCCCATCTGGAACTTTCTCTGGTACCACAGGAGCTGGATAGCTTTTCACAGGGCACCCAGAAGTGCCAGGCTGGAAGTGTCCCCAGGAGAGCCCTCACCCAGGAAGGAATGGAAGACAAAGCGCCCTGCCTTGCCAGTCACCAGGTGGACAACTCCAGGTACATTTCATACAGCCACTTGGGTACTGACTCCCAAGATCCCGCCGAGTCATCAGTTCATTTGCACACTCCTACTTCCCAAGATCACTGCCTCCCAAATAAACTGCCTGCACCCATCCCTCACCTCGTTCATCCATTCATGCGTTTGCCCACACAGCACATTCTCATGGGGCCTGCTCCACTGGACTCTTTTTGAGATGAAATAGGCACAGCCTTGTCCTTTGGGACCCACAAGCTTGTGGACATAGGCACGGGCTCCCAAGGGGCACTCCTGAGGCCCTACTCCCGCCAGGCGAACTGGAGCAAGGGCTGAGCTAAGTCACTTCCTCATCAACTCTTGGTTTCCATCCTTGGCTTTCTTCTGCAGGTAACTTTCCAAGGATGGTTCCAGCAGCCTGTGCCATGGCCGGCAGGAAGAATGACAGTTACTGCTTGCATTCCCTGCACGTGAGCTGCTTGGCACATAGTAGATACATTCATCTTCCCAGCGGTCCTAGGAGGTAGGTACTCTTAATCCAAGCTCCATTTTACAGATGGGGAAAGTAAGGTACCAAGAGTTTCGCTCACAGTGCCACAGTTAGTAAGGAACCAGGCAGTCCGACCTCAGAGCCCATGGCTTGGTGTCTGTGCTTTACAGTTTGAGGAAGGAGGGGAACTGATTTGATGCAGAAGAAATGATTCAAATGCAGAAAAAAATGATGCAAATGCACAAGAAGGTCTGGGAGGAGAAGGCAGGGCAGCTTAGAATAACACACCTGAACCCACACTTCCACACCAGCATGCTGTGTATACACAAAGAAAAGTACACAAACGTGTGCGTTTAGCCAACGCAGACATATCTACATAAGTGTGCCAATACACACATGCCTTATGCCCTCGGAGCTGTGTCTATACACAGGTATGTGCAGCAGGGCACCCAGCTGCCGCCACACACACGTTTGCAGGTGTGAAAACAGGCATCAGCACATGTGCATATTCACAGACAGTTGCACACGTATGCCCCCCACACATTTATTTTCACCCATGCATGCCTCACCACCCATGGGCACACACCCAGGAACCGGCATCACTGTGCCCCCTGCACAAAGACATACACAAATACAAATGAGTGGGCAGTTTGAATTCTTTGCTTAAAGAAAAGTTGTGACTGTATTAAAAATGTAGGACACATCGGCCAAATAATTAAAGTGTGAAGTGAGGCAGTGGGACATCCCACCGCTCTCTCGGGGCTACCCATGCTGGGCTGTGCTCAGCGTGGCTGCGTCCTATATATTTGAGGAAGAGGCAGTTTATTACAGTAATTTATCACCCCCATAAATGTGGCTCCTCTGTAACGTGGAATAATTTGGAAAGAAATATGTTTTAAAAATTAAAAATGCAGTCGGCATGCGCCCCTTCAGGTCTACAGGGAGACATGGAGGCAACTCCAGTAACTGCCCGTGTAGCTCTAATACCTACAACTTCCATTATTTAAAGTGTGATTATATTTTTCCTGCTTGGAGCTTTGTCAGCTATAAATAAAATATAAGGGTGAATTGTTGTGGGGCCTAGTAAGCACTTCCATTATTGGTACTTAAGGGGGCTTGGGGATGACGTGAATAAGCAGGGTGTGGGGAAGAGAAGGAAGGCCACCTGGGGGGCACCGACCGGGTCCAGGGGCCGAGCTGTGGGTGTGAGTGTGATTGGCCCAGTCATTTTGATGGTTGAGAATCCTTTGAATCCAGAGTGACATGACCCCAGGAATTTCAGCCCTGTTGTGGAGTCCAACGCTGACTATACGGAAAACCACCCACAGCAGTTGATGCCTGCAACATCTCCCTACAGGCCTGCCCCTCTTGGTCTTCCCAGGGAGTCCACAGTCACCTGACACCAAGGGGAGAAGGGACCTGTAAGAGAAAGGGATTCATCATCTTGAAGATGTTTTTGGTTCCAAGTGAGTCCAGAGCTGTAGCTGGGCGAGGAAGGGGGATTTGTAGTGAAGTGTGTGGGTGGATGGGGATGTGGGTTGTTGGCTTTGAGTCTGCAAGCTATCCCCATGACAGAGTGATTGGGAAGGGAAGGACGCTCCTCCAAGAATGATCAGGTCAGAAAACAAATGTATTTGTTTCGTCAAAAAGACAAAGGGAGCAAATCAGAGAGGGATGAAAACCTGGACATCATCTCTTTGCCCCTCCCCCTGCATCTTGTGTGTTTCTCAAAACCTGAAAGCTTGGCTTGGTGTCCTGGCTCTGCCAGTTCATAGATTCATGACCACAGGCAAGGATTTTTTTTTCATTTCATTGAGCCTCAGTTTGCTCATCTGTAAACTGGGGATAGGGCTTCCCCGGTGGCTCAGTGCTGAAGAACCTGCCTGCCAATACAGGAGATGCAAAGGACGTGGGTTCCATCCCTGGGTCAGGAAGATCCCCTGGAGAAGGAAAATGGCAATCCACTCCAGTATCCTTGCCTGGGAAATCCCATGGACAGAGGAGCCTGGCAGGCTACAGTCCATGGCATCACAAAAGAGTTGACATGATTTAACTACTAAACCACAACAACAAACTGGGTGTATGTGTGCTCAGTTGCTCAGTCGTGTGCAACTCTTGGCACATGAACTGTAGCCTGCCAGGCTTCTCTGTCCATGGAATTCTCCCAGGCAAGAATACTGGAGTGGGTTGCCATTTCCTATTCCAGGGGATCTTCCTGACCCAGGGATCATACCGTGTCTCTTGTGTCTCCTGAATGGGCAGGAAGATTCTATACCACTGTGCCACCTGGGAAATCCTCAAACTGGGGATAACAGCACCCATTTTCAGAGTTATTGTGGCATTTAAAGAGGACAATATTTGTAGAGAGTTGGGACTAGCTCTTTCCACACTCCAGGTGCTCCATCATGATAATGAAATAAATTTAGACGGGAGTCCTTCAATCACAATCCTTGGTACATAGTTGAATTGCAAACTTAGGTTCATACAAAAACCCCCATGCAAATGTTTACTGCCACTTTATTCATCATTGCCAAAACTTGGTAGCCATCAAGATGTCTTTCAATAAGTAAATGGATAAATAAACTGTAATGAACTAAGGGCGGGGAGTTATTGTTTACGGCAAGTGGAATTTCAGTTTGGGAAAAGGAAAAAAGTTCTGGAGAGGGGGTAGTTCTGGTGATGGCTATACATCATCATGAATGTACTAAAGGTCGTGGAACTATACACTTGAAAGTGGTTAAAATGGAAAATTTTATGTTATGTATATTTTACTAACAAAAAGAAAAGAGTTATTAAGCCATGAGAAGACATGGAGGAACCTTAAATATGTATTGCTAAATGAAAGAAGCCAGTCTGAAAAGGCTACATACTGTATTATTCCAACTGTATGACCTTCTGTGACCTTCTGGGAAAAGCAAAACTATGGAGACAGTAACTGCAGCCATGAAATTAAAAGAGGCTTTCTCTTTGGAAAGAAAGCGATGACAACCCTAAACAGCATATAAAAAAGCAGACATCACTTTGCCAACAAAAGTCTGTATAGTCAAACCTATGGTTTTTCCAGGAGTCATGTATAGATGTGAGAGTTGGACCATAAAGAAGGCTGAGTGCTGAAGAACTGATGCTTTCGAATTGTGGTACTGGAGAAGACTCTTGAGTCCCTTGGGCTGCAGGGAGATCAAACCAGTCAACCCTAAAGGAAATCAACCCTGAATATCTATTGGAGGGACTGGTGCTAAAGCTGAAGCTCCAATACGCTGGCCACTTGATGTGAAGAGCTGACTCACTGGAAAAGACTCTTATGCTGGGAAAGACTGAGAGCAGGAGGAGAAGAGGGCGACAGTGGGTGATGTGGTTATATTGCCTCACCAACTCAATGGACATGAGTTTGAGCAAATTCTAGGAGATAGTGAGGACAGAGAAGCCTGGTGTGCTGCAGTCATGGGGTTGGAAAGAATTGGACATGACTTAGTGACTGAACAACACAAATGGAGACAGTAAACCGATCAGTGGGTGGGAGGAGGGATAAGTAGATAAAATACAGATGATTTTTAGGGCAGTGAAATTATTCCACATGGTACTATAATGGTGGCTACGTGTCATATCATGTTTGTCAGAGCCCACAGAACGCACAACACAAAGAGTGAACCCTAATGTGAACTATGGACTTTAGCTGTTAATAATAACGAACTGATATTGGTTCATCAGTTGTAATAAATATACCATAGTAATACAAGATGTCAATAATAGGGACAGTGGGTGATTATATAAGAATTCTGTGTATTTTCCATTTTGTTTTAAACCTAAAACTGCTCCAAAACTCAAAGGCTCTAAAAATAAGAAATTAAAACAAAAGATCTAAAAATTAAAAATAAACCAGCCTAGGCAGAAGTCAGTACTGGTCTTTTCCTTAGCACTTGATGCCATTAAGAGCAGGGCTACAAAAGAGTGGGTATGTGTATGTGTATAACTCATTCACTTTGCTGTACACCTGAATCTCACACAACACTGTAAATCAACTATACTCCAATAAAAATTATTTTTTAAAAGAGAACAGGGCTGGAAGGCATCTTAAGCAATCGTTCCCCTGGTGGTTTCCAAATGCTTTTTTTTTTTTTTTCCAAGCAAATTTGTATGGGGCCCCAATCCTCTTAAAAAGCTCACTATGACCAGAGCGAACTGGATGGGATCAGCCAACAGGTTTGGACTGGCTCAAGCTACATGCTGTGGGCTGGGGCTCTATGACCCTACCTGTCCACAGCTTCCCGGGTTGGCCTGTTTTAGCCCTGCTGGATCAGCGGAATTTTTCTGAGCTACATAAACCGGTGCAGCTGATTTAAATCTTTTGGAATTGGTCCTAGCTGAATGCATTCATCTTGAACCAGCTCAAACCTCTCTGAACTGGCTGAAATTGGGCCCAGATCTAGAGTCGAGGGGTGTGTCCCCGAACAGAGCCCCAAATGGAAGAGAAGCTGAGATTCCATTTGGGTGATCAAACAGGGAGTTTGGGTGGCTCAAGCTGGATCAGACCAGGGCAGACAGATAAGCACGTTGCCACAGAGGCTGGAGAGAGAGTGGTGGATGCAGGCTCCCTGCCTCCTGCCTCTCCCCCTGGAGCACTTCCCTGGAGGCCATTTGGGTTGGGTGACAGAGAGGACGATGGGAGGTGGAGGAGGGGGAGGAGGAGGAGGAGACTCTCCTGAGAAGATGGGAGGAGGGAGGGATGGGATGGCACCCAAGGGAGGGGTGCCTGGGGCAGGGCCTGGAGCAGGTCTGTGTGCTGATGGGTAAGGACCAGAAGGCGGTCCAGCCAGGAGGCTGATGACCGAGGAGAGGGAGGCAACACGAAGATTCAAGTTCCTTGAAAAGATGGAACGAACAGGACCCAGAGCACAAGTGGCAAGCCCAGTCTCTGGGAGGAGAGGGGATGTGGCCTTTGGGTGTCGAGAGTGAGGGAGCAGAGATGAAAGCAGATACGGCAGATCCACAGGGTGGGGGAGGGGGCTTCCTGCCGGGTCAGGGGTCAAGAATCCGCCTGCCAAAGCAGGAGACCTGGGTTCAATCCCTGGGTTGAGAAGAAGAGCCCTTAGAAGAGGGTGTGCCTACCCACTGCAGTATTCCTGCCGGGAAAGTCCCATGGACAGAGGAGCCTGGTGGGCTCCGGTCCATGGGGTTGCAAAGAATCGGACACGACTGAAGTGACCAAACCACCGCCACAGGACAGGGCATGACTAGGAGACTGCCGTGGCTCCTGGCGCCTGCTCTTTGATGTCTGGGGTGAGGTCATCTACTGAGAGCCAGAGGGGTGGCCAGGGGCTGATAAGTGTGACAGAGAGAAGAAAGGTAAAAAGCCAGAAGTAGTCACTCCAAAGAGGGGAAACAGAGGGCTCCATGGGGCAACTTGGAGTGCCCATTTGAGGCCAGTGGTCATGAACTTAGAATGGAACCTGGCAATGTGGCTGTGCGATTTTTCTACAGCCATATTCAGTGGTGTGAGACGGCGTTGGCGTCCAGTGTCACCAGGCGAATGTGGTGATACGATGGTGGGGCTGATCAAGATGAGAAACGAAGCCCGGATGGGGTCACTGGAGGAGAGCAGTGAGAAGGCTGATGGAGTGTTAGGCTCCACAGGAATCCAGAAACTTCTGTAAGGATGGCTCTGGAGCAAGGAGCTGGATGGCTAGGAGGCAAGGGTTAGTGTGGGGTGTTTGCAGAGTGGGAAACTAAGGAAGGAGACTTATCCAAAGTCACCCAGTTATCAGTAGCTGAGGAAGAAACTGCTAGTTCTCGATCTCCTCTTAAGTCATTCACTCATTTATTCAATAAGGTCCTGTCGAATGCCAGCTAGGGGCTAGGTACGCTGAATACTGAAGCCAAAAAATCTTATTCCTGCCCTCAGAGAATTTACTGCACACAGATATGAAATTAATTTATCATTCATGTAATATATTAAGTATGTATTCATAGGCATTATTAAAGAAAACCAGACACAGTTAGAGCCTGGGTGGAGCTTGAAGTACAGTAATTTACAGTTCTGCCATCTGGGGCCAGTGGCTCAATATCTGTGTCTCGGTTCCTCATCTGTAAAATGGGGATCCTAGTAACAGTCATCTAGCAGAGCTATTGAGATGAGTAACACCATGTCCAGGGCTTAAGTATAGTATGCTGTCAGTAATTCTGCTCTTTGTATGCTGACTCTGGCAGTTGGTGATGGACAGGGAGGCCTGGGGTGCTGTGGTTCACGGGGTCGCAAAGAGTCGGACAGGACTGAGTGACTGAACTGAACTGAACTGAATCATTTCAATGCCTGTGTACATTGATTCTCAACGGATTGGTGGCAGCAGCCTTTGTGGGTGCCCCGCCTGTATCCCCTCTGCACTTGCTGATGGTGTCAGATGCAGGCACCTGTGCTCGTCCGCTCTGGTGCTTCCTCTTCACCTTGTTGTAGAGTTGGTTATCAGAGGCCAGAAGCACTGGGCTGTTAACATCCCCAGGGGCAACACTCAGCCATGGGTACACAGCAGCAGGAGGATACATACCCCAGATTGCTTGCCCTTCGGGCAGGATAATCTAGGGCATGTTCTGCTTTGTCAGCATCCCAGGGAGCCTGAGCCTCGGCTGCTCACAGTGGGAACCTGCTTATTAATACACGTGTTATTGCCTTTCCTTCTATGGGAGGGACTGTAAAATAAACTAGCTGCTTATACTCCATCCTTGCCTCAGGATCTGCTTCTGGGGACACCCAACCAAAGACAGCTGGTAATGCAAATGGTCGTAGGAATACACTCTCAGGGTGGGCTTCTGGAACGGAATCCATCACTAGCCAGATGGCAGCCAGTACCACATTGCTGGCATTGAGTGGAGTGGGATGACACTTAGCAAGTACCTGGGATGCTGTAGCCTCATCTTTGCTGAGACTCTCATCTTACTGGATTAGAGGTGCAGGTGGAAGGGAAAGCACTGGTTCATCCAGTAGCTCTAGCCCTTGAGAGATGGGGCACAATGGTAACTTGAAGGATTGCAGACTTGTTTGGCTGAGGTCAACTGCCGTGACAGCCCTGAAGGAAGGAAATGACAGGCTCATGTCAGCCCACTGTCATCGTAGGGTTCAGCTGGAAAGCCAGAAGGTTGCCAGGGCAGTGCTTCGATAGCCTCTTAATTCCTGAAGCTGGAGGGGGCAGACTGTACTGAAAATCAGACCCAAGAGTTAACTGAAAGAGTAGTGGAGGAACAGGGGCTGAAGTCACAGCCCCTGTGGGTCTTCCAAGCTGATAGAAGAGCTGCCAGAGAAAGCTGGGACCCTGAGAACTGGGATGGCAACATCTGTATGGATTCACTTGATAAACCTGAGCCTCAAAGTCCCCTGAACCTCTGGAAGGTAGAAATGGTCTCTCCTCTTTGCTAGAGTCTCCTGGTGATGGGAGACAATGCAAAGGTCTGCCCTGGGGTGCCTGCCTCTCCGAATGATGCGGATTCCTCCATGGCATCCCCCATTTCTACCACTGCTCTGCAGAAAATTTTCACTTTAGTTGCTAAGTCATGTCTGACTCTTTGTGACCCCATGGACTGTAACCTGGCAGGCTCCTCTGTCTATAGCATTTCCCAGGCAAGAATACTGGAGTGGGTTGCCATTTCCTTCTCCAGAGGATCTTCCTGACCCAGAGACAAAGCCCGCGTCTCCTGCATTGCAGGCAGATTCTTTACCACTGAGCCACCTGGGAAGGCCCTTGCTATGCAGACCAGTAACTAAAATCAGTTCTCAACGTGGTCTGAGGGAGTTCACATTTCCTTTTTAATAGGAGGAAACAAATTATCTACTGAAAGAACTGCAGGAGCCAGAACACCTCTGGGAGGAAGTCTTAAAGGTCTTCTATCAGGGCAGGGAGAATAGAGGGCGGGGTTGACAAGGAGCACTGTTCAATGTCCAATCCTAAAGGAAATCAACCCTGATTCATTGGAAGGACTGATGCTGAAGCTCCAATACTTTGGCCACCTGATTCAAAGAGCCAATTCATGGAAAAGCCCTGATGCTGGGGAAGATTGAGGGCAGGAGGAGAAGGAGATGACAGAGTGTGAGATGGTTGGATGGCATCATCAACTCAATGGACATGAGTTTGAGCAAACGCTGGGAGATAGTGAAGGACAGGGAAGCCTGGAGCGCTGCAGCTCATGGGGTCTCAAAAAGTAGGACATGACTGAGCGACTGAACAACAACTGTCCAATGACTCAGGAGCCCTGAGACACTCCTAACACTGCTGGGACGTGTAGACATGAGGCATAGTTGGTCTACAGGGAGCTGGAGATAACAAAACTGCCTTGGCTGAGTGCAGAGAAGGGATCAAAAGGTTCAGAGGGTGGACATGTGAGAATGGATGTGTCATGTAAGACCAGAGAACCACCCACGTGCCATTGTGGGTGGAAGGAGGCCACAGATGAGTGCTGGCTTTTGTCCATCTCACAGTGGGTCTGTTGGGTCATAGACTCACCCATGGTCATCTTCTCCAGTCCCTGCATGTGTCATTGGGATGGATATACTTAATAGCTGGCAGAATTCTCACTTGGTTCCCTGCCCTATGGAATAAAAGACTTTATAATAGGAGAGGAGGGCTCTAAACTGCACCTCCCCTTTCTAGACAAAATTGTAAACCAGAGATAGGCCACATGCTGGGAGAAATGGCAGAGATTAGTACTACCCTCAAAGACGGGAAGGATACAGGATTGGTGGCTTCTATTATATCCCCATTCAGTTCGGCAGTGGAGCCCCTGTGAGAACCCAGTAGATCAGAGATGATGGGGAACCACCATAGACTCAGATACGTGGTAGCCCCCCATTACCAATACTGCATCAGAACGCCATAGACGCTGGCACCTAATGTAACTATCGATCTGTAGAATGATCTTCTCCATCCTCATCAGAAGAGTCAGAGCAGTTCACACTCACCTGGGCAGAGGGCCATACACTTTCACTGATGTACCACAGGTGACTTCACTCTCCTGCTCTCTGTCACAGTGTCGTCCCAAGGGATCTTGAGCATCTGGAGGGGGGTGGTTTCGCTTTGTGTCAACTTAACAAAACTACGTTTCCCAGAATTTCACTGTGTAACTCGGGGGTGGTGTGTCCTTCTCAGGACTTGGAGAAGGAGATTTGGAAGGTGGAAGTGAACAGCAGCCATGGAAGGTGGGTGCAGGGGATGAGATGAGGTGGCAGCCCCTGAACATTGCTGCGGCTCCTCTGCCTCCCACCTCTCTTGGTGCCACTCCAGGTGCCAGGATGTGACAAGAAAGGCCAAGTTCCTGCTTCTGGTCGTGCCTGTGATTCTCTTGGAGGTTGGTGAGGGAGACAGAAAACGCTCCCCAAAGTGGGTCTTCATAGCATGCCCATATCCTCGCCGCTTCCTTGCCCAGTGTGATCCCGTTGTGGTTACAATGGTCAAGGCCACTCTAATCTTCTCACCTCTATTTCCATCTTTCCCTCTCTCCCTCTCCTGGCTTTGTGTCTGCAAAAAGAAGAGTCCAGAAGAACACATTCTGAGCCATTGGCCTTGGTTATCTCTGAGACATAAAACTGGGAAGGAGAGTCGTCCTGTTTATTTTACATACGACTGAGGCAGAGAAACGACATACTGCATCTGAGGTCACACAGCTGGTGAGTGCAGAGCTGAGGCCTTGTGTCCCCTCCTGCTTACACATCCTATTTCCTCCCCAGCGAGGATGGTTCCCGGCCTCTCTCACTCCTTCCAGCATGGCCTGACCTCTAGATTTCCAACCCAGACTTTCCCCTGAAAGCCCCTTACACTGTCACCGCCTGCGTCCTGGCTCTGTGGTGAAGGGACAGAATTAGAGCTCGCCTCGTGGGGGAGGTGGTGGTGCTGGTAGCGGCAGAGGAGAAGTGACTTTCAACTTCTAGGAATCGACTTTGACAATCAGATAGAGCAAGGGACTGAGTCACTGGCAGGCCCCACCGGCTGGGTTTTAATCAGGTCAGATGGTGGCAGCGTGTGGGGGCGGGTGGGGGTGCAGAGGTTCCAGATCCGCTTCCTCTCTCAGGGGCCCAAGCCCTTCGAGGCTGCTGCTGCCTCCTCAGCAGGGAGGACTCGCCTAGCACGTGTCAATCCAGGCTAGCGGAGGTGGCCTCAATGTAGGTCCTGGGGCATCAGAGCATAAGAACCCAATATGTCATGGTGCAGATGAGGGTACGGAGACCAACAGAGGTGAAACGGCTTGCTTGAGGACACACGGCAAGTCAGTTACAGCTGGAACTCGAACCCAGGCTTCCCAAAAGCCACCACTGGCTTCCAGAATGAATGCTTTTCCCAAACACCTCACTGCCAGCCTGGGGCACGGTCCTGAGGCCAGTTCCCTTTGGAGGGAGGGAATGGAGCCCTGCATAAAGGATATTGTCAGATTAAAGGTGCAAATGTATGCCCAATTGCCTAGAACATGGTAACTACTCAGTAAGTGTGGCTTTTGTTTGAGCTAGACAACGATTTCCTAGCTGACTTAGGCAGAATCCTAGGCTCTCTAACAATATCTCAGAGGTCCTGGGTGGGAGGGGCTGAAGAGGGAAGCCAAGCAAATGTGGGTAGGGTCTCCCTTCATCCTTCTCCCTGGGCCCCGCTGTCACACACGCATATCGCCTATAAACCAGAGTGTTCTGTCCTTACCTGTCTTACGTTTTGGAGGTCTGCCTAATGTTTTATTTAATGGTTCTGCAAAAAATCTGGCAGTCCACCTCTGCCTTAAGGTAGCAAACAGAGAGAGGACCTGCTGGAAACACAGGGAAATAAGGATCAGGGTGCTGTTTTAACACATGCATTTGTTCATTAGGTGTTTGACATATGCATTAAGAAATAGTACTCTTGATTGTCAGTTTCCTGGGGCCACAGGAGTCTGTGGCCACAGCTGTGGGTTCCCACTCACTTGTCGTGGCCCACTTCCTTCCTGGCTAATGGAACCCGCTCAGTCTGGTTGACCGCCAGGCATCGCTATGATTTATGGAGTCCCTTTCCCCACCACAAGGTAAGAGGAGATGTTCCCTAACGTGACCCAATCTCGGTGATCCCCTTTTTCTTGCCAGTGATGGATCAGAACGCAGGTGACAGGCACTAGACACAAGTGTTTCTGCTCATTAGACAGGGGGAGATGTCAAGCGGGGAGGCAGCTTCTGGGGAATGTGTCCCTTTCGATGAAAACCAAGAGACACACGCAGAAAAACTCCCTTCTCCTGCCTCTCCACGTGGCTGTCTGAGAACGTGACTGCTGGCCCTGCAGCAGCCATCGGAGACCTGAGGGGACAGGCCTGAAGGAAGTGACCCCCCACCCAGAGTGCCCGACCTGTTGCTGGATAATGCCACAGGACAAACATCCCCAAAACTCAGCAAGTGACACCGGGCTTTCTTGAGAGTGTTTGAGGTCACAGGTCAGCAGGTTCACTGTGGTTCAGCTACTCCAGGCGGGGCTAGGCACCACGCTGCAGGCTGTGGGTTGGGTTCCGGTCTGTTCCACACGTATTTATTCTGGGTCCAGGGCTGAAGGAGCCGCAGTGAGTGGAAGAGAGCTCCTCTCTTGGGAGATCATGGGTGCTTGAAGACAGTCTAACTCACACAAGCACTTTTAGGGACTTGGCTCACATTCCAAAGGTCAAAGAAAGCCCCATGGCCACGCCCAGCATGGCAGACTGGGATGCACACCCACCCCCACGGAGGGGGCGCGGCCAGTGAATACCTGCTGAGGGACACACCCGACCCAGCACAGAGCCGTGGACCTGGGAGGAGCCCTACAGGGTTCTCCTCTGTGAAACGGCACGTTCTGCTAGTGGGGTTGGGGTTTGGGTTTCTGCTGCTTGCAGCTGAGGATGGCCAAAGGAAGCCAGGGGACAGGGAGAGGCTGCAGGGCCTCGACGGGAGAATTAATCTTCAGAAAACACGGATTCTGGAGTATGCAACAGGGCCTGAGCAGAAAGGAGCATTCCAGATTTGAAGCCCCCCTACTTCTACTCTCCTGGTGAGGTTGGTGCCACACCCAAGGGAGAGAGCTGTTGTGTGGTTTGAACTGAAAAAGCAGTTTCTAACGAAGCTGCATCACTCTGGGGCTTAAGCATCTCTGCTGTAGGGCCTCCTGACTGAGCATAAAGTGATTTGTCACAGACCCAGGAGCTGCCTGGACCTCGGGCGTGTGAGTCTTCAAAAGGGCTGAGGCTGGGCCGAGGCCGAGGCAGGGTCTGGGTGGAGCAGAGCCTGGTGCTGCAGACTGAATGTCTCAGGGGCCAGTCTAAGTGCCCGCGGGGCCAGAGAGGACCAGGCCCAGTGAGAGAGGCAGAGGAAACAGAGAGCAGCACAACCCGGTCAGGTTGGTGGGCTCATGCGAGACTCCACTGGGGATAACCAGAACTATCTCACGGGGGTGGCAGGTGGGGGCTTTGAGGTAGACTGGAGTTCTGGGGTGAGGAGGTGGGCTGGGGGACTGGGTATGTATCTGCAGGTGACTTTTTTGCATCCATAGGCTGGTGAGACCTGGCCGGCCTTAGATCGTGGGCTGAGGTTCCCAAGCTCAGCACCTGTTCGACTGCATCTCCGAGTCTCCAGTGACCAGCCCCCTGTCCAAACGACGATGGGGAACATTTGCTCAATGGATGAGAAAATAGTACCGACAACAAGAAATATAAAGCAATAGCTGCTTCTGTCCACAAGATGTGGACAGTGACCCAGGAGGCCCTCAGAGGCACCTGGAATGTTTGATGTCCTGTAGACACTGGGGTTTCCTGCTTCCCTTCTTCACCATCTGGTAGCCCCCACCTGATTTCAGGTAAGGGGGCTGGGTGGCAATGGCTGGTCTGCAAGAAGCCCAGCCAGGCTGGCCATGAGGCTCAGTTGACTGAAAAGATGATCAGAGCTTGTGGTTTCAATAGCTAAATGAGGACATCCTGGTGTGTGTTCCAAATTAGTGATACGTATGTGGTGAGGGGGTGGTATGTCTCACCGAATGTGACCACAAGGCATCCAGGGACTGCACTGGCAGTGGGGGAGCATGATGATGGCAGGAGAGGAAGAAGGAGGAGGGGGTGGGCAGGTGAAGACCAGGGGAACTTCTGGGACTTTAGGGAACTTGAATGTGTCATGGTACCTTGACCAACAGGACACTCTGCCCACATGATGGCACGTAGGATCTTGCAACTGCCTTGCTGGGAGGGGCTGTTGTCACCACTTCATAGATGAGGAAGCTGAGGTTCCAAGACCAGAAGTAGCTTGTGCTGGAATGAAGACAATGGGGACCCACTGGAAGTTCAGATGACAGTGGCCAAAGGGATGGGCAAGTCAAACTTGATTCAAGTCAAAACTAATTACCAAGAGGGTCCACCTGGGCAGGCAGGTGTGGTGAGCATCCTTTGTGCTCCTCCAGCCCCCCACCTCCCTCCTTGGAGACCAGCCCCTCTCCCAGAGCAGAGTTCCACAGACCCTGTTAGTACCCCCATCTCTCTGCTCCCCTCACCACAGCTGGCTGGACCAGGGCTGGATGCTGATTCAAGTGGAGCCCATCAGCTTCTCTCCTGTGACTTTGGCATTGAGATTCAGAAATGCTGGGCTGCCTTTTTGGCTGCTTATTTGAAACGAATCATAAAACTGGGTCAGGGGGCCACATTTGGCTGCCTATTCATAAAATAGCAGAAAAAAAACTGGATAGAGAAATTGAAACATGCTTATGGGAGAGGCAAGAAAGATGAGAGAGGGAGAGACAGTCATACAGAAGGAGGGACAGTGAGACAAGGAAAGGGACAGAGAAGAGAGAATGAGACAGAAAGACACTGAGAGGAAGAGAAAGGCAGACAGAGATTTGTTTGTGGAGGAAAAGATGAGAAGCCAAAAATGTGGAAAACCAGAAGTGGTATGATGGAAGATGATGGGGGAGGGGGTTTTCAAGATGGAATATCAGACCTCCCCTGCTGGCTCAGAGTGGTGGAGAGTCTGCCTGCCAATGCAGAAGATATGGGTTCGATCCCTGATTCAGGAAGATCCCATGCGGCATGAAGCAACTAAGCCCATGCTCCACAGCTCTTGAGCCAGCACTCTAGAGCCCACACAGTGCACCTAGAACCCGGTTCCGCAAGAAGAGGAGCCACCAAAACAAGACGCCTGTGCCCTGCAATGAGAGAAAAGCCTGCTCAGCAATGAAGATCCAGCACAGCCAAAACCAAATAAATTAATTAAATTAAAAAGATGGAGCATTAGCTTTGAATGCTACCGAGAGGATGAAGGATGCAACCACTGGGCCAGAGGTGGGGCAGGGGGTGGGTAATGAGGTCCTTGGAGACCTTGATTTTGCAAGTGCAAAATCACCTAGAAGCCTCGTCAAACTTTGAATTCTGATTCTTCAGGTTCAAAGTGGTACCTGAGATTCCACATTTCTAACAAGCTCCCAGGGGATGCTGATGCTGCTGGTCCATGGACCACACTTGGAGTAGCAAGACCCTAGGGCAGTGGTTTTCACATTTGGCTGCATAGTAGCAACACCTGGGGAGCTTGACCAGCGTGGAGCACCCCTGGGACTAATAAAATCATAATCTCCAGGGATAAGGTCAAGGCACTGGGATGTTTTAAAGTTCCACAGGTGATTCGAATGTGTAGCTGGGGTCAAGGACGGTTACCAAGAAGTTCAGAGCAAAAGCCAATGGTTGTAGATAGCTCTTCCTGTTGAATTCTTACCTGTACATTATTATCATATTTATATTATGTATATTTATTATTAGCATTCTCATTATTTAATACTATTGTTCTTAGTTACTATTTAGTGCTATCTATTGTTTCTCATCATTATTATTGTTATTTTTAAAATAGGAAATGCTGATGTTTACTGAAGGATTGCCCTGTACCACACTGTGCTACATGGTTTGCGCATGTTATCACAAATGAAGAGGTTCAGAGGTTAAGAATCTTTCCCATGATGACGCAGCTAATACATGGTGGAGACAGTTTGCAATCTCAGATCTCTCTGAATCCAAGTTTTTATCCATTATTCCATAAATCTATGTTTCTCAAATGTTCTTCATGATAAAGATGATCTGAGACACATTAAAATACATATTCCTAGGACCTTCCTCCAGAGAATTTGATTTGGTAGCTCTGAATTGGGACTCAGGTCTCTCTATTTTGATCCCAAGGAGATTTTTATTGCAAGGCAAACTTGAGAAACACTGCTATAATCACTAGTGATAGCATTGTGGCATATTATTTTATTGTTGACAATTATTCATTCCTTTCCTGTAGGAAGATTATAAACCCTGCCCTTGCCCTGCCTCCTGGTAAGTGGGTAGTGTTCTCAGCACAAGGGCCACGCTCAAAGGAGTGAATTTCTCTGACCATTGGAAAGTAAGTGACGTGACACCCAAATGTGTAGCACAAGCCTTGAACACAGCTACATAGTTCAGCTTGCTCTCTTGCCCTTTGCCCTCTGCCATGAGAATGACATATCCCAGGGAGGGGCTGATCCTCCTGCCTGGGTTGCAGAACAAGAAGACACAAGGGGCAGGGCTAACCTTCAGTCCTTCTTTTGAGAGATAAAGATTTGTTGTTGTAAGCCTTTGAGATTGGAGAGGGGGTTGTTTGTTACTCAGCACAGCTGACTAATACAGTATTTATTTATAATGTTACATAATAGTGACATTTATTGAGTACATTTTTCTGTGTGAAGCACTATATATATATATATGATCTCTATTCCAGTCAAAAATAAACTGCAAGCTTAGGAATTATTATCTCCTTTTTAAATATGAGGAAACTGAAGCCCAAAGAGGTAAGGTGACTGCCTAAAGTCACAATGCCAGTAGCTTCGCCACTGTCTGATTCCAAACTCTTCTTCCCACAACTGAACTTTCTTGCCCCTTCCCATCCTCTCTCTTTCACACCTCTCCCCTCAGCTTTCTGCCAGCATTGGTCCCAAGTGCAACCTGTTGGTAGAAGCAGACATATGCAATACCTAATTCACTTTAATTAAAATATATTTTAGTGGATTTTTTTCTTGGGACATAACTCATTTTGATGGGAACCCATTGGATTTTAATGGGAAACCTATTAGAGGAACATATTGTGATCCTTAATGAAGCTGGGCTGTGTGGAGAAGCACCTACAGGTAATTAGAAGCCCTCCAGGCCTTTGGGGAATAAGGTGAAATGAACTTCGGTTTGTTTAAGACAATTAGTGCAGACAATGATCTGGGAATGAATTAAATGGTCCTTGATTAGGAGCAGCTGTGCAGGTGGCGTCTTCAGGAAAATGGGACATGCAAGTGGGGCTTTTAAGAAAGAGTGATTATTAGTGCTTATCTGTTTATATTGGCAGCCAGCACTTCCGCCAGGCTGTCGGTTTGATCAAGTGGCTCCCTCTCCCACCCTGCCTTTCCAGCTGCCCTCCCTCATTGATATACGCTCCTGCAGGATCTGCCAGGTGCCTGCCTCCAGTGGCAGAGGAGTGTGTCCACACTGGCAGCGCTGGGAGCCTCTACACTCCCACCGGGAGATGCTTCCATACCGATGGGCACTTTTGCCCAGATCGGATTGGGAACCTCTGTGTTCTCAATAATCACTATTTCTATACTAGTTAGAATGAGTACTGCTACGCTTACATGCAGCCTTCTCAGGTGGCGCTAATGGTAAAGAGCCGGCCTGCCAATGCAGGAGACGGGAGAGACATGGGTTGGATCCCTGGGTTGGGAAGATCCCCTGAGGGAGGGCAGGGCCACCCACCCCAGTATTCTTGCCTGGAGAATCGCATGGACAGAGGAGCCTGGCAGGCTACAGTCCATAGGGTTGCAAAGAGTTGGACACGACTAAAGTGACTTAGCACACATGCATGCTTAATTTTATATCTGAAGCTCTAAGAACCACTGGACTCTTAAACGGAGGATTTGACACTGATGACCCTGTCTGCAGGAATAGAGACTCAGACAAAGAGAGTGGACTTGTGGACACAGAGTGGAAGAGGAGAGGGTGGGATGAAGTGACAGAACAGCATTGACATATATGCGCTGCTGCTGCTGCTGCTGCTGCGTCGCTTCAGTCGTGTCTGACTCTGTGTGACCCCATAGATGGCAGCCCACCAGGCTCTCCCGTCCCTGGGATTCTCCAGGCAAGAACACTGGAGTGGGTTGCCACTGCCTTCTCCAATACATAAAAGTGAAAAGGGAAAGTGAAGTCGCTTAGTCGTAGCCAACTCTTAGTGACCTCATGGACTGCAGCCCACCAGGCTCCTCCGTCCATGGGATTTTCCAGGCATGAGTACTGCAGTGGGGTGCCATCACCTTCTCTGCATATATGCGCTATCATGTGTAAAACCGACAGCTAGCGGGAAGCTGCTGCATAGCACAGGAAGCTCAGTTTGTTGCTCTGTGATGACCTAGAGGACTGGGATGGCAGGGAGGCTTGAGAGAAAAGGGATATTGTGTACAGATAGCTGATTCACACTGTTGTACAGCAGCAACTAACCCAACATTGTAAAGGAACTGTGTGCGTGTGCGCCAAGTTGCTTCAGTCATGTCCAACTCTTTGCAATCCGATGGACTGTAGCCCACCAGGCTCCTCTGTCCATGAGATTCTCCAGGTGAGAATACTGGAGTGGGTTGCCATGCCCTCTTCCAGGGGATCTTCCCAGCCCAGGGATCCAACCCATGTCTCTTATGTCTCCTGGCATTGGCAGGCCAGTTCTTTACCACTAGCGCCACCTGTGAAGTCCAAGGCAACTACACTCCAATTTTGCAAATGATAGTAAAAAATAAAGAAAAGGCATCATCCCTGGGTCTAGAATGGGCTCATCCCTGCTGGAACACTGGACTAAGTCACATTGGGAGGAATAATAAATAGTGCACTGACTGTGCCAGGAACTTCTACATTATAGAAATGAGCATGTTTCTCCTTTGCCTTGAATGAGAGCTTCTGCACATGCAGGAAAGAATGAGAAGGCTGCCTGGAAGAAGAGACATCTAAATTGAGTCCTGGCAGGAGTCAGCAAGAAGGCGCTTCTGTATTGGCGAGGATAGCGTGCACAGCTGTGGATGTTTCTACACTGATCAGAACAGAAGCATCTGAAGTGATTGAACTGGGAATGATTCTCATGAAAGAAAGAACGGGTGAGTCTATACTAGAGGGGAAGGGTGCATCTCACAAGCAGAGAGGTGTGCTTCTACACTGATGTGAATAGGAACCCTTATGTTTGGTAGAATTGATGGACATGTCTGTACTAGCAAAGATGGGCACTTCTAGACTGGCAGGGGTGCACTTCTAGAAAAGAAAAAACTTTTGCACTGAGAGGGAAGGGAATGTCTTCATTGGTGAGAATGAATGCTTCTTCATTGGTAAGAACAAAATGTTAGGAAATGCTGACATTTCCTAACTCTTGACCAGTAAAAGCAGAGTGATTCCACTGACTTCCTCAGTTCCAGACCATTTCCTGAGCTTACAGTGTCTCAGTTCACAGCACAGAGCTACTCTGCCCAGAGATGGAGGAGGTGACCACACTGTGGATGGCACAGGACAGGAGAGAAAGCAGGACCGTGAGGTGTCTACCTGCCCAGGTGTGAACTAAGCCCAGGAAGAGCCCCCATCCTGGGAGACACTCAGAGTACATTCCAAGCATACTTACTGATATTCAGTGTGAGTAAGATGGGAGAGAGTGGCAGCCAGGACCCCCCACCAACACTGAGCAGCCCCAAGCCCCTTCCCCAGTCCCCTCACAGCTCTAACTTCTGGCAGGGCCTGCGGTGAGATCCCCCATGCAACCCTGACACGGGGCTGTAGCTAAAACATTGGTCTGGCAGTTTTCCCTCTTTAAGTTGAAGTGTGATGTTGGCAGGCAGTGAGCTGTGGTGGCAGGCTGCCAGAGGGAGCATGTGTTGGAAATCCTTGTTCCACGTTGCAGCAATCTGGGGCTCCCCCACCCACAAACTGCTCCAGAGCCAGCCAGCCGTGGGGGCCAGAGCCTCCCACTGATGCAGACCAGCCACCGACATTAGGGGATGGTGAGGCAGAAAGGCTTAGAGAAGCCAAGGAGAAAGATGTAAATAGAATCAGAACTGAAGTCAGAGAAAAGCAGAGAGACAGGACCACTGCCAGAGACAGAGACACAAAGAGAGACAGAGAGACCCCAGGACCAAGAGTTCCAAGGAAGATGGAGAAGCTGGAACTTAAGAAAAGAAGCATGAGAGACTGGATTAAAGTGACAGGCTGGGTCCAGTCCTAGCTCCTCAAATCTCTAGTCATAACAGAAAAAAATATATGTGTTAATGTAAATGTATTCTATTGTGACGGTTGTATAAATCAAGAAAGAAAGTCCTCAGTGGACCAGAAACTTCGTGGAGTTCCTGAAAGATGGAAAGTAGGTAGGCTTGGATTGACAGAGGAGCCCATAGCCTAAAACGCATAAGGAGAGCGTCACTGTGCAAGGAGCCGGGGTGGCTCCAGGAATGCTCCCATCTCAGAGTCAACAGGATCAGGGGGCACCTAGACCAGCACGGCGGGCCTGGGGCAATCATGAGGCTGGGCAGTCGAGATGCTGCATTTAGAGCAGCCAGGCTGACCCATCTCTGCCCAGCTGCCCTCCACCACTCCCCTTGTGCTGAGGAGCTGATGTCAAGGGAATCTACCCACAAACCAGCATAGGGAGTGAACATGTTTGGGTCTGAGAGTGAAGAATGTGCTCTGAGGAATCCAGTGATACCCAACTTCTATCACACACCATTGGCAGAACTCCTTCACAAGGATGATCAGAGGCAAGACCTTGTGGTTGAAATCATCCTTCAGAAACAGGCAAAAAAAGGGATTCTTAAAGCAAAGGTGAGCAGAAAACCAAGAACACCCGAGCATTTGAGGAAAATCAACACTGTGCGAGAGAGACATAAAACTTAACAGAGAAGACATAAGACTAAAGCGAATATAACGTAAGAGAGACAGCACACAAAAAAGAAGTCTTTAAAGTAGTGTGATTACCATCCCTAGGGAGATGGGAGACGATAACATATCCATAAATTGAGAACAGGCTGTTACTAAAATGAGTCACTAAGAGATCTTGAAGTTTTAAAATAATTGTTCAAATTTAAAACTCAGTAGGTTGGCTGAATAGTAGAATGAATATAGCCAAAGAGAAATTTGAATAAATGTAAAGATATGCAGCTCCCATGCCACTTCTAGGTATATTCTCAGAGAAACTCTTATGTTTGTGTGTAAGGAAACATGTATAAGAGTGTTCATTGCAAAACTGTTTGTAATAGTAAAAAATTGGAAACAGCCTATAATCCAACAGATTGGATAAACACATTGTGGTTTGGTCACATTATAGAATCCTATACAACAGACAAAATGAATCATCTAGAGCCACACGTATCCAAAGGGATAAATTTCAAAAATATAATGCTGAGTGAAACAAAAAAAGGCTATGCAGAATGATAAATTGGTATAATGCCTACTATATATAGTTAAAGCATGAAAATAATAGATATACTTTTGATGCACTCACTATAACATGGATGATTTACTCCAATAAAATTTACATGAAAAACATATATAAAAAGTACATATTCAAAATATATAAAGAACTCTTGTGATGTGATAAACAACAGAACAAATGGGCAAAAGATTTGAACAGAAATTCCATGAAAGCATATATATGAACAGAAATAGTTACACGAAAAAACGCTCAGCTTCACTAGTCATTAGAGAAATACAAATTAAAATAATTATGAGGTACCATTACATACTAAAGTTAAAAAGACTGGCAATACCAAGTGTTGGCAAGGATATAGAGCAACTGGAATTCTCATAGATTTCTGGCAGGAGTGCAAAATGGCAGAGTCATTTCGGAGAACAGTACGTTAGAGTTAAAGTTAAACACACACAACACATAACACAGCAATTCAACTTCCAGTTATTTACTCGAAAGAAATTAAAGCATATGTCCACACAAAGATCTATACATAAATGTTCATAGTTTTATTACACAGAAGAGACTCAGACTGGAAGTAATCTAAATGTTTATCAACTGGGGAACAGATAAATGAATTATTGTATAGCCACACTTGGAAATACTATCCAGCTATAAAAAGTACTAAAACATGAAGTAATGCATGCAAAACATGACTGAGTCTCAAAAATATTATGATAAGTAAAATAGACCAAACTTAAAAGACCATACACTATACAATTACATTTATTTGAAATTATTGAAAAGGCAAAGCTATGATGACAAAAAGCAATTGTCTAGGGCCAGGGTCAGAGCAGAGGTCAACTGCAAAGGGGCACAATGATACCCTTCTGAGTGATGGAATTATTTTATATATTGATTGCGATGTGGTTAAACAATTTTACGCAAATGCTAAAATTTATGATATAGCACCCTTAAATGAATTATATAGTATAGAAACACTTCTGTAAAAGGTATTTTTGAGGTTATAAAGACCAAATTTGATATAATTGTTATCCCTGAAGTAAGAAGGGAAGGAATGGAATTGGTAAGAGAATAAAAAGAGCTTCAATTATATTGGTAATGTTTTATTTCTTAAAAATAAAAATATGAAGAAAATAAGGAAAATGGTAATAGTTGACAAAACTGGGTGATGTGTGCCAGTATGTTTTTGTATTATTAATTCTTTATACTTTTGTATATCATTGAAATATTTCAAAATTTATTTTGAAAGAACAAATTAGTGGATTTCCTGGTGGTCTAGTGGTTAAGATTCACATTTTTACTGCTAAGATCCAGGTTCAATCCTTTGTTGGGGAACTGAGATCCTGGAAAATGTGCAGTGTGGCCAAAAAAAGAATTAAAAAAACAGAACAAATTAGTGAGTTAAAAATAAGCTAAAGGATTCTCTCAACTGTTGGGTAAAATGACTGAGATGACGAGAATGGAAAAAAAAAAAAACAGTTAAATAACAAAGAGATTAGATATGGAAGTTTCAACATTCATCTAGTGTTTAGTAGGTGTTCCAAAGGCAGAAAGATGGAGGAAAGAAGATAATTAATCAGTGAGAACATTTCCGTTGAAGAAAGGCAAGAGTCTTCAGTTTTAAAGGATCAATCAAGTGCTAAACATATAAATGGAAGGAGGGAGAATCACCCCTTGGACACATTGTGGTAAAATATCAGGGAGAAAGGTCTTAAAAGATAAAGTTAGAGAGAGAGAGAGAGAGAACTGCTTATCCTCAGAGGAGTAAGAATCAGGTTGGCAAATAATTTCTCTTTGAAAGACAATGGAATTCTCCAGATTTCTGGAGAAAATTGTTTTGATCCCAAGATCCTATACCCAACCCAACTAACCTTCAAGAGACAGCAAAATGAAAACTTTGGGACAGACTCTCTGAAAAAATTATTATACACAGACTCTCTGAAGGAACTACTCAAGAATTACTGTCATCAAAGAAAACAAAAATTAATACAAGGCTAAAAAAGACATGGAATACAGGAAACACTTATGAAAAAATAGTAAAATTTTGTGGCTAAGTCTAACAGCAGCTGCAGCAATGGCAACCATCACCCAGGAACTAAACCCCAGATGATCTCAATGTGGGATGTATTCAGGGGTGAGAAAGGGGAGTGAAAGTGTCCTTAACTTGTTCAAAGAGAGAATATAGATGCTGAGAAATTCTAGACATATAAGGAAAAATGTAAGTTTAAATATGTCTTAAACATTTAAAGGAAGGATAATTTTCTCTCTGATTAAGATGTAGTAGGCTATGGCAGGCCAGATTACATTAAATAGGAATAAAAGAGATAAATTGTAAAATCATATTATTAAAAATGTCACAGAGCTGTAGTAATGAGGTCTCAGTTCAGTTCAGTTCAGTCGCTCAGTCGTGTCCGATTCTTTGCGATCCCATGAATCGCAGCACGCCAGGCCTCCCTGTCCAACACCAACTCCCGGAGTTCACTCAGACTCACGTCCATCGAGTCCGTGATCCCATCCAGTCATCTCATCCTCTGTCATCTCCTTCTCCTCCTGCCCCCAATCCCTCCCAGCATCAGAGTCTTTTCCAATGAGTCAACTCTTCGCATGAGGTGACCAAAGTACTGGAGTTTCAGCTTCAGCATCAGTCCTTCTAAAGAAATCCCAGGGCTGATCTCCTTCAGAATGGACTGGTTGGATCTCCTTGTAGTCCAAGGGACTCTCAAGAGTCTTCTCCAACACCACAGTTCAAAAGCATCAATTCTTCAGCGCTCAGCCTTCTTCACAGTCCAACTCTTACATCCATACATGACCACTGGAAAAACCATAGCCTTGACTAGACGGACCTTAGTCGGCAAAGTGATGTCTCTGCTTTTGAATATGCTGTCTAGGTTGGTCATAACTTTTCTTCCAGAGAGTAAGCATCTTTTAATTTCATGGCTGCAGTCACCATCTGCAGTGATTTTGGAGCCCAAAAAAATAAAGTCTGACACTGTTTCCACTGTTTCCCCACCTATTTCCTATGAAGTGATAGGACCAGATGCCATGATCTTCGTTTTCTGAATGTTGAGCTTTAGGCCAACTTTTTCACTCTCCACTTTCACTTTCATCAAGAGGCTTTTTAGTTCCTCTTCACTTTCTGCCACAAGGGTGGTGTCATCTGCATATCTGAGGTGATTAATATTTCCCCTGGCAATCTTGATTCCAGCTTGTGTTTCTCCCAGTCCAGTGTTTCTCACGATGTACTCTGCATATAAGTTAAATAAGCAGGGTGACAATATACAGCCTTGATGTACTCCTTTTCCTATTTGGAACCAGTCTGTTGTTCCATGTCCAGTTCTAACTGTTGCTTCCTGACCTGCGTACAGATTTCTCAAGAGGCAGCTCAGATGGTCTGGTATTCCCGTCTCTCTCAGAATTTTGCACAGTTTATTGTGATCCACACAGTCAAAGGCTTTGGCATAGTCAATAAAGCAGAAATAGATGTTTTTCTGGAACTCTCTTGCTTTTTCCATGATCCAGTGGATGTTGGCAATTTAATCTCTGGTTCCTCTGCCTTTTTGAAAACCAACTTGAACATCAGGAAGTTCACAGTTCACGTATTGCTGAAGCCTGGCTTGGAGAATTTTGAGCATTACTTTACTAGCATGTGAGATGAGTGCAATTGTGTGGTAGTTAGAGCATTCTTTGGCATTGCCTTTCTTAGGGATTGGAATGAAAACTGACCTTTTCACGTCCTGTGGCCACTGCTGAGTTTTCCAAATTTGCTGGCATATTGCGTGCAGCACTTTCACAGCATCATCTTTCAGGATTTGAAATAGCTCCACTGGAATTCCATCACCTCCACTAGCTTTGTTCATAGCGATGCTTTCCAAGACCCACTTGACTTCACATTCCAGGATGTCTGGCTCTAGGTGAGTGATCACACCATCGTGATTATCTGGGTCGTGAAGATCTTTTTTGTACAGTTCTTCTGTGTATTCTTGCCACCTCTTCTTAATATCTTCTGCTTCTGTTAGGTCCAGACCATTTCTGTCCTTTATCGAGCCCATCTTTGCATGAAATGTTCCCTTGGTATCTCTAATTTTCTTGAAGAGATCTCTAGTCCTTCCCACTCTGTTCTTTTCCTCTATTTCTTTGCATTGATCGCTGAAGAAGGCTTTCTTATCTCTTCTTGCTATTCTTTGGAAGTCTGCATTCAGATGCTTATATCTTTTCTTTTCTCCTTTGCTTTTCGCCTCTCTTCTTTTCACAGCTATTTGTAAGGCCTCCCCAGACAGCCATTTTGCTTTTTTTGCATTTCTTTTCCATGGGGATGGTCTTGATCCCTGTCTCCTGTACAACGTCACGAACCTCAGTCCATAGTTCACAAGACCAGGAGCTGACTGTGGCTCAGATCATGAACTCCTTATTACCAAATTCAGACTCAAATTGAAGAAAGTAGGGAAAACCGCTAGACCATTCAGGTATGACCTAAATCAAATCCCTTATGATTATACAGTGGAAGTGAGAAATAGATTTAAGGGCCTAGATCTGATAGAGTAATGAGGTCTAGATGAAATAAAATGCAGAGGAGAAAGAGGTTTTCCCAGATGAGCTGGTAATCAGCCTCGAGAGCATTTTCCAGTTCTAGGCTGAGTGTGAGGATCTTGTTTGGCTTAAGCTGAGGATCTATATCAAGAAGACAGCAAAGCTTTTGGTGACCTTGTAGAGCCAGTGGGATGGTTGGAATCTATAGGAGTACACAATGCAATGTGCCCACAGAACATTTTTTGCGTTCTGGGTCTGTGTGGGAGACTGAGTAGCTGGTCCAAAAACTTCCAAAAAGTGAAGTAAAATCTGCTTTAACAGTACTTTATCAAGCTAGAGGGAGGAGATTGCCACAAACATTGGTGCTCTCATCATCAAGAGGCTCAAAACTCCAAAGAGAAAAACTGAATTTCTCATAATTACTTAAAGCTGAGGAGTCAAAGACTTTCCAGTCTCTCAATCAAAAGCTGCAGGGTGGAGGGAAGGGAGAGCATGTCCAAAGAACAAGAGCAAATCAGAAACAGGCTGAGACTTACTAAAAGTGCAAGTCAGCCCTGACCCAGCTCAGTCCCTCATTGTATTGAAGTGATCAGTTCCTTCATTAAATTTGTGTAACAAACAGTCAGAAAAAACCTTCATCTGGAGCTTCTGTAATTCTTTTGTATACAATGTGTGGCATATTTTTAAAAAAATTACTAAACATGTATAAGGACAGGTAAGTGTGACCAATAACCAATTTAAAAATAGAAGCAAACAAGCAGATGAATGAAATACTAGAATTACCAGACAAGGACTTAATAGCTATGAGTAATATGTTAAATTGAATCACAGAAAAGATGGACAAGATGAATGAAAAGATGGAGAATTTCAAGATATTTGAAATTTATAAAAATACAATCAAATAAGCATCCTAAAACAAAATCAGGAAAACTAAAATTAAAATCCATTAAATTGGTTTAACAGCAGTTTAGACACAGCTTAAGAGGTAATTAGTGAAGTAGAAAATATGTCAGAAGAAAATGTTCAGATAGGTCAGCAGCATAGAAAGAGGTAAAGACTGCAATATATAGAACGTAGGCAAAGACATGTGAGAGACAATGAAAATAGGGAGTCTTCCTCTCTTTATTAAAAATGTGTAATTATAGTTCAAGAAGGAGAGAAGAGAGGAAATGCGGTAGTTCTGATATTTGGAGAGAAAATATCTGAGAGTTTTTCAAAGTTAGAAGGGCAGTAACCCCAAAATACAAGGAGTTCTGCATACTGCAAGCAGACAGAACCAAAGAAAACCACATGAGACGGCTTTATAGGCAAAGTGCTGAAAATAAAAGACATCATCTTAAAAGGGAAAAGAGACATAGAAGAGGAAGAGACACATTACCTCATTACCTTCAAAGAATTACAATAAAACTTACAGCTGACTTTTCAGTGGAAACCATAGAAGCCAGGAGACAATGGAATGAAATCCTTAAAGTGTAGAAAGAAAAAATGTGGCAAAATAGAATGCTATACATAACAAAAATAGCCTTCAAAACTGAAAGTGAGATAATGACATTTTCTATAAATATAGGTTAAAAATTCATTGCCAGCACATTTGTGCTATAAGAAATACTAAAGAAAAAAAATTTCAAACCACAGAAAGCTTTTTCAGATTAGGAAAATGAGCTGGGTACCTGGAACTAAAGGAAAGAATGGAAAATGAAGAAAAATGGATAAATATAAGGATAAAAGCTGTTCATAACAGCAATAATGCAAATGTGTTATGGAGCTTACAAAATATGTTAAAATAAAATACATGGCATCAATATTACAAAGGTCTAGAAGTGATATACGCATGCTAGGTAGCTTCAGTCTCATCTGACTGTTTGTGACCCTATGGACTATAGCCCACCAGGCTCCTCGGTCCGTGGGATTCTCCAGGCAAGAGTACTGGAGTGGGTTGCTGGGTTCTCCTCCAGGGGATCTTCCCGACCCAGGGATTGAACCCATGTCTCTTCCATGTCCTGCATTGGCAGATGGATTCTTTACCACTAGCGTCACCTGGGAAGACCCTAGAAGTGATAAATAGGGTTAAAATCCTATAAAATGCTTGCATCTTTTAGAAAATGGTAAAAGGACTGATTTAAGACTTGCAGCTGTGGGACAATATCAAATGGCCTAATACACATGTAACTGGAATATTTCATGCAAGGACGGGCACAATAAAAGAGAGAAACAATAAGGACCTAACAGAAGCAGAAGAAATTAAGAAGAGGTGGCAAAAATGCACAGAAGAACTATACAAAAAAATCTTAATGACCCATATAATCACGGTGTTGTGGTCACTCACCTAGAACCAAACATCATAGAGTCTGAAGTCAAGCGAACCTTAGGAAGCATTACTAGAAACAAAGCTTATAGGAGTGATGGAATTCCAGCTGAGCTATTTCAAATCCTAAAAGATGATGCTGTTAAAGAGCTGCACTCTATATGTCCGCAAATTTGGAAAACTTAGCAATGACCACAGGACTGGAAAATGTCACTTTTCATTCCAATCCCAAAGAAGAGCAATGCCATAGAATGTTCAAACTACTATACAATTATGCTAATTTTACATGTTAGTAAGGTTATGCTCAAAATCCTTCAAGCTAGGCTTCAGCAGTATGTGAACCAAGAACTTCCAGATGTGCAAGCTAGATTTAGAAGAGGCAGAGGAACCAGAGATCAAACTGCCAACATTTGCTGGATCATGGAGAAAGCAAGGGACTTCCAGGAAAACATCTGCTTCTGCTTCATTGACTGTGCTAAAGAATTTGACTGTGTGTTTCACAACAAACTGTGGGAAATTCTTCAAGGGATGGGAATACCAGATCACCTTACCTGTCTCTTGAGAAACCTGTATGCAGGACAAGAAGCAACAGTTAGAAGCAGACATGGAACATGGACTGGCTCAAAATTGGGAAAGGAGTACAACAAGGCTGTATATTGTAACCCTGCTTAGTAAACTTATATTCAGAGTACATCATGCAAAATGCTGGGCTGGATGAATCAAAAGCTGGAATCAAGATGGCATGGAGAAATATCAACAACCTCAGATATGCAGATGACACCACTCTAATGGCAGAAAGTGAAGAGAAACTAAAGAGATTCTTGATGAGGGTGAGAGAGGAGAGTGGAAAAACAGGTTTAAAACTCAACATTCAAAAAAAACTAAGAGCAGGGCATTGAGTCCCATCACTTCATGACAAATAGAAGGGGGAAAAGTGGAAGCAGTGATAGATTTTATTTTCTTGAGTTCCAAAATCACTGTTGATGGTGACTGCAGCCACGAAGTTAAAAGACGCTTGCTTCTTGGTGGGAAAGCTATGATAAATCTAGACTATTGAAAAGCAAAGACGTCATTTGCAGACAAAGGTCCATATAGTCAAAGCCTTGGTTTTTCCAGTAGTCATGTATGGATGTGAGAGTTGGACCATAAAGAATGCTTAGTGCCAAAAAATTGATGCTTTTTAATTGTGGTGCTGGAGAAGACTTTTGAGAGCCCCTTGGACTGCCAGGAGATCAAATCAGTCAATCCTGAAGGAAATCAACCCTGAATATTCATTAGAAGGACTGATGCTGAGGCTCTAATACTTTGGCCACCTGATGCAAAGAACCAACTCACTGGAAAAGATCCTGATGCTGGGAAAGATCGAAGGCAAAAGGAGACTAGAGCAGCAGAGGATGAGATGGTTAGATAGCATCACTGACTCAGTGGACATGAATCTGGCAGAGGATGAGATGGTTAGATAGCATCACTGACTCAGTGGACATGAATCTGAGTGAAGTCTGGGAGATAGTGAAGGACAGGGAAGCCTGATGTGCTGTGGTCCATGGGGTCGCAAAGAGTTGGACATAATTTAGTGACTGAATAACAATAAAAACATGTAACTGGAATTCCAAAAGTTGAAAAGAGGAAAAATGAGGTCAGAAGAAATACTACTGAGAATTTCCCCAAAGTAATGAAAGACAACAAATCACAGATCCAATAAGCTCAGAGCACACGAAGGAGGATACTTGAAAAAAAAAAAAAGAGTTGCAACATACTGAAACTGCTAAAAATTAAAGGTAAAGAAAAAAATCTTTAATCTTATAGTTGCCAGAGATAAAAGACACAAGAAGAATCAAGATGGGAATTAATAGCAGACTTATTATAGAAACCACATAAACAAAAGCCCTTAAAGTGACGTCATTAAGATTTAAAAGAAAAAAAAAATCACGTCAACTAAGAATAATCTACCTAATGAGAATATCTTTCAAAAATTTAGAAGAAAAATTTTTAGATAAATAAAAACTGAGAAAATTCATAATCAGCCAATCCACACTACAAACATTAGAAGATTGTTTTAAGTAGAAGGAATAAAATACCAGACAACTTGGACCTACACTAATATATGAAAAAAAAAAAGAAAATAACATAAATCAAATATAAAATTTAATGTATTTTGTGTTCATAGCATATAAAAAGTAAAATGTATGACTAAATACCACAATGGATGGGAGAGAAAAAATAGAAATATGCTGTTGTACGATCCTTATGCTATGCATGAAGCAGTATAAATTCAAGAGCAAAAAAAGAATCATAAAGTATTGAATACTAATTAAAAATATGCATGCTAAAGTGCTTAAGGAAGAGCTGTACTGATGCCTGAAACTTACCTTTAAAGGCATAAAATATAAGATGTATTGATGATTTAGTATTAATATGGAAAAACAAAGAGAAACAATCACTGTTTGAAGGGAATAGGTGCAGAAAATCCAAAAAGAAAATAATGAAAAGCTCTTATAAACTAGTAGGAGAATTTAGTAAAGAGTTTGGATATAAGAACAACATACAAAATTCAGTAGCTTTCTCAACCTTTGCTGCTGTGCTCAGTTGCTCAGTTGTGTCCTACTCTTTGCCATCCCATGGACTGTAGCCCGCCCAGCTCCTCTGTCCATGGGGATTCTCCAGGCAAGAATACTGGAGCGGGTTACCATGCCCCCTCCAGGGAATCCTCCCAACCCAGGGATCGAACCCAGATCTCCCACATTGCGGGCAGATTCTTTACCATCTGAGCCACCAGGGAGGCCCAAGAATACGGGAGTGGGTAGCCTATCCCTTCTCCAGTGGATCTTCCTGACCCAGGAGTTGAACCAAGGTCTCTTTCACTGCAGGTAGATTTTTTACCTGTTGAGCTACCAGGGAAGCCCTCTAAATCACTAGTACTAACCAGTTATAACATTTTACATGGAAAATGCCACTCACAATATTATCAAAAAGTGTAAAGTATTCAGGAATAAACTTAACAAGAAATGAATATAGCCTCTATAAAGAAAAATACATAACATTTTTGATATATGTAAAGAAAGACTTAAAAAAAGATGTACAGTGTTCCTGAAGAAGATTTTAAATCACAAAAATTATGTTCTCCTTAAATTAATTTATAAATTCAATGCAATCATAATTAAAATTCTAATGGAAAATTTCAAACTGATTCTAAAGTTTATTGAAGGAGACAATATGCATAAGGATAGCTAAGAAACCTTAAAAAGACATCTTAAAGAGATTTTCACTTCACTATAAGCTATCCAAATGCAAAGTTATAGTTATTAAAACTTTATGGTGTAGATAAGGAAGATATGAGTGGACCAACAAAATGTATGAGATTTAAAATATAAATATGAAAGCTTTAGAAAAAAGTAAAAGAATATTTTTATAATCTCATGGCAAGAAAGTCTTCATCAAAAACAAACAAACAAAAAACAGCACACAGTACCTACAAGGAAAATATAGACAGATATAGCAAAACATACAGTAAGTTTCTATATGTACCTTAAGAGCTCCAAAATCACTACAGATGGTGATTGCTGCCATGAAATTAAAAGACGCTTACTCCTTGGAAGAAAAGTTATGACCAACCTAGATAGCATATTCAAAAGCAGAGACATTACTTTGCCAACAAAGGTCCGTCTAGTCAAGGCTATGGTTTTCCAGTAGTCATGTATGGATGTGAGAGTTGGACTGTGAAGAAAGCTGAGCGCCGAAGAATTGATGCTTTGGAACTGTGGTGTTGGAGAAGACTCTTGAGAGTCCCTTAGACTGCAAGGAGATACAACCAGTCCATCTTAAAGGAGATCAGCCCTGGGTGTTCTTTGGAAGGACTGATGCTAAAGCTGAAACTCCAGTACTTTGGCCACCTCATGTGCAGAGTTGACTCATTGGAAAAGACTCTGATGCTGGGAGGGATTGGGGGCAGGAGGAGAAGGGGACAACAGAGGATGAGATGGCTGGCTGGCATCACTGACTCGATGGATGTGAGTCTGAGTGAACTCCAGGATTTGGTGATGGACAGGGAGGCCTGGCGTGCTGCAATTCATGGGATCCCAAAGAGTCGGACACGACTGAGCGACTGAACTGACTGACTGACTGACCTTAAGAGCTAGACTAGATTTGGCAAACAAATAACAAACAGTCCATGTCTTACTAATTTTCTATCTGTGGCAGACATCATTAATCAATCTTTGAACAATTTCCTATTGAACGCAAACAAGGTTTTAGATTTCTCTCCAGTAGAGCACTTTGGGTAACCACTATCAGCCCATTATACTTAGCATAATAAGTGAAACCCTTTGTCACCCCAGGGACATACAATTATTTCCAATGGGTGTGACCTATAGGGGTATTCATGAGCTTCCCAAGATAAAAAGCTTTTGTCAGTATGAGATCATCTGACTCCCTAAGAGCTCTCCTTGGTGCTGAAACTTGGTCTGCATTTTCCTACAGTGCATCCTGCCACTTCCCACATGCATGAGGACCAAATTTCCTGAAGCTACCAGAGATGCATCTTGTAAATAAACAGGACCCAGACTATGCTAAGAGATGCGAAAAGGACAATTTGCGAGTAAACAATTCTGAAAGAGAAGTGTTAGAATTTGTTATTACATAGGATCTAACAAGATACACAACTGTGGGAGTCAGATCAAAGAAGCTGTGGTCAAATCATGAGTAAATGTGTATAAAGAGGATGAGAATCCAATGTTATCAAGCTAAAACACAACTGGATAGAGTGCAGAAGGGGCAGGTCTCAGAGACAGGAAATCAGACCCAAATTCAAGCAATGGGAAAAGGGAGTGAGATATAATTATATGGACATTGATTAAGTTCAAGTGAACAGTCTCTTGCTGGCTAATTGATACTTATTTCTTCATGAATACTTGCTTTATCATGTTGCTCAAAGAACCCTCTAATCACATGGCTGGACTTTCTGGCATGGTCATCCTTCATCCTGAGTCATCTCACTAGCATTAACTTTCTAGGAGCCCACCACAAGTCACCTTATAAGCATAAACTATCCTATGTGGCCTGAGGAGCCATCATGAATAACAAAGACACTTCTATCACTCAGGAAATACCAAGGATTTGGTGGTTACCTCCCAGGAACCAGAAACAAAGGCCAGCATAATTCTTTATTACAAACAGCCCATGCCTTCATAAATTGTCCCTCTGTTTATCTCTCCCCAGTTTAGCCAATTTGAGGATGCTGTCTCTTCCCTGCTAGAACACTGACTAGTACAACAGTTCAGTTCAGTTCAGTTCAGTCTCTCAGTCGTGTCCGACTCTTTGTGACCCCAGGGACTGCAGCACACCAGGCCTCCCTGTCCATCACCAACTCCCGAAGCTTATGCAAAGTCATGTCCATTGAGTCAGTGATGCCATCCAACCATCTCATCCTCTGTCATCCCCTTCTCCTCCCGCCTTCAATCTTTTCCCACATCAGGGTCTTTTCCAATGAGTCAGTTCTTCATATCAGGTGGCCAAAGTATTGGAGTTTCAGCTTCAGCATCAGTCCTTGCAATGAATATTCAGGACTGATTTCCTTTAGGATGGACTCCTTGGATCTCCTTGCAGTCCAAGGGACTCTCAAGAGTCTTCTCCAACACCATAGTTCAAAAGCATCAATTCTTTGGCGCTCAGCTTTCTTCACAGTCCAACTCTCACATCCATACATGACTACTGGAAAAATCACAGCTTTGACTAGACAGACCTTTGTTGGCAAAGGTCTGGTAATGTCTCTGCTTTTTAATATGCTGTCTAGGTTGGTCATAACTTTTCTTCCAAGGAGTAAGCGTCTTTTAATTTCATGGCTACAGTCCCCATCTGCAGTGGTTTTGGAGCCCCCAAAATAAAGTCTGACGCTGTTTCCACTGTTTTCCCATCTATTTGCCATGAAGTGATGGGACCAGATGCCATGATCTTCGTTTTCTGAATGTTGAGCTTTAAGCCAACGTTTTCACTCTCCACTTTCACTTTCATCAAGAGGCTTTTTAGTTCCTCTTCACTTTCTGCCATAAGGATGGTGTCATCTGCATATCTGAGGTTATTGATATTTCTCCCAGCAATCTTGATTCCAGCTTGTGCTTCACCCAGCCCAGCATTTCTCATGATGTGCTCTGCATAGAAGTTAAATAAGCAGGGTGACAATATACAGCCTTGATGTACTCCTTCTCCTATTTGGAACCAGTCTGTTGGTCCATGTCCAGTTCTAACTGTTGCTTCTAGACCTGCATACAGATTTCTCAAGAGGCAGGTCAGGTGGTCTGGTATTCCCATCTCTTGAAGAATTGTCCACAGTTTATTGTGATCCACACAGTCAAAGGCCTTGGCATAGTCAATAAAGCAGAAATAGATGTTTTTCTGGAACTCTCTTGCTTTTTCTGAAACCATAATCACAGAAAACTTGTCAATCTATCACACTAGGACCACAGCCTTGTCTAACTCAATGAAACTAAGCCATGCTCTGTGGGGCCACCCAAGACAGGCGGGCATGGTGGAAAGGTCTGACACAATGTGGTCCACTGGAGAAGGGAATGGCAAACCACTTCAGTATTCTTGCCTTGAGAACCCCATGAACAGTATGAAAAGGCAAAATGATAGGACACTGAAAGAGGAACTCCCCAGGTCAGTAGGTGCCCAATATGCTACTGGAGATCAGTGGAGAAATAACTCCAGAAAGAATGAAGGAATGGAGCCAAAGCAAAAACAATACCCAGTTGTGGATGTGACTGGTGATAGAAGCAAGGTCCAATGCTATAAAGAGCAATATTGCATAGGAACCTGGAATGTCAGGTCCATGAATCAAGGCAAGTTGGAAGTGGTCAAACAGGAGATGGCAAGAGTGAGTGTCAACATTCTAGGAATCAGCAAACTAAAATGGACTAGAATGGGTGAATTTAACTCAGATGACCATTATATCTACTACTGCGGGCAGGAATCCCTTAGAAGAAATGGAATAGCCATCATGGTCAACAAAAGAGTCTGAAATGCAGTACTTGGATGCAGTCAAAAACGACAGAATGATCTCTGTTTGTTTCCAAGGGAAACCATTCAATATCACAGCAATCCAAGTCTATGCCCGAACCAGTAAAGCTGAAGAAGCTGAAGGTGAACGGTTCTATGAAGACCTACAAGACCTTTAGAACTAACACCCAAAAAAGATGTCCTTTTCATTATAGGGGACTGGAATGCAAAAGTAGGAAATCAAGAAACACCTGGAGTAACAGGCAAATTTGACCTTGGAATACGGAATGAAGCAGGGCAAAGGCTAATAGAGTTTTGCCAAGAGAATGCACTGGTCATAGCAAACACCCTCTTCCAACAACACAAGAGAAGACTCTACACATGGACATCACCAGATGGTCAACACAAAAATCAGATTGATTATATTCTTTGCAGCCAAAGATGGAGAAGCTCTATACAGTCAACAAAAACAAGACCAGGAGCTGACTGTGGCTCAGATCATGAACTTCTTATTGCCAAATTCAGACTTAAATTGAAGAAAGTAGGGAAAACCAGTAGACCATTCAGGTATGACCTGAATCAAATCCCTTATGATTATACAGTGGAAGTGAGAAATAGATTTAAGGGACTAGATCTGATCGATAGAGTGCCTGATGAACTATGGACGGAGGTTCATGACATTGTACAGGAGACAGGGATCAAGACCATCCCCATGGAAAAGAAACACAAAAAAGCAAAATGGCTGTCTGGGGAGGCCTCACAAAAAGCTGTGAAAAGAAGAGAAGCAAAAAGCAAAGGAGAAAAGGAAAGATATAAGCATCTGAATGCAGACTTCCAAAGAATAGCAAGAAGAGATAAGAAAGCCTTCTTCAGCGATCAATGAAAAGAAATAGAGGAAAACAACAGAATGGGAAGGACTAGAGATCTCTTCAAGAAAATTAGAGATACCAAGGGAACATTTCATGCAAAGATGGGCTCGATAAAGGACAGAAATGGTCTGGACCTAACAGAAGCAGAAGATATTAAGAAGAGGTGGCAAGAATACACAAAAAAACTGTACAAAAAAAATCTTCATGACCAAGATAATCATGATGGTGTGATCACTCACCTAGAGCCAGACATCCTGGAATGTGAAGTCAAGTGGGCCTTAGAAAGCATCACTATGAACAAAGCTAGTGGAGGTGATGGAATTCCAGTTGAGTTATTTCAAATCCTAAAAGATGATGCTGTGAAAGTGCTGCACACAATATACCAGCAAATTTGGGAAACTCAGCAGTGGCCACAGGACGTGAAAAGGTCAGTTTTCATTCCATTCCCTAAGAAAGGCAATGCCAAAGAATGCTCTAATTACCGCACAATTGCACTCATCTCACACACTAGTAAAGTAATGCTTAAAATTCTCCAAGCCAGGCTTCAGCAATACGTGAACCATGAACTTCCAGATGTTCAAGTTGGTTTTAGAAAAGGCAGAGGAATCAGAGATCAAATGCCAACATCCACTGGATCATGGAAAAAGCAAGAGAGTTCCAGAAAAACATCTATTTCTGCTTTATTGACTATGCCAAAGCCTTTGACTGTGTGGATCACAATAAACTGTGGACAATTCTTCAAGAGATGGGAATACCAGACCACCTGACCTGCCTCTTGAGAAATCTATATGCAGGTCAGGAAGCAACAGTTAGAACTGGACATGGACCAACAGACTGGTTCCAAATAGGAGAAGGAGTACATCAAGGCTGTATATTGTCACCCTGCTTATTTAACTTCTATGCAGAGTACATCATGAGAAATGCTGGGCTGGAAGAAGCACAAACTGGAATCAAGATTGCCAGGAGAAATATCAATAACCTCAGATATGCAGATGACACCACCCTTATGGCAGAAAGTGAAGAGGAACTAAAAAGCCTCTTGATGAAAGTGAAAGCGGAGAGTGAAAAAGTTGGCCTAAAGCTCAACATTCAGAAAACGAAGATCATGGCATCTGGTCCCATCACTTCATGGCAAATAGATGGGGAAACAGTGGAAACAGTGTCAGACTTTAGTTTTTTTGGGCTCCAAAACCACTGCAGATGGGGTCTGTAGCCATGAAATTAAAAGATGCTTACTCCTTGGAAGAAAAGTGATGACCAACCTAGATAGCATATTCAAAAGCAGAGACATTTCTTTGCCAACAAAGGTCTAGTCAAGGCTATGGTTTTTCCAGTAGTCATGTATGGATGTGAGAGTTGGATTGTGAAGAAAGCTGAGTGCCAAAGAATTGATGCTTTTGTACTGTGGTATTGGAGAAGACTCTTGAGAGTCCCTTGGACTGCAAGGAGATCCAACCAGTCCATTCTGAAGGAGATCAGCCCTGGGATTTCTTTGGAGGGAATGATGCTAAAGCTGAAACTCCAGTACCTTGGCCACCTCATGCCAAGAGTTGACTCATTGGAAAAGACTCTGATGCTGGGAGGGATTGGGGGCAGGAGGAGAAGGGGACGACAGAGGATGAGATGGCTGGATGGCATCACTGACTCATGGACGTGAGTTTGGGTGAACTCCGGGAGCTGGTGATGGACAGGGAGGCCTGGCCTGCTGCGATTCACGGGATCGCAAAGAGTCGGACACGACTGAGCGACTGAACTGAACTGAACTTGCTTTTTCTATGATCCAACAGATGTTGGCAATTTAATCTCTGATTCCTCTGCCTTTTCTAAAACTTGCTTGAACATCTGGAAGTTCACAGTTCATGGTTCATGTATTGTTGAAGCCTGGCTTGGAGAATTTTGAGCATTACTCTACTAGCATGTGAGATGAGTGCAATTGTGCAGTAGTTTGAGCATTCTTTGGCATTGCCTTTCTTAGGGATTGGAATGAAAACTGACCTTTTCACGTCCTGTGGCCACTTCTGAGTTTTCCAAATTTGCTGGTATATTGAGTGCAGCACTTTCACAGCATCATCTTTTAGGATTTGAAATAGCTCAGCTGGAATTCCATCACCTCCACTAGCTTTGTTCAGAGTGATGCTTCCTAAGGCTCACTTGATTTCACATTCCACAAGTGAAACTAAAATTAAAAACGTCACTTCTAGCACTTCTGTTGACAAGAATTTATTCACATGGTCATATCTAGCCCCAAAGGAGCCTGGAAATATAGTTTCTAGCTGGGTGTGTTGCAGAAAAGAAGACTCTTTCCAGGGCCCAAAAGGGGAGCTTATCTAGCACTTAGAAATTAATTGTCCAAGGAGACACACATGCTCAATAAGCAAGAGACGTTATTGGGAAGAGGTGCCAGGGCAGAGAGCAGGAGGGTAAGAGAACCCAGGAGGACTGCTCTGCCATGTGGCTTGCAGTCTTGAGTTTTATGGTGATGGGATTAGTTTCCAGGTTTTCACTGGCCAATCACTCTGACTCAGGGTCCTTCCTAGTGGTACACCCATTGCTCAGCCAAGGTGGATGCCAGAGAGAATAATTCTGGGAAGTGGTAGGACACGTATCTTTTCCGAACTCTTCCAGTTGGTGGTGGCTTATCAGTTCCATGTTCCTTACTAGGGCCTCCTGCTGTAAAATAATTCATGTAGATGAGTGCCTGGCCAGGGTGGGCAGTTTCAGTTTGTGCGTTTTGCCTAACAAGTGTCCATGTGCCGACCTATGACTCTGCTGTAGTAGAAGAGAGGTTGTGTTTGGGGGAATAAGTGGCAGCCTGTCACACTGTCTAGGCATTTTAAATATCTTAAAATCATTGCCAGCTTGATAGACAAAAGAGGGCATCTTGCCATTTTAATTTGCATTTATTTTGCTCACTAGAAAAGATGGTCATGCTTTCACTTTTTACTGGCCATTTGTCTTTTTTTGATGTGATTTATTTTTATTTTAGTGTGTCTTTGGTCTTCTTGTCCACTGACTTTTTAGAGTCTTATTGATCAAATGAGCTCTTTAAGTTTAAAAATAATAATTCTTTTTTGTCAAAGGTGCTTAAAAAAACAATGAACCTAATTTAAAACTGAAAAGAAAGTAATTATAAAAATCACAAAATAGACAAGCTTCACTGAACCTCATGGTGGTCATGTCTGGTCCCTTACTCCTGGTGACTCACGAGCACTTTGCCTTTGTCTCTCTCCTCTAGTTCAGGTCTCTACATGGCAGTTTTATGTGCCATTACTTGGAAACAGGCAAATGAAACATACTACTATACTCTCGGAGAAATGATAAGGGTTTTTTGCTATGAGGTTCAAATCTCCTATTCAGGCGGGCAGAAGGTGGGCACCTAATTAGCAGCCTGTTTCTCAAGCACAGGAGATATCATTACTGTAGAGATCAGTGAGTGTCAGCCCCCTTGGTGTGGATTCTCAAGCTGACTACTTCTGGAGAATTCTGGTTAGCCCAGTCACCAGGCTATGATTCACAAAATACTACTCCAATGTCTTAACTAGAGTTCCCCTCAAAACAGAGCCTGAGACAAGGAGTTGGGGACTGGAAGTTTAATCGTGAGGTCATACCACGAGACTGAAGCAAGAAAAGGAGGAATGATACAGGGGAGGAGAGAACTCCAGAAAAAGGTGCACATTGGAATGGGCAAGTGATGGTCAGTCTGCCGTGGAATTCCTAAGAAAGGGTATAGAATACACTTGAAAATTGTCTCTCTGAAGGACAGTAAACAGGGGCATTTGTTCACTGGCTCCCAAAACATATCCACTGATTGAAAATTGACAACAAGGGCTTTCCTGGTGGTCTAGCGGTTAAGAATTCGCCTGCCAATGCAAGGGACACAGGTTCAATCCCTGATCCGGGAAGATCCCATATGCTGCAGAGCAACTAAACCCACGTGCCACAACTATAGAGCCTATGGTCTAGAGCCCATGAGCCACACCTACTGAGCCCGCATGCTGCACTACTGAAGCTCGCACACCTAGAGCCTGTGTTCTGCTACAAGAGAAGCCACTGCAATAAGAAGCCTGGGCACCGCAACGAAGAGTAGCGCCCGCTCACTGCAACTAGAGAAAGTCCATGTGCAGCAACAAGGTCCCGGTGCAGCCAAGAATAAATAAATAAATCTTAAAACAAAAAGAAAGGAAACTGACAACAAGACTGTCAGCTCCCCTAGATGACTTTCCAGCTGTCTTGGAAAAACCCTAAGTGGCCACCGCAGCTGCAGGTGATATTAGAGGTGGCCCCAGCGGATATGGTGTGGGCCACAAATAGCATAAGCTAGGGTGCCTTTTTTTCAATATGTAAATACTTCAACCACATACAAAGAAAAATAAATACAAGCTGTATTTTGGGTGGGATCATTCCCAACGCTACTGGAACCTCAGAAATATGGGTTGTGGGGAAGGACTAGAGACTCAACCAAGTGGGAAGGGGTCTCCTAGTGGGAGAGTGAACCAAACTCAGATGGGGGGATGGGGTGGGGTGGGACCCAGAGGGTCATGGGGCTCTAGAAGCAGCTTGATGGGCTGCAGCCCTGCCTGCAGGTGGGCTGAGGCTGCTGGTCAAGCTGACCCAAAGGTGAGACCACATTGTTCCTGACTGAGGGGAGGAGAGGGTGACAGGCCCCAGCAGAACAAGGTAGCCACAAGTACACCAAGGGGCATAGATGAGAGTGTTCATCTTAGTGGTGTTTGTTATAGCGATTCAAAAAAATAAGCCGGGCAATCCAAAGGCATTGGTTACAAGTCATGGCAGGACCATTAAAAATGAGAGTTTGCAAGAAGTACAGCAGATAGGCCTCCCCAGTGGCACAGTGGTAAAGAATTATCCTGCAGTGCAGGAGACACAGAGATGTGGGTTCTGTCCCTGGGTCAGGAAGATTCCCTGGAGAAGGAAATGGCAAGCCACTCCAGTAATCTTGCCTGGAAAACCCCATGGACAGAGGAGCCTAGGGGGCTATGGTCCTTGGGTTTGCAAAAGAGCTGGACACGACTGGCGGACTAAACAGCAGCAGCAGCAGACAGAGGACACAATGAATTGCACTGGACAGAATTCAGACTGTGGAAATCCTGCAGGCCAAATGCACAGCTCTCCTCAAGATACAGATTTCAAGGAAAAGAACAGAATGAAGGGGAAATCTGTAGATTAAAAGAACTTAAAAGACATATTGAATTTTTTTAAATGTCCAACTAAACTATAGTCTCTAAGTGTATCCCCTAGAGTGATGAAACTACAAAGAAATGCAAACATACATAAAAACCAGGATAGCTGTTCTTTTAGAGAGAAGGAAGCAATTGTGACTGGGCCAAGCATCAGAAGGCATTTGGGCAGCTGGCTGAATTCTCTTCCTTGAATCAGGTAGTGGTCACAAGAGTGTCTGTTTATCATAATTCATTAAGGTATACATTGTGTTTTGAGACTTCTATCTCTCTATTTTATAATAAAAAGTTAAAAAAAAAAGAAGCCGTGTTTCCCTAAAATAGGGAATGGTATCATAGGAGAATGTTAAATAACATAGAAATGCTCACACGTAACACGTAAAGAGAGACTGAAAATCATCAAGAATATTATGACACCATTTTGTAGATAGATGGGTGATGGATGCATCTGGATAAATGATAGATGGATAGATAGGTAGGTTGGTAGATAAGACAGATAGATGATAGATAGATAATAGATAAATAGATGGCTGGCTGGCTGGATAGATACAGTAAAAGAAATGATTATGGGAAAAAAGAGAAATGACTATGGGAGGAAAATAAACCAAATAATTTTACTAATTAATGTTTAGACATGGACTCCTTCTGATTCTTTCTTTCTTTCACCTTTCTATACAGATCCAGTGAATCTGTTTCCAAGGGGTCTTTTAAATAAATACTGAGAGTGTGTGTGCTGTCGCTTCATTTGTGTCTGACTCTTCGCAACTCTATGGATTGTAGCCCGCTAGGCTCCTGTGTCCGTGGGACTCTCCAGGCAAGGATATTGGAGTGAGTTGCCATGCCCTCCTCCAATACCACTTTTATTTAAAGACAATTTAAAGAAGTGAAGAAGCCACATACAGGTCCCCAGGCCAGCCCTATGTCACCTGTTCCCGGCCAGCCCTGTTGTCCTGCCCTTCCCTCTACTGACCTGTGGCTCCTGCAGGCACATCCCGCCCCCAGCATTTCACAGTGGCTCAGGTTCCTCAAACCCTCAGTCTGGGCTCACCCTCTGGTATTGGCTTCTTTACTCCTCTTGTCTACACTGTCAGGAGTGTCAAGGTATTGAGAAGTGGCATACCTGGAGAAGGAATGGAAACTCTGGGCCTATGCATCGCTTCCATGTGGCTGGTATGGAGTTATAGCCTTTATGATAAACCAGCAAGTCTTCTCCCCTGAGTTCTGGGAGCTGTTCTAGCAAATTATTGAACTTGAAGTAGGGGTCCTGGGGCCCCAATTTATAGTCAGTTGGTCAGATGCAACTGGCATCTGAGATGGGGGCTATCTTGTCAGACCTTCAACTTATGGGATTCGACACTAATTCTAAGTAGGTAGTGTCAGAATTGCTTTGAATTATTGGATGCCAGCAGGTGTCTGGAGAACCGGCTGTTGGAGTCAGAAAATACTGCAGAAATTCCATGCCCATTTAGAAGATGAACAAACTGAGGCCCCAACAGATGAAAATAACTTGCCTGCTGTTCAAGATGTGGAAGGACCGAACAGGAATTCATACCTTGGGCTGTCTGAACTCAAAAGCAGTCCTTCATCCCTAATTTGGAGAAGGCGATGGCAACCCACTCCAGTACTCTTGCCTGGAAAATCCCATGGACGGAGGAGCCTAGTAGGCTGCAGTCCATGGGGTCACAAAGAGTTGGAAACGACTAAAGTGACTTAGCAGCAGCATCCCTAATTTACACAGTACCCCATGGGGACTGCTGTTTGGTACATTTTGACTTATTTTTTTCCTTTAATTTTTTTAAAATGGCATTTATAATAGAGGGCTCAGAAGAAAGAATATGTATGGCCAATATTTTTCACAATATCCATTCTTTCTAAAATACTGAAAAGGCCTTGGCATCCTAAATAGTCCCCAAATGACATATTAGGAGAAAATCCTACATTTTTAAAGAAGCTTTTACTTTCCAGGTAGTGGTATCATGTTGACTCACATGAGAAAATCGCACAAGAAAAAGATCCTTCGGTACACCTGCCCTGCAGAGGCTCCAGGTCTGCTCAGCATGGACTGCTTCCAGGAGTCCAGCAGGGGCCTGGGAGTGTCTCCGAGGCTGGATGGGGGCCCCAGATCTGGTGAGGAGGTGGCCTCTGGCTGGCCTTGGTGAACCCTGGTCCATCCCTAGACTCTGCCAAGGTCATGAGGCTTCCTTGGGAGAGTCAGCTGAGCACAGGTCTTTGTCTGAGTGAGGGTCAGGGCTGAGAGGCAGCTCACAGGTCTTCTCCAGACTGCAGAGGCAGCTGGGGACTGGCTGATGCTCACAGAAGCTGGGGACACAGTATCCCTCAGTAACCCCATCCCCTGAACCTGCTCAGCCTCCAGTCCCCCAGAGAAGGGAAGAGCCCTACCAAGCCCCCACAGCCCCCCGGAACAGCCAGTGAATTTCTCAAGGTCACACAGCTTGCAAACCAAACCTATCTGATGCCACAGTCCTCAGTCTCCAAGCCTGGGGTGAAGTCCATGAGGTCTGGGTCCAGGCTGCCTGGGTTCGAGTCTTCACCGGAGGATTCTCCCTTCTTGTCCTCCCACCATATCCTATCCATCCCACCCCTTACATCTCTCAAGTCCTCCCACTTCTCCCCAGCCCAGAGCTGCTTTCCCTGCATTTTCAGGCTGAATGGTTCATGGCTGTGGCTCCATGATGGACAGCACGCACCAGTGGGCAATCACTGCCTGGCAGTGCACGGATCAACTCACTTGATTCTTACGTCCCCATGAGGTGGATGCTCTTATTAATCCCATTGTACAGATGAGGAGACTGACTTCCCTGGTGGCTCAGACGGTAAAGCACCTGCCTACAATGCGGGAGACCTGGGTTCAATCCCTGGGTTGGGAAGATCTCCTGGAGAGGGAAATGGCAACCCACTCCAGTATTCTTGCCTGGAAAATCCCATGGACGGAGGAGCCTGGTGGTCCAAGGGATCACAAAGAGTCGGACACAACTGAGCGACTTCACTTCACAGATGAGGAGACTGAGGCCCAGAGCCCTGTGTCAGTCGCCAACATGATGTCAGAGTCACACATTCCATTGAAGACTTGAACCCAGACCCCACGCACTTCACCCCAGACTCAGAGACTGAGGGCTGTGGCATCAGATGGGTCCCGTTTGCAAGCTGTGTGACCTTAGGAAATTCACTTCATCTCTAAAGTCCGCTTCTTCATCTGTAAAATCAGAATGCCGATCTTGCCTTGGGTTGTGGAAAAGATAAGATGAAATAACACACATAAAGCTCCATGTGTTTGCTATTATTTCATACTGACTGCCTTCCTGCCTCCCCTCTCCTCTCCTGGGTCCCACCTGGCAGGCTGAGTAATCTCTCTCAAATGCCATTTCAATCCCGTTACTCCCTGATTAAAACCTTCCACATCTCTAAAGCTCCTCATTGCTTCAAGATACAATCCTCTCCCTTCACTCTGAAATTCAAGTGCTCCCTGACATGGTCTCTGAAGTTCCTTCCCCCATTCATCTCCTCCCCCTGCCCCTCGTGCTCTGGATTCTCCCTCTCATGGCCCGCGCTTCATCCTCCCGGTTTTTCCCTTACATACCAGGCTTCTCACAGCCTCCCTCTGCACAGGCTATTCCTGCCTCCCCGGAACACAGTCCCTCCATGTCCTCTTGGCTCTCTCTGGCTCAGACCTCAAGACTCAAGTTGAAGGTCACCACCTCTGTGGCCCCCTTTCTCTGCATGGGTGAACAGGCCAGCACTTTCCCCTACGCTCTGCCTTGTAATGCCTTTATTGTTACTCTTATCATGCCCTATGGAAATATGGTGTCTGTCTCTTCTAGAATATAAGCTCCTTGGGGCAGAGAGTATATACAGATGAACCAGCCCTGGCTGGAGGTTGGGAGTCCCAAGCTGCCCTAACCCCAGGACCCTGAGGTCCTCTCCAGCCTTTCCACCTGTTTGCCCGGTTGGGGCAGAGAAGCCCCTGCCCGGGGAGGATGCTCTGGCTCCAAGGATCAGAAGTGCCCTTCGTTGGAAGAAACCTTTGGAGGGATCTGCCTAGCTCACCATCATCTCCTTCTCCTCAGACTGCGGTCCCATCCAGAGGCAGACCAGTTTCCTTAGACAAAGCTGATTAGTGAAAGTCGATCAGTCATGTCAAACTCTGCAAACCCATGGACTATACAGTCCCTGGAGTTCTCCAGGCCACAGTACTGGAGTGAGTAGCCTTTCCCCTTCTCCAGGGGACCTTCCCAACCCAGGGATTGAACCTGGGTCTCCTGCATTACAGACAGATTCTTTACCAGCTGAGCCACCAGGGAAGCCCAAGAATACTGGAGTGGGAAGCCTAAACCATCTCCAGCGGATCTTCCCAACCCAGGAATTGAACCAGGGTCTCCTTCATTGCAGGTGGATTCTTTACCATCTGAGCTACCAGGGCAGCTGATTAGACTATAGACCATTTGGTGGTCCCAAATGGTCCAGTCTCAGCCCAGAATCACGTTTGAAGTCACAAGATACAGCCATCCAACAGGATATTAAGAATTTCAGCCTGTACATGGATTTCAAGAACATTAAAGGGATCCAGGTCAGGACTCACAGCACCAGCTTCTCCCCAGCCCCTCTGTGCTCCCCAGTCTCACACCTGCACCTGCTGTACAGCCTTTCACATGTCCAGTCTCCACGATCCCCTCTCTGTTTTCCTTTCCTTCTTCTCCCTTCCTCCCAGTTCCTTGTCATTTGCATCATCTCAGCCTCTCGTCTCTCCTTCCATCTCTCTGTTCCTGCCTTCTATATCCATTCTTCTGACTCTTTAGGACTCAAGATCTGGGAACAGGCTGGAGGGTGGGGGCAGGGGGTGGGAATGCACTTCACATTAGCACATTGATACATATTGTCCCCAGCATGCGCACTTCCTCCTGTTAGGGCCTGACACTTCCTTCTATTACTCTGTGATTCCTGCTACAGTTCTCACATGTGATTTGCATAGTATTACTGTATTTCTCCTCAGGACTCACCAGAAGCCATATTACCCATCTTTTCCCACCCTTTGTCAGCCTTTTACAGTTTACAGATCGCTTTTACATTCACTGTCTCCCTTGAACTTCATGATAACCCTATGAGGATGCTGCTAGTATTGTCCCCGTCTTACAGAGGGAAAACTAAAATTCACAGATGCCAAGTCACCTGCCCAAGTTGCCACCAGCAGGATTTGAACTCAGATCTTCCTGAGTCCAGGGCAGAGCTCGTCAACACTGCTCTCCACTGTCTTTAAACTAAATCCTCTGACAGCTGATGCTAAGGCCATTTTTATTTTGATACACATGTGCACAATCACATCCACCCCCATGTAAACACATCCAGGTTTACACACATATACTCCCACATGCAGAATGACCTGCAGACACCCATCAGTGGATATACACACAGAACCCCACCAGAGTGAGGACATGCACTCAGGTACAAGTACTCACACGCAGATGTACAGTCTCCAAAACACACGTGCATGGTGGAGCTAGTGGTGAAGAACCTGCCTGCCAGTGAAGAAGGCATGAGACGCAGGTTCATTCCCTGGGTCAGGAAGATCCCCTGGAGAAGGAAATGGCAATCCACTCCAATATTCTTGCCTGGAGAATCCCATTGACAGAGGAACCTGGTGGGCTACAGTCCACAGGGTTGCAAAAAATAGGACATGACTGAAGTGACTTTGCACACACACACTTGCACTGCTAGAAAGCTTCATTAACATGGACAAGAGTGGGGCCAACCCCACAGCTCCTCCTGTGGTCCTGCACAGCCCTTGGTCACCCGCAGGCCCCCCAGTGCCACGGCCTTCTCTGCCTGAGTTCCTCTCCCCCCAACTCCTCCTGCACATTCTTAGCGCCCTTTCCTGAACTCAGCTCTGCCACCAGGCTCTGCTGGGACCTTGTTATTTTTACAGCTGCAGGGAGCGAACTCTTTGAGAGAAGGGAAGTCTTTGCTAAGAGGGCAGATGCCTAAGGCTCTGAGTCACTGCAGGCCCAGCCCCAGGGGGCAAAATCCCCTCCCTCTGCCCACCCCCAGCTTAGCTAGATGGTGTCTGTGGTCAGCCTGGGCCAGCTCCAGTGTCTGCCAGAGGGACTGTCCCTGGCGAGCTGGCTCAGTGCCACTACCAACTCTCCCCTCGGGGTGGGGGGTACCCTGGATTGGCTCTGGGCCTGGAAAGGTCCCTAGACTAGCAGTCAGGGGAAGGGGACTCTGTGTTAGTGAGGATGGAACAGATCCCTGGGAGTGTCCCCAATTCACTTCCCCTTGCAGGGCAGAGAGCTTCGGGCTATGCCCATTGGTGTGCATCAAGGAAACTTCAGGATGGTTCTAGGACCAAGGGGCCCGCCCAGGACCCTGGAGGGGGGACAAACTATTTCTAGGTGGGGGTCTTTACAAGAGGGAAGGAGAGAGTGGGGGAGGAGAGGGAGAGATTTGGGGTTTGGGGACAGGAGGAGGAAAGTAGAGCATGTCTTATCACGGAGGGAGTCTCCTGCTAGATGCAGAGACCAGGGAAGACCATCTCCTGAAGATACTTGCATCTGGCACCCGCCTCCATGATTCCTCATCCATCCACCTGCTGAGACAGTGGGACTCTTTGGATTCCTATTGCTGACTTCCATTCCCCTCTGGGCAGTCAGTTCAGCCAAAGGGATATCCTTCCTGCCTGCCTGACATCTGGCTGGAAAGACCCTTCTAGGGTCCCTCCCTTGCTTCCCCACCTCTGAGACCCACACCCAGCCTCCTGCGTCCGAGGGCCTCTGCCAAGAGTTGTCTACAAAGTTGGGACACCCCTGAGTCCCTGGCTGTCAAGGAGCAGCTCCTGGGACAGCCCAGGGGCACCTTTTCTGGCCCAGGGTCTGGAGAGGTCTCTGAGGGCTCCCCCAACATACCCACCCTCTTTCCGCTGAAGAGAAGGAATGTTGTTGATTTCAGTGTAAAGACCTCATTATTTTGCTTTCCAGACCAGAAAGCCCCACACATGGAGTTAATTCCCCATTCTGACATAGGGCTAGGGCCAGCCAGAATTGGGAATTTTGCTGAATACCCACTGGGCACCACTGTTTCCATCACAGGGTTAATTAGTCCCCATGAGCGTCAGCCAAGGGAGGCTGTTTGGGCTGGGAGTCCAGAGCTCCAGATGCTGAACGTACATCTGCCAGGGACTATCTGGGTGAGCTTCATTAGACAAGCCCCTTTTCTTCTCTGGGCTTCATTTTTCCCATCTGCAAAACGAGCAGGTAAACCTGGAACCCAGAGTCTTTTCCAACTGACTGGAACTTTCCATGACATTCTGTGATGCTGACATTCTGTAACAGCCTACCATGGTCTAGGAGATCCAGGATGACGTTCTAAGTCATTCCATGACATTTACAGCCATCTACAGCATTCTGTGATGACATTGGAAGGTGGTCCTTGACATCCAATGACATTTACAACCATCTACAGCATTCTGTGACATCTTCTGACAGTTACAACAATTTATGACATTTACAAGAATTCACGATATCCTGTGACATTCTTTGACATTCCAGAGCATTTTACGACATTCCTTGACATTCAACAGCACTCTGCGGCATTCTCGCCACAATATTCTGTGGCATTATGTGACATCTTAAATTTATATCATGTAGGTTTGTCTCTCTTCCAAGGGGCCTCCATGACATAGCAAGAGAGACCACATCTCCCCTCAAGACCCTCGTCCAATTCTCCTCCTGCCCAAGATGCAGGACCCCTCTGTGGTCAGAAGTTCATGAACTGGAGCCTCTAGAGCCAACAGCCATTCCAGGATCCTTATCTGTGCTTTGGGGGGCAGGGAATAATCTCTCCCACAATAGTCATCTCCTCAGGGTGTTTTACTCTTAAAGAAATCTTCCCCCTCCTTCCCACCCCTGCTGCCACCAGAATATTCCAATTAATGGCCCCTTCCTGTAGGATAAGAGAGTCCCTTTGGCATAGTATTAAGCTTAAACATATAATACCAAGTATTTTGAAAACTTTGACCTCTGGGAATGGCAATTTTATACAGTTCAACCTAATGGAACAGAAAGAATGTGGATTTGGGAATCAGGCAGCTCCAGGGACAAATATGAGTGCTGCTATTTCTTAGCTGTGAAACTTCAGGCAACCTCACCAGACCTCACTTTCCTCATTCATAAATGGAGATAACTCCTTATTCAAAGGGTTGGTAGAGGAGTCAACCAAATAATTCAGGTACAGATCCAGGCAAAGATCTAGAACAGAATAAGAAGTCCTTGAAAATGTTCTTTCCCCTTTTATCCTTCCCCTAGAACAACAGTGGGACTTCCCAGGTGGCTCGGTGGTAAAGAATCCACCTGCCAATGCGGGACACGAGGGTTTGACCCCTAGGTTGAGAAGATTCCCTGGAGAAGGAAACGGCAACCCACTCCAGTATTCTTGCCTGGAAAATTCCATGGACAGAGGAGACTGGCAGGCTATAATCCACAGAGTCACAAGAGAGTTGGACACGACTTAGCAATTAAAGAACAACAGAACAACAGTGAAACAGCTCATGCATGAGACAGCACAAGTTGAAAAAGAGAACCCAGGTTTGGGTCTTGGTCCAGTTACCTCCTCACTGTGTGTTCCTGAGGTCTGTTCTGGGGACCTTAGTTTTCCTGTCTGTAAAATGGAGCGGGAGACACTCAGATCAACTTGAGGACCTTCTGGCTCTGACGGTCTGGGCTTCTCTGGCTGGAAGGGAGGGTACAAAACAGGGAATCCTGAAGTCTGGTGGGGTAAGCCTGGGGCAGCAATGGGTCACCATAATCTGTGAGGGCAGGACATTGCAATGCGGGAGAAGCCAGTCAGACCTGAACAGTGCTTCTTTCTAACCATTGCAAGATGACAGTCTTGGTTGTAATGCTGCTCATCCACAGCGTTTTAGGAGCATGGCCCCGAGATCTCTGGCTGAGTAGGTGGACAGATACCCCATTCGGTGAGGGGTACCATCTCCAGCCCTCCAGGCTGGCTGAGTGGTGGTGGAAAGGACTCCAGGCTGGTGTGGAAACGTTAAGAGACTGCGCCCCCTGGTGGCCAGGCGCTGTCATTGCAATATAGGGCTCCCAGCCCAGGAGGTGACACCCGCTGATGGGGACCTGGTATTGGAGGGCAAATTTCTTTGCAAGAGGAAGGACCCTGGGGGCAAGTCTTGGAAAGAGGGTGACCCAAGCTGGGTCAAGCCTGTAGGGCGGAAGGCTATTAAGGACCCTTTAGTAACCTCGTCAACAAAGTTTCCTGATCACCTACTGTGTGTCAGGCAGCGTCTTGGGCTCTCCAGCCGTGTTGTAGATGAGGCCCTTGCTCTGCGAGGAGCTCAAAACTCAGCCTGCTGAGAACCTATTTATGTGTCCTGGACTCCTCTCAACACTCCCGGGAGGTGAGAATGATCGTTCCCATTTTACAGGTGAGGAAATTGAGGCCCAAAGCCACACAGCTCTAAGGGTTCGGAGCTGGGATGCTTTCTTAACTGGATGACCCCCAAACTGCCCATCACATGACGTCTGTGTAGTAGCAAGAGCACAGGCGCTGTCAGGCACAAGAGCCCCTCGTCCCAGGCAGCCTCCTCAGGGAAACAGGGCCTGTGAGGTGCCCCGTGGGTTCAACCAGGGAAGGAGCGCCCCCATGCCCACGCGCTGTGCCCCATGGGACCTCCTCGCACAAGCAGGGGAGTGCTCCCGCACAAGCAGGCACCCGGGAGCCCGGGCATTGTTCCCATTGTCTCGGGCCTCCCTTTGTCTCAGGAACATCCGGGGCTGGCTCCTCCCCTGGCGGAGATGGGGGCCAGCTGCCTGGAGAGCCCCGTACTGCTGCTGCCGCTCATTAGAGCCCTCACAAACGCCTCTCTCACGGGACTCCCCACCCCAGGGTCTGAGGGAGTTTGACACGAATCTAAAAATAGCTGCTGTTTTGTTCCTTTGTGGGAGGGGAGGGGCTGGCAGAGGGGCTCCAGCTCCCCTTAATGACCTGCCCACAAAGAACAAAGCCTTTTCTCTGCATTCGCTCTCGCTTCCGCAGAGGCCTCCTCAGCTCACTGAGATGGAGCCTGAATGGTGGTCCTGCTGATGGAGGCAGCGCCTGGGTCCAGGCCTCCAAGCCGGGAGGACCCAGGCCCCAGGCTGGCCGGTGGCCGCGCCCAGGGTGCAGGGCGTCCTGTGGGCGGGGCTCCGCCGGGGGAGGGGCCCGCCCGTGTCCTGTGACATTGTGTGGGATGTCGCGTCCTGTGACATTGTGTGTGATGTCATACCACATGGCGCCGTGGACGGAGTGTGGTAGTCGCTCGGTCCTGTCCGACCGTTGGCGACCTCGTGGACTGTAGCCCGCCAGGCTCCTCTGTCCATGGAATACTCCAGCAAGAATGCTGGAGTGGGTTGCCATTCCCTTCTCCAGCGCATCTTCTCCACCCAGAGATTGAACCCAGGTCTCCCGCATTGCAGGCAGATTCTTAACCGTCTGAGCTATCAGGGAAGCCCCAAATGGATGGAGTCTGGGACCGCAAATGGCTGTTTGTGGCTGATTGTGGGCAGGTGACTCTGGGCTTATGCGTCACTGAGCCTGGCTGGGCACAGATGACACCATAAATGAGTGAACCTCGCTACACACAATTGGTATGTGTTGGTTTGACATGGGGCGATGGGGCAGACTCTGCAGGTGACACTGGAGGTGGGGCTAACTGTGCAGTGACATCATTAAGTGGCGCTGGGGGAAAAACGGCCATCAGAGGTAAGCAGAGCACACTCCTGCTGTGTCCAGGGGAGGGAGGGAAGAGTGGGACTTGGGGAGTGGTCAGGAGGGTCCTGGCTTCATCCTAATGTTTGGGTCAGTTGCTCAAAGGGAGAACATATTTATATATTGCTGTCAAATTTTAAAAAGATTTCAAGCCCTAGTGGTCCAGTGGCTAAGACTCCACACTCCCATAGCAGGGGGCCTGGGTTCAAGCCCTGGTCAGGGAATTAGATCCCACAGGCTAAAGATCCCACATGCTGCAACCAAGACCCGGCACAGCCAAATAAATAAATAAAAATTTTTTAAAAGATTTATCCAGATGCGACAAAAAGCTATTTGTTGTTAATCTAGGCCGTGTGATTATGAGTGATTATTGTACTACTCTTTGGGTTTTTCTGAATTTTTAACCTCTCAGAAAAATCATCAAAAGCAGTGCATGCTCATGATGGAGTTTGTTATACATGAAAGTTAACAGCAACTTCACTTCTATACGTACACTGTCCTACATGCTGTACATGGATACCACAACCCTAGGAAGGGAGCACTCTCAGCACCCTCCCATTATACAGATGGGAAAAGTGAGGCTCAGAAGCCCTCAGGCAGGTCTGCAGTTCTCACCTCATCTTCCACACCACGTGGGATTTCGGGAAAACTCAAAATCTCCCTCTGCTGGATAACCCTGCCACTAAAAGGATGGAACCTGTGTCCCGTGTATTAGTCACCTGTGCTGCGTTAAAATACCATCCCCAGATGCAATGACTTAAAATAACGGTCATCATCATTTAGTATCTCTCATGATTTCTCTGAGGGGTGGCTTTGATGGGGCAGTTCTGGCTGAATGACTCCTGAGATTCCAGTAAGATGCTGGAGGGCTGCAGAATGTTGACTGGGACTGAGGATGCACTTCCAGGTTGGCTTGCTCACATTTCTAACAAGCCAGTGAGGACTATGCTGTCTGGGTGGGCAGCTGGAGCTTCCTCACCACATGGTGCCTGGGATCAAGGGTGAGCTTCCCAGGAGAGCCAGGCAGAAGCTGTATCAGCTCCTGTGACCTGGTCTTGAAGTCCAAGCATCACATGGCATCACTTCCACAGAATTCTATTGGCCATGGGGGTCAGGTCTGATTCAGTGTAGGGGTGAATTGTCAGGGACTATGAGGGGGCTGCCATTTTTACCCTACTTACAAGCTAAGAAGTTAGGCTTCTTAGATGCCCTTACTTCTTGGATGCTGACAGAAGACAGGTGGCTCCAGGGTCAGACATGGAGGACAGTTTACTACTCACAATGACAGCAATAGCCAGAGAATCAGCTTTTTTTTTTCACCCAGTGCCCAGTTCCCACAGATCAGCATAAAGAGAGCTAGAAGCCATCTGCTCGCTCAGTGGGCTTTACTAGAGGAGAGAGCCCTGAGCTGAGGGGAACCGCAGCTTCTGTAATGGGCAGGAGCGTGCCTGCCCTTTGCCACAGAGGGAGACACTTCTTTCTCTGTCTGTCTTCCGAGGAAGTTTGCCCCACACACATCCTTGACGAGAGCCCAGAACAAACGACAGTCATGCCTTGCTCACAAGCCCTACCAAAATGCAAGAGCTCTGTCTTAGTCAGCTTGGGCCACCAGAACACAGTTCCATGGACTGAGAGGCTTAAACAGCAGAAATCTGGTTTTCACAGTTGCAGAGACCAGAGAGTCCACGGTCAAATGCCAGCCAATTTGGCTCCTTGTGAGAGATCTCTTCTTGGTTTGTAGATTGCTGCTTCTTACTGTGTCCTCACATGGCAGAGAGAGAGAGACTGAGAAACTCTCTTAGGAGAGAGCTCTATAAAGCCACCAGTCCTGTGGGATTAGGATCCCACCCTTATGACTTTATTTAACCTTAATCACCTCCGCAAGGGCTTACCTGGTGGCTCAGAGGTAAAGAATCTTCCTACACGAGTTCAATCCCTGGTCTGGGAAGATCCCCTGGAGAAGGGAATGGCTACCGGCTCCAGTATTCCTGCCTGGGAAATCCCATGGACAGAGTCTACAGTCCACGGGGTCGCAAAGAGTAGGACATGACTTGGCTACTAAAAAACAATGACACCTCCAAAGTCCTGTCTCCAAATACAGTCACATTGAGGGTTAGGGTGCTAACATATGGATTTTGAAGACACACAATTCAGTCCGTAGCAAACTCCAGCAGAACTGGTCCCAATAAGGACTAGCCAAGAAGGTGACCACGAGGGTCATCTCGGAAGCCGGGCACCACAGCCCAGGTTTTATGGTGGTGTCCTCAGACGATCTCTTCCTAAGTTGAAATTGGGGAGTGGAGGCCATGGCCTCTTTGTCATTAATGATAACATCCCTTCACTATGGGCTTCCCTGATGGCGCAGATGGTGAAGAATCTGCCTGCAATACGGGAGCCCTTGGTGCGATCCCTGGGTAGGGAAGATACTCTGGGGAAGGGAATGGCTACCCACTTAAGTATTCTAACCTGGAGAATTCCATGGGCAGAGGAGCCTAGCAGGTACCCACAGGGATGCAAAGAGTTGGACATGACTGAGCAACTAATACTTTCACTTTCCCTTCACTAACGCCCTTAACCAGCTGCCATTCCTAAGCCAAGGCTCAAAGGGTAGGAACTGGGGCCCTCCTGTCTCCCCCTCTCACTGCCTTCCCCACCCTTCTCTCCCCACTCCATCTTTGGAGTAGGCTTTCCCCAAGGTCACATCTTTCCTCCCAAGGCTAACCACATGGCCAAATTTTTAATTGATAAATAGGAACTCTACGAAATTGACTGTTGTCTAGCTACAATATCCTATTTTTGAATGTCTGAAGCTGAATTTGCCATTCTCTTTTTCCTTCTTCTAGATGTTCCCAATTCCCCCCAGATTAATGGACGTTCCCTGACCAACTATTGCAAAGATCAAAAATTTGTTTAAAGCACATTAACAATTTTCACATTATTAAGTCTGTTTACACACCAAATTGTTCAGAAACACAAGGAGAACTGTCTAACATGCATTGTTGTAAATTTTGCTTTTCATAATAAAAAACATATTCAAGGGACTTTCTTGGTACTCCAGTGGTTGCCCATGCAAGGGATGCGGGTTTGATCTGGGGTCAGGGAACTAAGATGCCACATGCCTTGGGGCAAGTAAGCCCATGTGCCACAACTACTGAGCCTGTGCTCCAGAGCCTATGCTCGGCAGCTAGAGAGAAGCCCACGCGCCATAACAAAGAGCCTGCAAGCTACAATGAAAGATTTCACGTGCCACATAGCCCAACAAATAAATATTTTGAAAACACATGTAAGAATAAACTAGTTTAAAAAAAAATATTCAAGGACTTCCCTGGTGGTATAGTAGCTAAGAATCTGCCTGCCTACGCTGGGGACACAGGTATGATCCTTGGTCTGGAAAGATCCCACATGCTGCAGGGCAGCTAAAGCCCACGAGCTGAAACCACTGATGCCCATACACTTAGAGCCGTGCCCTGCAACAAGAGAAGCCACTGCAATCAGAGGCCCGTGCACCGCAACCAAGAGTTGTCCCCGCTCGTCATAATAACAACAAAGCCGGCGCATAACAACAAAGACCCAGCACAACCAAAAACCCACAAAATAAAATTATAAATAAATAAATATTCGAGATCCTGTCAGTAATGTAGATCTACTTCATTCTTTTTTGATAGTGCTATACTATTCCAGAGTTATAGACATACCACAATGTATTCAATCCTGCTTCTCCTGAAGGTCATTTAAGTTGTCTCTAATATTTTTGTCTTATTGGCAATGCAGGGAGTAACCTTATTTTTGCATGCATATGCTAGTAATTTTGTAGGATAAATTTTTACAGGGGAATTGCTGGCGCATAGAATACATGCTCCCATCATTTCATGACAAAATAGGGCAAACGTGGAAACAGTGACAGATTTTATTTTCTCAGGCTCCAAAATCACTGTGGATAGTGACTGCAGCCATGAAATTAAGAAACGCTTGCTCCTTGGGAGAAAAACTATGACAAACCTAGACAGAGACATCACTTTGCCAACAAAGATTTGTACAGTCAAAGCTATATTTTTTCCAGTAGTCATGTATGGATATGAGAGTTGGACCATAAAGACGGCTGAGCACCAGACAGTTGATACCTTTGAATTGTGGTACTGGAGAAGACTATTGAGAATCCCTTGGGCAGCAAGATCAAACCAGTCAATGTCAATCCTAAAGGAAATCAGTCCAGAATATTCACTGGAAGGGCTGATGCTGAAGCTGAAGCTCCAGTACTTTGGCCACCTGATGTGAAGAACTGACTCATTGGAAAAGACCCTGATGCTGGGAAAGATTGAAGGCAAAAGAAGAAGGGGGAAGCCAAGGATGAGATGGTTAGATAGCATCACTGATTTAATGGACATAAATCAGAGCAAACTCTGGGAGACAGTAAAGTATAGGGAAGCCTGACATGCTGCAGTCCATGGAGTCACCGAGAATCAGATGTGACTTAATGACAGAACAACAACAGAATACACATATTTATTTTTTGATAAATATTACTAGATTTCTCCCTAAATTAATTAGAATTAATGGTGTGATCATTCACCTAGAACCAGACATCCCGGAATGTGAAATCAAGTGGGCCTTAGAAAGCATCACTACAAACAAAGCTAGTGGAGGTGATGGAATTCCAGTTGAGCTATTTCAAATCCTAAAAGATGATGCTGTGAAAGTGCTGCACTCAATATGCCAGGAAATTTGGAAAACTCAGCAGTGGCCACAGGATGTGAAAAGGTCAGTTTTCATTCCAATCCCAAAGAAAGGCAATGCCAAAGAATGCTCAAACTACCGCACAATTGCATTCATCTCACACGCTAGTAAAGTAACGCTCAAAATTCTCCAAGCCAGGCTTCAACAGTATGTGAACCATGAACTTCCAGATGTTCAAGCTGGTTTTAGAAAAGGTAGAGGAATCAGACTTCAAATTGCCAACACCTGTTGGATCATTGAAAAAGCAAGAGAGTTCCAGAAAAACATTGATTTCTGTTTTATTTACTATGCCAAAGCCTTTGACTGTGCAGATCACAATAAACTGTGCAAAATTCTGAAAGAGATGGGACTACCAGACTACCTGACCTGCCTCTTGAGAAATCTGTATGCAGGTCAGGAAGCAACAGTTAGAACTGGACATGGACCAACAGACTGGTTCCAAATAGGAAAAGGAGTACATCAAGGCTGTATATTGTCACCCTGCTTATTTAACTTATAAGCAGAGTACATCATGAGAAATGCTGGGCTGGATGAAGCACAAGCTGGAATCAAGATTGCCTGGAGAAATATCAATAACCTCAGATATGCAGATGTCACCACCCTTATGGCAGAAAGCGAAGAATTAAAGAGCCTCTTGATGAAAGTGAAAGAGAGTGAAAAAGCTGGCTTAAAGCTCAACATTCAGAAAACTAAGATCATGGCATCCGGTCCCATCAGTTCAGTTCAGTTCAGTTCAGTTCAGTTGCTTGTGGGGAAACAGTGGAAACAGTGTCAGACTTTATTTTTTGGGGCTCCAAAATCACTGCAGACGGTGACTGTAGCCATGAAATTAAAAGACGCTTACTCCTCGGGCGAAAGTTATGACCAACCTAGACAGCATATTAAAAGGCAGAAACATCACTTTGCCCACAAAGGTCCATCTAGTCAAGGCTATGGTCTTTCCAGTAGTCATGTATGGATGTGAGAGTTGGACTATAAAGAAAGCTGAGTGCCAAAGAATTGATGCTTTTGAACTGTGGTGTTGGAGAAGACTCTTGAGACTCCTTTGGACTGCAAGGAGATCCAACCAGTCCATCCTAAAGGAAATCAGTCCTGAATATTCATTGGAAGGACTGATGCTGAAGCTGAAACTCCAATACTTTGGCCACCTGATGTGAAGAACTGACTCATTGGAAAAGACCCTGATGCTGGGAAAGATTGAAGGCCAGAGGAGGAGACAACAGAGGATGAGATGGTTGGATGGCATCACTGACTCAATGGACATGAGTTTGAGTAAACTCCGGGAGTTGGTGATGGACAGGGAGGCCTGGCGTGCTGCAGTCTATGGAGTCATAAAGAGTTGGACAAGACTGAGCAACTGAACTGAACTGAACTGTAAAATTAATTTATATTTCCTCTAATAGCATGGGGCTTCCCAGGCGGCACAGTGGTAAAGGATCTGCCTACCAACGCAGGAGACACGGGAGACATGGGTTTGATCCCTGGGTGGGGAAGACCCTCTGGAGAAGGAAACAGCAACCCACTCCAGGATTCTTGCCTGGAAAACTCCATGGACAGAGGAGCCTGGTGGGCTGCAGTCCATGGAGTCAGACACGACTGAGCACACACACACTAACAGCATGAGTGTGCTCATTTCCCCATACCCACTTCATCACTGAATATCACCAGTGTTTCAGTTTAGTGAGTCTGTTGGGCAAAAGTGGTTTCCTCACATATTTTAATTTTCATTGTTACTAATGAGCTCAAGTTTTCTTCATCTACTTACTGACCATTTGTGATATTTCTTTCTGAAATACTTGGCCACATATCTAGCCCACTTTACTATTGTTATTTTCTTATTTGTTTGTGGGAACTCTCTATATATTGTAGATGTTACTCTTTGTCTACAATATAAATTACAGATACTTATTCCCAGTTTGTTTGTCTTTTAAATTTCTTTGATTCTTTTTACTGCAGAAAATATTTTATTTTTGTGGTGTTCTTTAGAATTCCTGGGTTTCCTGTCTTTCTTGCATAAGCCTTTTATGGAGTAAAGATATTAACCCTTTCAGCAAGAATGGGTTCTGCTCTCTGAACATTGTCTGATGTTGCACCTCATTTGAGATCCTAAAACTGCCATTAAAGGAAGTTACCTTCCCCTAGCCTGGAACAGGGGAGGGAGCATCCCAGAAGGTAGTTATAGAAGCAGTGAGGGTCTCCAGTGATCTTTGTTGAACAAAACAAGCTGAACTCCTGGGATCAGGTCCCTTTGGAAGGGCATGGCTTCTTAAGAGGCCCCAAGAGGGAGCCTGGGAGGAGCCACTCTGTGATCCTCAGCTGCCTGGGAGCCTGTAGGAGGAGACTGTGGCCTCCTTCCCATTGTGACTCTGTCAGCCCACATTCATAGCCTCTCACAATCATCCTACTCCAAAACCCCAAACACAGCTGACATACACACCCACGGACATATAGAAACACAATAAAAAAATGCACATGTGCATACCCACATAGGCATCTGTGTCATTTGCCCCGATTCACAAATGGTCACGTGGGCACACAGAAGGATGCCCACGTGTACAAAGCCCATGCATATTTGTACATGTGCACAATACACACTGGAGCTTCCCTGGTGGCTCAGAAGGTAAAGAATCTGCCTGCAGTGTGGGAGACCTGGGTTTGAATCCTGGGTCAGGACGATCCCCTGGAGAAGGAAATGGCAACCCAC